>NW_026536125.1:0-385896 GCF_028551555.1 Melozone crissalis
AAGGAGAAACTGTGCCAGCACAGAAAACATCTCCCATCGTGTTCTAGAGGCTGCACGGAGGTCTGCCGAGTGTTTTGCAAGAAGAGAAAAAAAGTTGTCCAATACAGCTTGCAATCGAATGTTCATGTGAATAGAAAAGGCAGGAGAGTGGTCAGGTACTGTTTTCTCTCAGTTGGCAAGCTGCGCACACAATCGCAGTGTTGTACAGCTTGTTTCACACCCTTTGCGAAGCTGCGCTCTCTCCGGCTCCCGGAGACGAAGAAGCTGCTTCTTCGCGCAAAGACGATTCTGCCGCTCACAGTGCTCTGCAGTGTGTGTCTTCTGCCAAAAGAGGCCCGGGAGCTGTGCTTAGCTCTGCAGAGCACCATACCTGCTTCTTTAGCCTCTCTTCTCGTCTACATCTTAGCAAAAAGCTTTTCCACTCTGTCTGGCAAGGAGAAACTGTGCCAGCACAGAAAACATCTCCCATCGTGTTCTAGAGGCTGCACGGAGGTCTGCCGAGTGTTTTGCAAGAAGAGAAAGAAAGTTGTCCAAAACAGCTTGCAATCGAATGTTCATGTGAATAGAAAAGGCAGGAGAGTGGTCAGGTACTGTTTTCTCTCAGTTGGCAAGCTGCGCACACAATCGCAGTGTTGTACAGCTTGTTTCATCACCTTTGCGAAGTTGCCGCTCTCTCCGGCTCCCGGAGACGAAGAAGCTGCTTCTTCGCGCAAAGACGATTCTGCCGCTCACAGTGCTCTGCGGTGTGCGCCTTCTGCCGAAAGAGGTCCGGGAGCGGTGCCTAGCTCTGCAGAGCACCGTACCTTCGTCTTTAGCCTCTCTTCTCGTCTACATCTTAGCAAAAAGCTTTTCCACTCTGTCTGGCAAGGAGAAACTGTGCCAGCACAGAAAACATCTCCCATCGTGTTCTAGAGGCTGCACGGAGGTCTGCCGAGTGTTTTGCAAGAAGAGAAAGAAAGTTGTCCAAAACAGCTTGCAATCGAATGTTCATGTGAATAGAAAAGGCAGGAGAGTGGTCAGGTACTGTTTTCTCTCAGTTGGCAAGCTGCGCACACAATCGCAGTGTTGTACAGCTTGTTTCATCACCTTTGCCAAGTTGCCGCTCTCTCCGGCTCCCGGAGACGAAGAAGCTGCTTCTTCGCGCAAAGACGATTCTGCCGCTCACAGTGCTCTGCGGTGTGCGCCTTCTGCCGAAAGAGGCCCGGGAGCTGTGCTTAGCTCTGCAGAGCACCGTACCTTCGTCTTTAGCCTCTCTTCTCGTCTACATCTTAGCAAAAAGCTTTTCCACTCTGTCTGGCAAGGAGAAACTGTGCCAGCACAAAAAACATCTCCCATCGTGTTCTAGAGGCTGCACGCAGGTCTGCCGAGTGTTTTGCAAGAAGAGAAAGAAAGTTGTCCAAAACAGCTTGCAATCGAATGTTCATGTGAATAGAAAAGGCAGGAGAGTGGTCAGGTACTGTTTTCTCTCAGTTGGCACGCTGCACACACAATCGCAGTGTTGTACAGCTTGTTTCATCACCTTTGCGAAGTTGCCGCTCTCTCCGGTTCCCGGAGACGAAGAAGCTGCTTCTTCGCGCAAAGACGATTCTGCCGCTCACAGTGCTCTGCGGTGTGCGCCTTCTGCCGAAAGAGGTCCGGGAGCGGTGCTTAGCTCTGCAGAGCACCGTACCTTCGTCTTTAGCCTCTCTTCTCGTCTACATCTTAGCAAAAAGCTTTTCCACTCTGTCTGGCAAGGAGAAACTGTGCCAGCACAGAAAACATCTCCCATCGTGTTCTAGAGGCTGCACGGAGGTCTGCCGAGTGTTTTGCAAGAAGAGAAAGAAAGTTGTCCAATACAGCTTGCAATCGAATGTTCATGTGAATAGAAAAGGCAGGAGAGTTGTCAGGTACTGTTTTCTCTCAGTTGGCAAGCTGCGCACACAATCGCAGTGTTGTACAGCTTGTTTCACACCTTTGCGAAGCTGCCGCTCTCTCCGGCTCCCGGAGACGAAGAAGCTGCTTCTTCGCGCAAAGACGATTCTGCCGCTCACAGTGCTCTGCAGTGTGTGTCTTCTGCCAAAAGAGGCCCGGGAGCTGTGCTTAGCTCTGCAGAGCACCATACCTGCTTCTTTAGCCTCTCTTCTCGTCTACATCTTAGCAAAAAGCTTTTCCACTCTGTCTGGCAAGGAGAAACTGTGCCAGCACAGAAAACATCTCCCATCGTGTTCTAGAGGCTGCACGGAGGTCTGCCGAGTGTTTTGCAAGAAGAGAAAGAAAGTTGTCCAAAACAGCTTGCAATCGAATGTTCATGTGAATAGAAAAGGCAGGAGAGTGGTCAGGTACTGTTTTCTCTCACTTGGCAAGCTGCGCACACAATCGCAGTGTTGTACAGCTTGTTTCATCACCTTTGCGAAGTTGCCGCTCTCTCCGGCTCCCGGAGACGAAGAAGCTGCTTCTTCGCGCAAAGACGATTCTGCCGCTCACAGTGCTCTGCGGTGTGCGCCTTCTGCCGAAAGAGGTCCGGCAGCGGTGCTTAGATCTGCAGAGCACCGTACCTTCGTCTTTAGCCTCTCTTCTCGTCTACATCTTAGCAAAAAGCTTTTCCACTCTGTCTGGCATAGAGAAACTTTGCCAGCACAGAAAACATCTCCCATCGTGTTCTAGAGGCTGCACGGAGGTCTGCCGAGTGTTTTGCAAGAAGAGAAAGAAAGTTGTCCAAAACAGCTTGCAATCGAATGTTCATGTGAATAGAAAAGGCAGGAGAGTGGTCAGGTACTGTTTTCTCTCAGTTGGCAAGCTGCGCACACAATCGCAGTGTTGTACAGCTTGTTTCATCACCTTTGCGAAGTTGCCGCTCTCTCCGGCTCCCGGAGACGAAGAAGCTGCTTCTTCGCGCAAAGACGATTCTGCCGCTCACAGTGCTCTGCGGTGTGCGCCTTCTGCCGAAAGAGGTCCGGGAGCGGTGCCTAGCTCTGCAGAGCACCGTACCTTCGTCTTTAGCCTCTCTTCTCGTCTACATCTTAGCAAAAAGCTTTTCCACTCTGTCTGGCAAGGAGAAACTGTGCCAGCACAGAAAACATCTCCCATCGTGTTCTAGAGGCTGCACGGAGGTCTGCCGAGTGTTTTGCAAGAAGAGAAAGAAAGTTGTCCAAAACAGCTTGCAATCGAATGTTCATGTGAATAGAAAAGGCAGGAGAGTGGTCAGGTACTGTTTTCTCTCAGTTGGCAAGCTGCGCACACAATCGCAGTGTTGTACAGCTTGTTTCATCACCTTTGCCAAGTTGCCGCTCTCTCCGGCTCCCGGAGACGAAGAAGCTGCTTCTTCGCGCAAAGACGATTCTGCCGCTCACAGTGCTCTGCGGTGTGCGCCTTCTGCCGAAAGAGGCCCGGGAGCTGTGCTTAGCTCTGCAGAGCACCGTACCTTCGTCTTTAGCCTCTCTTCTCGTCTACATCTTAGCAAAAAGCTTTTCCACTCTGTCTGGCAAGGAGAAACTGTGCCAGCACAAAAAACATCTCCCATCGTGTTCTAGAGGCTGCACGCAGGTCTGCCGAGTGTTTTGCAAGAAGAGAAAGAAAGTTGTCCAAAACAGCTTGCAATCGAATGTTCATGTGAATAGAAAAGGCAGGAGAGTGGTCAGGTACTGTTTTCTCTCAGTTGGCACGCTGCACACACAATCGCAGTGTTGTACAGCTTGTTTCATCACCTTTGCGAAGTTGCCGCTCTCTCCGGTTCCCGGAGACGAAGAAGCTGCTTCTTCGCGCAAAGACGATTCTGCCGCTCACAGTGCTCTGCGGTGTGCGCCTTCTGCCGAAAGAGGTCCGGGAGCGGTGCTTAGCTCTGCAGAGCACCGTACCTTCGTCTTTAGCCTCTCTTCTCGTCTACATCTTAGCAAAAAGCTTTTCCACTCTGTCTGGCAAGGAGAAACTGTGCCAGCACAGAAAACATCTCCCATCGTGTTCTAGAGGCTGCACGGAGGTCTGCCGAGTGTTTTGCAAGAAGAGAAAGAAAGTTGTCCAAAACAGCTTGCAATCGAATGTTCATGTGAATAGAAAAGGCAGGAGAGTTGTCAGGTACTGTTTTCTCTCAGTTGGCAAGCTGCGCACACAATCGCAGTGTTGTACATCTTGTTTCACACCTTTGCGAAGTTGCCGCTCTCTCCGGCTCCCGGAGACGAAGAAGCTGCTTCTTCGCGCAAAGACGATTCTGCCGCTCACAGTGCTCTGCAGTGTGTGTCTTCTGCCAAAAGAGGCCCGGGAGCTGTGCTTAGCTCTGCAGAGCACCATACCTGCTTCTTTAGCCTCTCTTCTCGTCTACATCTTAGCAAAAAGCTTTTCCACTCTGTCTGGCAAGGAGAAACTGTGCCAGCACAGAAAACATCTCCCATCGTGTTCTAGAGGCTGCACGGAGGTCTGCCGAGTGTTTTGCAAGAAGAGAAAGAAAGTTGTCCAAAACAGCTTGCAATCGAATGTTCATCTGAATAGAAAAGGCAGGAGAGTGGTCAGGTACTGTTTTCTCTCACTTGGCAAGCTGCGCACACAATCGCAGTGTTGTACAGCTTGTTTCATCACCTTTGCGAAGTTGCCGCTCTCTCCGGCTCCCGGAGACGAAGAAGCTGCTTCTTCGCGCAAAGACGATTCTGCCGCTCACAGTGCTCTGCGGTGTGCGCCTTCTGCCGAAAGAGGTCCGGCAGCGGTGCTTAGATCTGCAGAGCACCGTACCTTCGTCTTTAGCCTCTCTTCTCGTCTACATCTTAGCAAAAAGCTTTTCCACTCTGTCTGGCATAGAGAAACTTTGCCAGCACAGAAAACATCTCCCATCGTGTTCTAGAGGCTGCACGGAGGTCTGCCGAGTGTTTTGCAAGAAGAGAAAGAAAGTTGTCCAAAACAGCTTGCAATCGAATGTTCATGTGAATAGAAAAGGCAGGAGAGTGGTCAGGTACTGTTTTCTCTCAGTTGGCAAGCTGCGCACACAATCGCAGTGTTGTACAGCTTGTTTCATCACCTTTGCGAAGTTGCCGCTCTCTCCGGCTCCCGGAGACGAAGAAGCTGCTTCTTCGCGCAAAGACGATTCTGCCGCTCACAGTGCTCTGCGGTGTGCGCCTTCTGCCGAAAGAGGTCCGGGAGCGGTGCTTAGCTCTGCAGAGCACCGTACCTTCGACTTTAGCCTCTCTTCTCGTCTACATCTTAGCAAAAAGCTTTTCCACTCTGTCTGGCAAGGAGAAACTGTGCCAGCACAAAAAACATCTCCCATCGTGTTCTAGAGGCTGCACGCAGGTCTGCCGAGTGTTTTGCAAGAAGAGAGAGAAAGTTGTCAAAAAAAGCTTGCAATCGAATGTTCATGTGAATAGAAAAGGCAGGAGAGTGGTCAGGTACTGTTTTCTCTCACTTGGCAAGCTGCGCACACAATCGCAGTGTTGTACAGCTTGTTTCATCACCTTTGCCAAATTGCCGCTCTCTCCGGCTCCCGGAGACGAAGAAGCTGCTTCTTCGCGCAAAGACGATTCTGCCGCTCACAGTGCTCTGCGGTGTGCGCCTTCTGCCGAAAGAGGCCCGGGAGCGGTGCTTAGCTCTGAGAGGACCGTACCTTCGTCTTTAGCCTCTCTTCTCGTCTACATCTTAGCAAAAAGCTTTTCTACTCTTTCTGGCAGGGAGAAACTGTGCCAGCACAGAAAACATCTCCCATCGTGTTCTAGAGGCTGCACGGAGGTCTGCAGAGTGTTTTGCACGAAGAGAAAGAAAGTTGTCCAAAACAGCTTCCAATCGAATGTTCATGTGAATAGAAAAGGCAGGAGAGTGATCAGGTACAGTTTTCTCTCAGTTGGCAAGCTGCGCACACAATCGCAGTGTTGTACAGCTTGTTTCATCACCTTTGCGAAGTTGCCGCTCTCTCCGGCTCCCGGAGACGAAGAAGCTGCTTCTTCGCGCAAAGACGATTCTGCCGCTCACAGTGCTCTGCGGTGTGCGCCTTCTGCCGAAAGACGCCCGGGAGCGGTGCTTAGCTCTGCAGAGCACCGTACCTTCGTCTTTAGCCTCTCTTCTCGTCTACATCTTAGCAAAAAGCTTTTCCACTCTGTCTGGAAAGGAGAAACTGTGCCAGCACAGAAAACATCTCCCATCGTGTTCTAGAGGCTGCACGGAGGTCTGCCGAGTGTTTTGCAAGAAGAGAAAGAAAGTTGTCAAAAACAGCTTGCAATCGAATTTTCATGTGAATAGAAAAGGCAGGAGAGTGGTCAGGTACTGTTTTCTCTCAGTTGGCAAGCTGCGCACACAATCGCAGTGTTGTACAGCTTGTTTCATCACCTTTGCCAAGTTGCCGCTCTCTCCGGCTCCCGGAGACGAAGAAGCTGCTTCTTCGCGCAAAGACGATTCTGCCGCTCACAGTGCTCTGCGGTGTGCGCCTTCTGCCGAAAGAGGCCCGGGAGCTGTGCTTAGCTCTGCAGAGCACCGTACCTTCGTCTTTAGCCTCTCTTCTCGTCTACATCTTAGCAAAAAGCTTTTCCACTCTGTCAGGCAAGGAGCAACTGTGCCAGCACAGAAAACATCTCCCATCGTGTTCTAGAGGCTGCACGGAGGTCTGCCGAGTGTTTTGCAAGAAGAGAAAGAAAGTTGTCCAAAACAGCTTGCAATCGAATGTTCATGTGAATAGATAAGGCAGGAGAGTGGTCAGGTACTGTTTTCTCTCAGTTGGCAAGCTGCGCACACAATCGCAGTGTTGTACAGCTTGTTTCATCACCTTTGCCAAGTTGCCGCTCTCTCCGGCTCCCGGAGACGAAGAAGCTGCTTCTTCGCGCAAAGACGATTCTGCCGCTCACAGTGCTCTGTGGTGTGCGCCTTCTGCCGAAAGAGGTCCGGGAGCGGTGCTTAGCTCTGCAGAGCACCGTACCTTCGTCTTTAGCCTCTCTTCTCGTCTACATCTTAGCAAAAAGCTTTTCCACTCTGTCTGGCAAGGAGAAACTGTGCCAGCACAGAAAACATCTCCCATCGTGTTCTAGAGTCTGCACGGAGGTCTGCCGAGTGTTTTGCAAGAAGAGAGAGAAAGTTGTCCAAAACAGCTTCCAATCGAATGTTCATGTGAATAGAAAAGGCAGGAGAGTGGTCAGGTACTGTTTTCTCTCACTTGGCAAGCTGCGCACACAATCGCAGTGTTGTACAGCTTGTTTCATCACCTTTGCGAAGTTGCCGCTCTCTCCGGCTCCCGGAGACGAAGAAGCTGCTTCTTCGCGCAAAGACGATTCTGCCGCTCACAGTGCTCTGCGGTGTGCGCCTTCTGCCGAAAGAGCCCCGGGAGCGGTGCTTAGCTCTGCAGAGCACCGTACCTTCGTCTTTAGCCTCTCTTCTCGTCTACATCTTAGCAAAAAGCTTTTCTACTCTTTCTGGCAGGGAGAAACTGTGCCAGCACAGAAAACATCTCCCATCGTGTTCTAGAGGCTGCACGGAGGTCTGCAGAGTGTTTTGCAAGAAGAGAAAGAAAGTTGTCCAAAACAGCTTGCAATCGAATGTTCATGTGAATAGAAAAGGCAGGAGAGTGGTCAGGTACTGTTTTCTCTCAGTTGGCAAGCTGCGCACACAATCGCAGTGTTGTACAGCTTGTTTCATCACCTTTGCCAAGTTGCCGCTCTCTCCGGCTCCCGGAGACGAAGAAGCTGCTTCTTCGCGCAAAGACGATTCTGCCGCTCACAGTGCTCTGCGGTGTGCGCCTTCTGCCGAAAGAGGTCCGGGAGCAGTGCTTAGCTCTTAGAAGCACCATACGTGCTTCTTTAGCCTCTCTTCTCGTCTACATCTTAGCAAAAAGCTTTTCCACTCTGTCTGGCAAGGAGAAACTGTGCCAGCACAGAAAACATCTCCCATCGTGTTCTAGAGGCTGCACGGAGGTCTGCCGACTGTTTTGCAAGAAGAGAAAGAAAGTTGTCCAAAACAGCTTCCAATCGAATGTTCACGTGAATAGAAAAGGCAGGAGAGTGGTCAGGTACTGTTTTCTCTGTTGGGAAGATGCGCACACAATCGCAGTGTTGTAGAGCTTGTTTCATCACCTTTGCGAAGTTGCCGCTCTCTCCGGCTCCCGGAGACGAAGAAGCTGCTTCTTCGCGCAAAGACGATTCTGCCGCTCACAGTGCTCTGCGGTGTGCGCCTTCTGCCGAAAGAGCCCCGGGAGCTTTGCTTAGCTCTGCAGAGCACCGTACCTTCGTCTTTAGCCTCTCTTCTCGTCTACATCTTAGCAAAACGCTTTTCCACTCTGTCTGGCAAGGAGAAACTGTGCCAGCACAAAAAACATCTCCCATCGTGTTCTAGAGGCTGCACGCAGGTCTGCCGAGTGTTTTGCAAGAAGAGAAAGAAAGTTCTCCAAAACAGCTTGCAATCGAATGTTCATGTGAATAGAAAAGGCAGGAGAGTGGTCAGGTACAGTTTGCTCTCAGTTGGCAAGCTGCGCACACAATCGCAGTGTTGTACAGCTTGTTTCATCACCTTTGCGAAGTTGCCGCTCTCTCCGGCTCCCGGAGACGAAGAAGCTGCTTCTTCGCGCAAAGACGATTCTGCCGCTCACAGTGCTCTGCGGTGTGCGCCTTCTGCCGAAAGACGCCCGGGAGCGGTGCTTAGCTCTGCAGAGCACCGTACCTTCGTCTTTACCCTCTCTTCTCGTCTACATCTTAGCAAAAAGCTTTTCCACTCTGTCTGGCAAGGAGAAACTGTGCCAGCACAGAAAACATCTCCCATCGTGGTCTAGAGGCTGCACGCAGGTCTGCCGAGTGTTTTGCAAGAAGAGAAAGAAAGTTGTCCAAAACAGCTTCCAATCGAATGTTCATGTGAATAGAAAAGGCAGGAGAGTGGTCAGGTACTGTTTTCTCTCAGTTGGCAAGCTGCGCACACAATCGCAGTGTTGTACAGCTTGTTTCATCACCTTTGCGAAGTTGCCGCTCTCTCCGGCTCCCGGAGACGAAGAAGCTGCTTCTTCGCGCAAAGACGATTCTGCCGCTCACAGTGCTCTGCGGTGTGCGCCTTCTGCCGAAAGAGGTCCGGGAGCGGTGCTTAGCTCTGCAGAGCACCGTACCTTCGTCTTTAGCCTCTCTTCTCGTCTACATCTTAGCAAAAAGCTTTTCCACTCTGTCTGGCAAGGAGAAACTGTGCCAGCACAGAAAACATCTCCCATCGTGTTCTAGAGGCTGCACGCAGGTCTGCCGAGTGTTTTGCAAGAAGAGAAAGAAAGTTGTCCAAAACAGCTTGCAATCGAATGTTCATGTGAATAGAAAAGGCAGGAGAGTGGTCAGGTACTGTTTTCTCTCAGTTGGCAAGCTGCGCACACAATCGCAGTGTTGTACAGCTTGTTTCATCACCTTTGCCAAGTTGCCGCTCTCTCCGGCTCCCGGAGACGAAGAAGCTGCTTCTTCGCGCAAAGACGATTCTGCCGCTCACAGTGCTCTGCGGTGTGCGCCTTCTGCCGAAAGAGGTCCGGGAGCTGTGCTTAGCTCTGCAGAGCACCGTACCTTCGTCTTTAGCCTCTCTTCTCGTCTACATCTTAGCAAAAAGCTTTTCCACTCTGTCTGGCAAGGAGAAACTGTGCCAGCAGAGAAAACATCTCCCATCGTGTTCTAGAGGCTGCACGGAGGTCTGCCGAGTGTTTTGCAAGAAGAGAAAGAAAGTTGTCCAAAACAGCTTGCAATCGAATGTTCATGTGAATAGAAAAGGCAGCAGAGTGGTCAGGTACTGTTTTCTCTCAGTTGGCAAGCTGCGCACACAATCGCAGTGTTGTACAGCTTGTTTCATCACCTTTGCGAAGTTGCCGCTCTCTCCGGCTTCCGGAGACGAAGAAGCTGCTTCTTCGCGCAAAGACGATTCTGCCGCTCACAGTGCTCTGCGGTGTGCACCTTCTGCCGAAAGAGGTCCGGGAGCGGTGCTTAGCTCTGCAGAGCACCGTACCTTCGTCTTTAGCCTCTCTTCTCGTCTACATCTTAGCAAAAAGCTTTTCCACTCTGTCTGGCAAGGAGAAACTGTGCCAGCACAAAAAACATCTCCCATCGTGTTCTAGAGGCTGCACGGAGGTCTGCCGAGTGTTTTGCAAGAAGAGAAAGAAAGTTGTCCAAAACAGCTTGCAATCGAATGTTCATGTGAATAGAAAAGGCAGGAGAGTGGTCAGGTACTGTTTTCTCTCAGTTGGCACGCTGCACACACAATCGCAGTGTTGTACAGCTTGTTTCATCACCTTTGCGAAGTTGCCGCTCTCTCCGGCTCCCGGAGACGAAGAAGCTGCTTCTTCGCGCAAAGACGATTCTGCCGCTCACAGTGCTCTGCGGTGTGCGCCTTCTGCCGAAAGAGGCCCGGGAGCGGTGCTTAGCTCTGCAGAGCACCGTACCTTCGTCTTTAGCCTCTCTTCTCGTCTACATCTTAGCAAAAAGCTTTTCCACTCTGTCTGGCAAGGAGAAACTGTGCCAGCACTGAAAACATCTCCCATCGTGTTCTAGAGTCTGCACGGAGGTCTGCCGAGTGTTTTGCAAGAAGAGAGAGAAAGTTGTCCAAAACAGCTTCCAATCGAATGTTCATGTGAATAGAAAAGGCAGGAGAGTGGTCAGGTACTGTTTTCTCTCAGTTGGCAAGCTGCGCACACAATCGCACTGTTGTACAGCTTGTTTCATCACCTTTGCGAAGTTGCCGCTCTCTCCGGCTCCCGGAGACGAAGAAGCTGCTTCTTCGCGCAAAGACGATTCTGCCGCTCACAGTGCTCTGCGGTGTGCGCCTTCTGCCGAAAGAGGCCCGGGAGCGGTGCTTAGCTCTGCAGAGCACCGTACCTTCGTCTTTAGCCTCTCTTCTCGTCTACATCTTAGCAAAAAGCTTTTCTACTCTTTCTGGCAGGGAGAAACTGTGCCAGCACAGAAAACATCTCCCATCGTGTTCTAGAGGCTGCACGGAGGTCTGCAGAGTGTTTTGCAAGAAGAGAAAGAAAGTTGTCCAAAACAGCTTGCAATCGAATGTTCATGTGAATAGAAAAGGCAGGAGAGTGGTCAGGTACTGTTTTCTCTCAGTTGGCAAGCTGCGCACACAATCGCAGTGTTGTACAGCTTGTTTCATCACCTTTGCCAAGTTGCCGCTCTCTCCGGCTCCCGGAGACGAAGAAGCTGCTTCTTCGCGCAAAGACGATTCTGCCGCTCACAGTGCTCTGCGGTGTGCGCCTTCTGCCGAAAGAGGTCCGGGAGCGGTGCTTAGCTCTTAGAAGCACCATACGTGCTTCTTTAGCCTCTCTTCTCGTCTACATCTTAGCAAAAAGCTTTTCCACTCTGTCTGGCAAGGAGAAACTGTGCCAGCACAGAAAACATCTCCCATCGTGTTCTAGAGGCTGCACGGAGGTCTGCCGAGTGTTTTGCAAGAAGAGAAAGAAAGTTGTCCAAAACAGCTTCCAATCGAATGTTCACGTGAATAGAAAAGGCAGGAGAGTGGTCAGGTACTGTTTTCTCTGTTGGGAAGATGCGCACACAATCGCAGTGTTGTAGAGCTTGTTTCATCACCTTTGCGAAGTTGCCGCTCTCTCCGGCTCCCGGAGACGAAGAAGCTGCTTCTTCGCGCAAAGACGATTCTGCCGCTCACAGTGCTCTGCGGTGTGCGCCTTCTGCCGTAAGAGCCCCGGGAGCTTTGCTTAGCTCTGCAGAGCACCGTACCTTCGTCTTTAGCCTCTCTTCTCGTCTACATCTTAGCAAAACGCTTTTCCACTCTGTCTGGCAAGGAGAAACTGTGCCAGCACAAAAAACATCTCCCATCGTGTTCTAGAGGCTGCACGCAGGTCTGCCGAGTGTTTTGCAAGAAGAGAAAGAAAGTTGTCCAAAACAGCTTGCAATCGAATGTTCATGTGAATAGAAAAGGCAGGAGAGTGGTCAGGTACAGTTTGCTCTCAGTTGGCAAGCTGCGCACACAATCGCAGTGTTGTACAGCTTGTTTCATCACCTTTGCGAAGTTGCCGCTCTCTCCGGCTCCCGGAGACGAAGAAGCTGCTTCTTCGCGCAAAGACGATTCTGCCGCTCACAGTGCTCTGCGGTGTGCGCCTTCTGCCGAAAGACGCCCGGGAGCGGTGCTTAGCTCTGCAGAGCACCGTACCTTCGTCTTTACCCTCTCTTCTCGTCTACATCTTAGCAAAAAGCTTTTCCACTCTGTCTGGCAAGGAGAAACTGTGCCAGCACAGAAAACATCTCCCATCGTGTTCTAGAGGCTGCACGGAGGTCTGCCGAGTGTTTTGCAAGAAGAGAAAGAAAGTTGTCCAAAACAGCTTCCAATCGAATGTTCATGTGAATAGAAAAGGCAGGAGAGTGGTCAGGTACTGTTTTCTCTCAGTTGGCAAGCTGCGCACACAATCGCAGTGTTGTACAGCTTGTTTCATCACCTTTGCGAAGTTGCCGCTCTCTCCGGCTCCCGGAGACGAAGAAGCTGCTTCTTCGCGCAAAGACGATTCTGCCGCTCACAGTGCTCTGCGGTGTGCGCCTTCTGCCGAAAGAGGTCCGGGAGCGGTGCTTAGCTCTGCAGAGCACCGTACCTTCGTCTTTAGCCTCTCTTCTCGTCTACATCTTAGCAAAAAGCTTTTCCACTCTGTCTGGCAAGGAGAAACTGTGCCAGCACAGAAAACATCTCCCATCGTGTTCTAGAGGCTGCACGCAGGTCTGCCGAGTGTTTTGCAAGAAGAGAAAGAAAGTTGTCCAAAACAGCTTGCAATCGAATGTTCATGTGAATAGAAAAGGCAGGAGAGTGGTCAGGTACTGTTTTCTCTCAGTTGGCAAGCTGCGCACACAATCGCAGTGTTGTACAGCTTGTTTCATCACCTTTGCCAAGTTGCCGCTCTCTCCGGCTCCCGGAGACGAAGAAGCTGCTTCTTCGCGCAAAGACGATTCTGCCGCTCACAGTGCTCTGCGGTGTGCGCCTTCTGCCGAAAGAGGTCCGGGAGCTGTGCTTAGCTCTGCAGAGCACCGTACCTTCGTCTTTAGCCTCTCTTCTCGTCTACATCTTAGCAAAAAGCTTTTCCACTCTGTCTGGCAAGGAGAAACTGTGCCAGCAGAGAAAACATCTCCCATCGTGTTCTAGAGGCTGCACGGAGGTCTGCCGAGTGTTTTGCAAGAAGAGAAAGAAAGTTGTCCAAAACAGCTTGCAATCGAATGTTCATGTGAATAGAAAAGGCAGCAGAGTGGTCAGGTACTGTTTTCTCTCAGTTGGCAAGCTGCGCACACAATCGCAGTGTTGTACAGCTTGTTTCATCACCTTTGCGAAGTTGCCGCTCTCTCCGGCTTCCGGAGACGAAGAAGCTGCTTCTTCGCGCAAAGACGATTCTGCCGCTCACAGTGCTCTGCGGTGTGCACCTTCTGCCGAAAGAGGTCCGGGAGCGGTGCTTAGCTCTGCAGAGCACCGTACCTTCGTCTTTAGCCTCTCTTCTCGTCTACATCTTAGCAAAAAGCTTTTCCACTCTGTCTGGCAAGGAGAAACTGTGCCAGCACAAAAAACATCTCCCATCGTGTTCTAGAGGCTGCACGGAGGTCTGCCGAGTGTTTTGCAAGAAGAGAAAGAAAGTTGTCCAAAACAGCTTGCAATCGAATGTTCATGTGAATAGAAAAGGCAGGAGAGTGGTCAGGTACTGTTTTCTCTCAGTTGGCACGCTGCACACACAATCGCAGTGTTGTACAGCTTGTTTCATCACCTTTGCGAAGTTGCCGCTCTCTCCGGCTCCCGGAGACGAAGAAGCTGCTTCTTCGCGCAAAGACGATTCTGCCGCTCACAGTGCTCTGCGGTGTGCGCCTTCTGCCGAAAGAGGCCCGGGAGCGGTGCTTAGCTCTGCAGAGCACCGTACCTTCGTCTTTAGCCTCTCTTCTCGTCTACATCTTAGCAAAAAGCTTTTCCACTCTGTCTGGCAAGGAGAAACTGTGCCAGCACTGAAAACATCTCCCATCGTGTTCTAGAGGCTGCACGCAGGTCTGCCGAGTGTTTTGCAAGAAGAGAAAGAAAGTTGTCCAAAACAGCTTGCAATCGAATGTTCATGTGAATAGAAAAGGCAGGAGAGTGGTCAGGTACTGTTTTCTCTCAGTTGGCAAGCTGCGCACACAATCGCAGTGTTGTACAGCTTGTTTCATCACCTTTGCCAAGTTGCCGCTCTCTCCGGCTCCCGGAGACGAAGAAGCTGCTTCTTCGCGCAAAGACGATTCTGCCGCTCACAGTGCTCTGCGGTGTGCGCCTTCTGCCGAAAGAGGTCCGGGAGCGGTGCTTAGCTCTGCAGAGCACCGTACCTTCGTCTTTAGCCTCTCTTCTCGTCTACATCTTAGCAAAAAGCTTTTCCACTCTGTCTGGCAAGGAGAAACTGTGCCAGCACAGAAAACATCTCCCATCGTGTTCTAGAGGCTGCACGGAGGTCTGCCGAGTGTTTTGCAAGAAGAGAAAAAAAGTTGTCCAATACAGCTTGCAATCGAATGTTCATGTGAATAGAAAAGGCAGGAGAGTGGTCAGGTACTTTTTTCTCTCAGTTGGCAAGCTGCGCACACAATCGCAGTGTTGTACAGCTTGTTTCACACCTTTGCGAAGCTGCCGCTCTCTCCGGCTCCCGGAGACGAAGAAGCTGCTTCTTCGCGCAAAGACGATTCTGCCGCTCACAGTGCTCTGCAGTGTGTGTCTTCTGCCAAAAGAGGCCCGGGAGCTGTGCTTAGCTCTGCAGAGCACCATACCTGCTTCTTTAGCCTCTCTTCTCGTCTACATCTTAGCAAAAAGCTTTTCCACTCTGTCTGGCAAGGAGAAACTGTGCCAGCACAGAAAACATCTCCCATCGTGTTCTAGAGGCTGCACGGAGGTCTGCCGAGTGTTTTGCAAGAAGAGAAAGAAAGTTGTCCAAAACAGCTTGCAATCGAATGTTCATGTGAATAGAAAAGGCAGGAGAGTGGTCAGGTACTGTTTTCTCTCAGTTGGCAAGCTGCGCACACAATCGCAGTGTTGTACAGCTTGTTTCATCACCTTTGCGAAGTTGCCGCTCTCTCCGGCTCCCGGAGACGAAGAAGCTGCTTCTTCGCGCAAAGACAATTCTGCCGCTCACAGTGCTCTGCTGTGTGCGCCTTCTGCCGAAAGAGGTCCGGGAGCGGTGCCTAGCTCTGCAGAGCACCGTACCTTCGTCTTTAGCCTCTCTTCTCGTCTACATCTTAGCAAAAAGCTTTTCCACTCTGTCTGGCAAGGAGAAACTGTGCCAGCACAGAAAACATCTCCCATCGTGTTCTAGAGGCTGCACGGAGGTCTGCCGAGTGTTTTGCAAGAAGAGAAAGAAAGTTGTCCAAAACAGCTTGCAATCGAATGTTCATGTGAATAGAAAAGGCAGGAGAGTGGTCAGGTACTGTTTTCTCTCAGTTGGCAAGCTGCGCACACAATCGCAGTGTTGTACAGCTTGTTTCATCACCTTTGCCAAGTTGCCGCTCTCTCCGGCTCCCGGAGACGAAGAAGCTGCTTCTTCGCGCAAAGACGATTCTGCCGCTCACAGTGCTCTGCGGTGTGCGCCTTCTGCCGAAAGAGGCCCGGGAGCTGTGCTTAGCTCTGCAGAGCACCGTACCTTCGTCTTTAGCCTCTCTTCTCGTCTACATCTTAGCAAAAAGCTTTTCCACTCTGTCTGGCAAGGAGAAACTGTGCCAGCACAAAAAACATCTCCCATCGTGTTCTAGAGGCTGCACGCAGGTCTGCCGAGTGTTTTGCAAGAAGAGAAAGAAAGTTGTCCAAAACAGCTTGCAATCGAATGTTCATGTGAATAGAAAAGGCAGGAGAGTGGTCAGGTACTGTTTTCTCTCAGTTGGCACGCTGCACACACAATCGCAGTGTTGTACAGCTTGTTTCATCACCTTTGCGAAGTTGCCGCTCTCTCCGGTTCCCGGAGACGAAGAAGCTGCTTCTTCGCGCAAAGACGATTCTGCCGCTCACAGTGCTCTGCGGTGTGCGCCTTCTGCCGAAAGAGGTCCGGGAGCGGTGCTTAGCTCTGCAGAGCACCGTACCTTCGTCTTTAGCCTCTCTTCTCGTCTACATCTTAGCAAAAAGCTTTTCCACTCTGTCTGGCAAGGAGAAACTGTGCCAGCACAGAAAACATCTCCCATCGTGTTCTAGAGGCTGCACGGAGGTCTGCCGAGTGTTTTGCAAGAAGAGAAAGAAAGTTGTCCAATACAGCTTGCAATCGAATGTTCATGTGAATAGAAAAGGCAGGAGAGTTGTCAGGTACTGTTTTCTCTCAGTTGGCAAGCTGCGCACACAATCGCAGTGTTGTACAGCTTGTTTCACACCTTTGCGAAGCTGCCGCTCTCTCCGGCTCCCGGAGACGAAGAAGCTGCTTCTTCGCGCAAAGACGATTCTGCCGCTCACAGTGCTCTGCAGTGTGTGTCTTCTGCCGAAAGAGGCCCGGGAGCTGTGCTTAGCTCTGCAGAGCACCATACCTGCTTCTTTAGCCTCTCTTCTCGTCTACATCTTAGCAAAAAGCTTTTCCACTCTGTCTGGCAAGGAGAAACTGTGCCAGCACAAAAAACATCTCCCATCGTGTTCTAGAGGCTGCACGGAGGTCTGCCGAGTGTTTTGCAAGAAGAGAAAGAAAGTTGTCCAAAACAGCTTGCAATCGAATGTTCATGTGAATAGAAAAGGCAGGAGAGTGGTCAGGTACTGTTTTCTCTCACTTGGCAAGCTGCGCACACAATCGCAGTGTTGTACAGCTTGTTTCATCACCTTTGCGAAGTTGCCGCTCTCTCCGGCTCCCGGAGACGAAGAAGCTGCTTCTTCGCGCAAAGACGATTCTGCCGCTCACAGTGCTCTGCGGTGTGCGCCTTCTGCCGAAAGAGGTCCGGCAGCGGTGCTTAGATCTGCAGAGCACCGTACCTTCGTCTTTAGCCTCTCTTCTCGTCTACATCTTAGCAAAAAGCTTTTCCACTCTGTCTGGCATAGAGAAACTTTGCCAGCACAGAAAACATCTCCCATCGTGTTCTAGAGGCTGCACGGAGGTCTGCCGAGTGTTTTGCAAGAAGAGAAAGAAAGTTGTCCAAAACAGCTTGCAATCGAATGTTCATGTGAATAGAAAAGGCAGGAGAGTGGTCAGGTACTGTTTTCTCTCACTTGGCAAGCTGCGCACACAATCGCAGTGTTGTACAGCTTGTTTCATCACCTTTGCCAAGTTGCCGCTCTCTCCGGCTCCCGGAGACGAAGAAGCTGCTTCTTCGCGCAAAGACGATTCTGCCGCTCACAGTGCTCTGCGGTGTGCGCCTTCTGCCGAAAGAGGTCCGGGAGCGGTGCTTAGCTCTGCAGAGCACCGTACCTTCGACTTTAGCCTCTCTTCTCGTCTACATCTTAGCAAAAAGCTTTTCCACTCTGTCTGGCAAGGAGAAACTGTGCCAGCACAAAAAACATCTCCCATCGTGTTCTAGAGGCTGCACGCAGGTCTGCCGAGTGTTTTGCAAGAAGAGAGAGAAAGTTGTCCAAAACAGCTTGCAATCGAATGTTCATGTGAATAGAAAAGGCAGGAGAGTGGTCAGGTACTGTTTTCTCTCACTTGGCAAGCTGCGCACACAATCGCAGTGTTGTACAGCTTGTTTCATCACCTTTGCGAAGTTGCCGCTCTCTCCGGCTCCCGGAGACGAAGAAGCTGCTTCTTCGCGCAAAGACGATTCTGCCGCTCACAGTGCTCTGCGGTGTGCGCCTTCTGCCGAAAGAGGCCCGGGAGCGGTGCTTAGCTATGAGAGGACCGTACCTTCGTCTTTAGCCTCTCTTCTCGTCTACATCTTAGCAAAAAGCTTTTCTACTCTTTCTGGCAGGGAGAAACTGTGCCAGCACAGAAAACATCTCCCATCGTGTTCTAGAGGCTGCACGGAGGTCTGCAGAGTGTTTTGCAAGAAGAGAAAGAAAGTTGTCCAAAACAGCTTGCAATCGAATGTTCATGTGAATAGAAAAGGCAGGAGAGTGATCAGGTACAGTTTGCTCTCAGTTGGCAAGCTGCGCACACAATCGCAGTGTTGTACAGCTTGTTTCATCACCTTTGCGAAGTTGCCGCTCTCTCCGGCTCCCGGAGACGAAGAAGCTGCTTCTTCGCGCAAAGACGATTCTGCCGCTCACAGTGCTCTGCGGTGTGCGCCTTCTGCCGAAAGACGCCCGGGAGCGGTGCTTAGCTCTGCAGAGCACCGTACCTTCGTCTTTAGCCTCTCTTCTCGTCTACATCTTAGCAAAAAGCTTTTCCACTCTGTCTGGAAAGGAGAAACTGTGCCAGCACAGAAAACATCTCCCATCGTGTTCTAGAGGCTGCACGGAGGTCTGCCGAGTGTTTTGCAAGAAGAGAAAGAAAGTTGTCAAAAACAGCTTGCAATCGAATTTTCATGTCAATAGAAAAGGCAGGAGAGTGGTCAGGTACTGTTTTCTCTCAGTTGGCAAGCTGCGCACACAATCGCAGTGTTGTACAGCTTGTTTCATCACCTTTGCAAAGTTGCCGCTCTCTCCGGCTCCCGGAGACGAAGAAGCTGCTTCTTCGCGCAAAGACGATTCTGCCGCTCACAGTGCTCTGCGGTGTGCGCCTTCTGCCGAAAGAGGCCCGGGAGCTGTGCTTAGCTCTGCAGAGCACCGTACCTTCGTCTTTAGCCTCTCTTCTCGTCTACATCTTAGCAAAAAGCTTTTCAACTCTGTCTGGCAAGGATCAACTGTGCCAGCACAGAAAACATCTCCCATCGTGTTCTAGAGGCTGCACGGAGGTCTGCCGAGTGTTTTGCAAGAAGAGAAAGAAAGTTGTCCAAAACAGCTTGCAATCGAATGTTCATGTGAATAGAAAAGGCAGGAGAGTGGTCAGGTACTGTTTTCTCTCAGTTGGCACGCTGCACACACAATCGCAGTGTTGTACAGCTTGTTTCATCACCTTTGCGAAGTTGCCGCTCTCTCCGGCTCCCGGAGACGAAGAAGCTGCTTCTTCGCGCAAAGACGATTCTGCCGCTCACAGTGCTCTGCGGTGTGCGCCTTCTGCCGAAAGACGCCCGGGAGCGGTGCTTAGCTCTGCAGAGCACCGTACCTTCGTCTTTAGCCTCTCTTCTCGTCTACATCTTAGCAAAAAGCTTTTCCACTCTGTCTGGCAAGGAGAAACTGTGCCAGCACAGAAAACATCTCCCATCGTGTTCTAGAGGCTGCACGGAGGTCTGCCGAGTGTTTTGCAAGAAGAGAAAGAAAGTTGTCCAAAACAGCTTGCAATCGAATGTTCATGTGAATAGAAAAGGCAGGAGAGTGGTCAGGTACTGTTTTCTCTCAGTTGGCAAGCTGCGCACACAATCGCAGTGTTGTACAGCTTGTTTCATCACCTTTGCGAAGTTGCCACTCTCTCCGGCTCCCGGAGACGAAGAAGCTGCTTCTTCGCGCAAAGACGATTCTGCCGCTCACAGTGCTCTGCGGTGTGCGCCTTCTGCCGAAAGTGGTCCGGGAGCGGTGCTTAGCTCTGTAGAGCACCGTACCTTCGTCTTTAGCCTCTCTTCTCGTCTACATCTTAGCAAAAAGCTTTTCCACTCTGTCTGGCAAGGAGAAACTGTGCCAGCACAAAAAACATCTCCCATCGTGTTCTAGAGGCTGCACGGGATTCTGCCGAGTGTTTTGCAAGAAGAGAAAGAAAGTTGTCCAAAACAGCTTGCAATCGAATGTTCATGTGAATAGAAAAGGCAGGAGAGTGGTCAGGTACTGTTTTCTCTCAGTTGGCAAGCTGCGCACACAATCGCAGTGTTGTACAGCTTGTTTCATCACCTTTGCCAAGTTGCCGCTCTCTCCGGCTCCCGGAGACGAAGAAGCTGCTTCTTCGCGCAAAGACGATTCTGCCGCTCACAGTGCTCTGCGGTGTGCGCCTTCTGCCGAAAGAGGCCCGGGAGCGGTGCTTAGCTCTGAGAAGCACCATACGTGCTTCTTTAGCCTCTCTTCTCGTCTACATCTTAGCAAAAAGCTTTTCCACTCTGTCTGGCAAGGAGAAACTGTGCCAGCACAAAAAACATCTCCCATCGTGTTCTAGAGGCTGCACGCAGGTCTGCCGAGTGTTTTGCAAGAAGAGAAAGAAAGTTCTCCAAAACAGCTTGCAATCGAATGTTCATGTGAATAGAAAAGGCAGGAGAGTGGTCAGGTACTGTTTTCTCTCAGTTGGCAAGCTGCGCACACAATCGCAGTGTTGTACAGCTTGTTTCATCACCTTTGCCAAGTTGCCGCTCTCTCCGGCTCCCGGAGACGAAGAAGCTGCTTCTTCGCGCAAAGACGATTCTGCCGCTCACAGTGCTCTGCGGTGTGCGCCTTCTGCCGAAAGACGCCCAGGAGCGGTGCTTAGCTCTGCAGAGCACCGTACCTTCGTCTTTAGCCTCTCTTCTCGTCTACATCTTAGCAAAAAGCTTTTCCACTCTGTCTGGCAAGGAGAAACTTTGCCAGCACAGAAAACATCTCCCATCGTGTTCTAGAGGCTGCACGGAGGTCTGCCGAGTGTTTTGCAAGAAGAGAAAGAAAGTTGTCCAAAACAGCTTGCAATCGAATGTTCATGTGAATAGAAAAGGCAGGAGAGTGGTGAGGTACTGTTTTCTCTCAGTTGGCAAGCTGCGCACACAATCGCAGTGTTGTACAGCTTGTTTCATCACCTTTGCGAAGTTGCCGCTCTCTCCGGCTCCCGGAGACGAAGAAGCTGCTTCTTCGCGCAAAGACGATTCTGCCGCTCACAGTGCTCTGCGGTGTGCGCCTTCTGCCGAAAGAGCCCCGGGAGCTGTGCTTAGCTCTGCAGAGCACCGTACCTTCGTCTTTAGCCTCTCTTCTCGTCTACATCTTAGCAAAAAGCTTTTCCACTCTGTCTGGCAAGGAGAAACTGTGCCAGCACAGAAAACATCTCCCATGGTGTTCTAGAGGCTGCACGGAGGTCTGCCGAGTGTTTTGCAAGAAGAGAAAGAAAGTTGTCCAAAACAGCTTGCAATCGAATG
This sequence comes from Melozone crissalis, assembly GCF_028551555.1. Lineage (NCBI taxonomy): Eukaryota > Metazoa > Chordata > Aves > Passeriformes > Passerellidae > Melozone > Melozone crissalis. Next base: position 20,895 of record NW_026536125.1, read on the forward strand.
TTCATGTGAATAGAAAAGGCAGGAGAGTGGTCAGGTACTGTTTTCTCTCAGTTGGCAAGCTGCGCACACAATCGCAGTGTTGTACAGCTTGTTTCATCACCTTTGCGAAGTTGCCGCTCTCTCCGGCTCCCGGAGACGAAGAAGCTGCTTCTTCGCGCAAAGACGATTCTGCCGCTCACAGTGCTCTGCGGTGTGCGCCTTCTGCCGAAAGACGCCCGGGAGCGGTGCTTAGCTCTGCAGAGCACCGTAACTTCGTCTTTAGCCTCTCTTCTCGTCTACATCTTAGCAAAAAGCTTTTCTACTCTTTCTGGCAGGGAGAAACTGTGCCAGCACAGAAAACATCTCCCATCGTGTTCTAGAGGCTGCACGGAGGTCTGCAGAGTGTTTTGCACGAAGAGAAAGAAAGTTCTCCAAAACAGCTTGCAATCGAATGTTCATGTGAATAGAAAAGGCAGGAGAGTGATCAGGTACAGTTTGCTCTCAGTTGGCAAGCTGCGCACACAATCGCAGTGTTGTACAGCTTGTTTCATCACCTTTGCGAAGTTGCCGCTCTCTCCGGCTCCCGGAGACGAAGAAGCTGCTTCTTCGCGCAAAGACGATTCTGCCGCTCACAGTGCTCTGCGGTGTGCGCCTTCTGCCGAAAGACGCCCGGGAGCGGTGCTTAGCTCTGCAGAGCACCGTACCTTCGTCTTTAGCCTCTCTTCTCGTCTACATCTTAGCAAAAAGCTTTTCCACTCTGTCTGGAAAGGAGAAACTGTGCCAGCACAGAAAACATCTCCCATCGTGTTCTAGAGGCTGCACGCAGGTCTGCCGAGTGTTTTGCAAGAAGAGAAAGAAAGTTGTCCAAAACAGCTTGCAATCGAATGTTCATGTGAATAGAAAAGGCAGGAGAGTGGTCAGGTACTGTTTTCTCTCAGTTGGCACGCTGCACACACAATCGCAGTGTTGTACAGCTTGTTTCATCACCTTTGCGAAGTTGCCGCTCTCTCCGGCTCCCGGAGACGAAGAAGCTGCTTCTTCGCGCAAAGACGATTCTGCCGCTCACAGTGCTCTGCGGTGTGCGCCTTCTGCCGAAAGAGGCCCGGGAGCGGTGCTTAGCTCTGCAGAGCACCGTACCTTCGTCTTTAGCCTCTCTTCTCGTCTACATCTTAGCAAAAAGCTTTTCCACTCTGTCTGGCAAGGAGAAACTGTGACAGCACAAAAAACATCTCCCATCGTGTTCTAGAGGCTGCACGCAGGTCTGCCGAGTGTTTTGCAAGAAGAGAAAGAAAGTTCTCCAAAACAGCTTGCAATCGAATGTTCATGTGAATAGAAAAGGCAGGAGAGTGGTCAGGTACTGTTTTCTCTCAGTTGGCAAGCTGCGCACACAATCGCAGTGTTGTACAGCTTGTTTCATCACCTTTGCCAAGTTGCCGCTCTCTCCGGCTCCCGGAGACGAAGAAGCTGCTTCTTCGCGCAAAGACGATTCTGCCGCTCACAGTGCTCTGCGGTGTGCGCCTTCTGCCGAAAGACGCCCAGGAGCGGTGCTTAGCTCTGCAGAGCACCGTACCTTCGTCTTTAGCCTCTCTTCTCGTCTACATCTTAGCAAAAAGCTTTTCCACTCTGTCTGGCAAGGAGAAACTGTGCCAGCACAAAAAACATCTCCTATCGTGTTCTAGAGGCTTCACGCAGGCCTGCCGAGTGTTTTGCAAGAAGAGAAAGAAAGTTGTCCAAAACAGCTTGCAATCGAATGTTCATGTGAATAGAAAAGGCAGGAGAGTGGTGAGGTACTGTTTTCTCTCAGTTGGCAAGCTGCGCACACAATCGCAGTGTTGTACAGCTTGTTTCATCACCTTTGCGAAGTTGCCGCTCTCTCCGGCTCCCGGAGACGAAGAAGCTGCTTCTTCGCGCAAAGACGATTCTGCCGCTCACAGTGCTCTGCGGTGTGCGCCTTCTGCCGAAAGAGCCCCGGGAGCTGTGCTTAGCTCTGCAGAGCACCGTACCTTCGTCTTTAGCCTCTCTTCTCGTCTACATCTTAGCAAAAAGCTTTTCCACTATGTCTGGCAAGGAGAAACTTTGCCAGCACAGAAAACATCTCCCATGGTGTTCTAGAGGCTGCACGGAGGTCTGCCGAGTGTTTTGCAAGAAGAGAAAGAAAGTTGTCCAAAACAGCTTGCAATCGAATGTTCATGTGAATAGAAAAGGCAGGAGAGTGGTCAGGTACTGTTTTCTCTCAGTTGGCAAGCTGCGCACACAATCGCAGTGTTGTACAGCTTGTTTCATCACCTTTGCCAAGTTGCCGCTCTCTCCGGCTCCCGGAGACGAAGAAGCTGCTTCTTCGCGCAAAGACGATTCTGCCGCTCACAGTGCTCTGCGGTGTGCGCCTTCTGCCGAAAGACGCCCGGGAGCGGTGCTTAGCTCTGCAGAGCACCGTACCTTCGTCTTTAGCCTCTCTTCTCGTCTACATCTTAGCAAAAAGCTTTTCCACTCTGTCTGGCAAGGAGAAACTGTGCCAGCACAAAAAACATCTCCCATCGTGTTCTAGAGGCTGCACGGAGGTCTGCCGAGTGTTTTGAAAGAAGAGAAAGAAAGTTGTCCAAAACAGCTTGCAATCGAATGTTCATGTGAATAGAAAAGGCAGGAGAGTGGTCAGGTACTGTTTTCTCTCAGTTGGCAAGCTGCGCACACAATCGCAGTGTTGTACAGCTTGTTTCATCACCTTTGCGAAGCTGCCGCTCTCTCCGGCTCCCGGAGACGAAGAAGCTGCTTCATCGCGCAAAGACGATTCTGCTGCTCACAGTGCTCTGCGGTGTGCGCCTTCTGCCGAAAGACGCCCGGGAGCGGTGCTTAGTTCTGAGAAGCACCGTACTTTCGTCTTTAGCCTCTCTTCTCGTCTACATCTTAGCAAAAAGCTTTTCCACTCTGTCTGGCAAGGAGAAACTGTGCCAGCACAGAAAACATCTCCCATCGTGTTCTAGAGGCTGCACGGAGGTCTGCCGAGTGTTTTGCAAGAAGAGAAAGAAAGTTGTCCAAAACAGCTTGCAATCGAATGTTCATGTGAATAGAAAAGGCAGGAGAGTGGTCAGGTACTGTTTTCTCTCACTTGGCAAGCTGCGCACACAATCGCAGTGTTGTACAGCTTGTTTCATCACCTTTGCGAAGTTGCCGCTCTCTCCGGCTCCCGGAGACGAAGAAGCTGCTTCTTCGCGCAAAGACGATTCTGCCGCTCACAGTGCTCTGCGGTGTGCGCCTTCTGCCGAAAGAGCCCCGGGAGCGGTGCTTAGCTCTGCAGAGCACCATACGTGCTTCTTTAGCCTCTCTTCTCGTCTACATCTTAGCAAAAAGCTTTTCCACTCTGTCTGGCAAGGAGAAACTGTGCCAGCACAAAAAACATCTCCCATCGTGTTCTAGAGGCTGCACGGAGGTCTGCCGAGTGTTTTGCAAGAAGAGAAAGAAAGTTGTCCAAAACAGCTTGCAATCGAATGTTCATGTGTATAGAAAAGGCAGGAGAGTGGTCAGGTACTGTTTTCTCTCAGTTGGCAAGCTGCGCACACAATCGCAGTGTTGTACAGCTTGTTTCATCACCTTTGCGAAGTTGCCGCTCTCTCCGGCTCCCGGAGACGAAGAAGCTGCTTCTTCGCGCAAAGACGATTCTGCCTCTCACAGTGCTCTGCGGTGTGCGCCTTCTGCCGAAGACGCCCGGGAGCGGTGCTTAGCTCTGCAGAGCACCGTACCTTCGTCTTTAGCCTCTCTTCTCGTCTACATCTTAGCAAAAAGCTTTTCCACTCTGTCTGGCAAGGAGAAACTGTGCCAGCACAGAAAACATCTCCCATCGTGTTCTAGAGGCTGCACGGAGGTCTGCCGAGTGTTTTGCAAGAAGAGAAGGAAAGTTGTCCAAAACAGCTTGCAATCGAATGTTCATGTGAATAGAAAAGGCAGGAGAGTGGTCAGGTACTGTTTTCTCTCAGTTGGCAAGCTGCGCACACAATCGCAGTGTTGTACAGCTTGTTTCATCACCTTTGCCAAGTTGCCGCTCTCTCCGGCTCCCGGAGACGAAGAAGCTGCTTCTTCGCGCAAAGACGATTCTGCCGCTCACAGTGCTCTGCGGTGTGCGCCTTCTGCCGAAAGAGGTCCGGGAGCGGTGCTTAGCTCTGAGAAGCACCATACGTGCTTCTTTAGCCTCTCTTCTCGTCTACATCTTAGCAAAAAGCTTTTCCACTCTGTCTGGCAAGGAGAAACTGTGCCAGCACAGAAAACATCTCCCATCGTGTTCTAGAGGCTGCACGGAGGTCTGCCGAGTGTTTTGCAAGAAGAGAAAGAAAGTTGTCCAAAACAGCTTGTAATCGAGTCTTCATGTTATTAGAAAAGGCAGGAGAGTGGTCAGGTACTGTTTTCTCTGTTGGCAAGATGCGCACACAATCGCAGTGTTGTACAGCTTGTTTCATCACCTTTGCGAAGTTGCCGCTCTCTCCGGCTCCCGGAGACGAAGAAGCTGCTTCTTCGCGCAAAGACGATTCTGCCGCTCACAGTGCTCTGCGGTGTGCGCCTTCGGCCGAAAGACGCCCGGGAGTGGTGCTTAGCTCTGCAGAGCACCGTACCTTCGTCTTTAGCCTCTCTTCTCGTCTACATCTTAGCAAAAAGCTTTTCCACTCTGTCTGGCAAGGAGAAACTGTGCCAGCACAAAAAACATCTCCCATCGTGTTCTAGAGGCTGCACGGAGGTCTGCCGAGTGTTTTGCAAGAAGAGAAAGAAAGTTGTCCAAAACAGCTTGCAATCGAATGTTCATGTGAATAGAAAAGGCAGGAGAGTGGTCAGGTACTGTTTTCTCTCAGTTGGCAAGCTGCGCACACAATCGCAGTGTTGTACAGCTTGTTTCATCACCTTTGCCAAGTTGCCGCTCTCTCCGGCTCCCGGAGACGAAGAAGCTGCTTCTTCGCGCAAAGACGATTCTGCCGCTCACAGTGCTCTGCGGTGTGCGCCTTCTGCCGAAAGAGGCCCGGGAGCGGTGCTTAGCTCTGCAGAGCACCGTACCTTCGTCTTTAGCCTCTCTTCTCGTCTACATCTTAGCAAAAAGCTTTTCCACTCTGTCTGGCAAGGAGAAACTGTGCCAGCACAAAAAACATCTCCCATCGTTTTCTAGAGGCTGCCCGGAAGTCTGCCGAGTGTTTTGCAAGAAGAGAAAGAAAGCTGTCCAAAACAGCTTGCAATCGAATGTTCATGTGAATAGAAAAGGCAGGAGAGTGGTCAGGTACTGTTTTCTCTCAGTTGGCAAGCTGCGCACACAATCGCAGTGTTGTACAGCTTGTTTCATCACCTTTGCGAAGTTGCCGCTCTCTCCGGCTCCCGGAGACGAAGAAGCTGCTTCTTCGCGCAAAGACGATTCTGCCGCTCACAGTGCTCTGCGGTGTGCGCCTTCTGCCGAAAGATGCCCGGGAGCTGTGCTTAGCTCTGCAGAGCACCGTACCTTCGTCTTTAGCCTCTCTTCTCGTCTACATCTTAGCAAAAAGCTTTTCAACTCTGTCTGGCAAGGAGAAACTGTGCCAGCACAGAAAACATCTCCCATCGTGTTCTAGAGGCTGCACGGAGGTCTGCCGAGTGTTTTGCAAGAAGAGAAAGAAAGTTGTCCAAAACAGCTTGCAATCGAATGTTCAAGTGAATAGAAAAGGCAGGAGAGTGGTCAGGTACTGTTTTCTCTCAGTTGGCAAGCTGCGCACACAATCGCAGTGTTGTACAGCTTGTTTCATCACCTTTGCGAAGTTGCCGCTCTCTCCGGCTTCCGGAGACGAAGAAGCTGCTTCTTCGCGCAAAGACGATTCTGCTTCTCACAGTGCTGTGCGGAGTGCGCCTTCTGCCGAAAGAGGTCCGGGAGCGGTGCTTACCTCTGCTGAGCACCGTACCTTCGTCTTTAGCCTCTCTTCTCGTCTACATCTTAGCAAAAAGCTTTTCCACTCTGTCTGGCAAGGAGAAACTGTGCCAGCACAAAAAACATCTCCCATCGTGTTCTAGAGGCTGCACGCAGGTCTGCCGAGTGTTTTGCAAGAAGAGAAACAAAGTTGTCCAAAACAGCTTGCAATCGAATGTTCATGTGAATAGAAAAGGCAGGAGAGTGGTCAGGTACTGTTTTCTCTCAGTTGGCAAGCTGCGCACACAATCGCAGTGTTGTACAGCTTGTTTCATTACCTTTGCGAAGCTGCCGCTCTTCCGGCTCCCGGAGACGAAGAAGCTGCTTCTTCGCGCAAAGACGATTCTGCCGCTCACAGTGCTCTGCGGTGTGCGCCTTCTGCCGAAAGAGGTCCGGCAGCGGTGCTTAGCTCTGAGAAGCACCATACGTGCTTCTTTAGCCTCTCTTCTCGTCTACATCTTAGCAAAAAGCTTTTCCACTCTGTCTGGCAAGGAGAAACTGTGCCAGCACAGAAAACATCTCCCATCGTGTTCTAGAGGCTGCACGGAGGTCTGCCGAGTGTTTTGCAAGAAGAGAAAGAAAGTTGTCCAAAACAGCTTGTAATCGAGTCTTCATGTTATTAGAAAAGGCAGGAGAGTGGTCAGGTACTGTTTTCTCTGTTGGCAAGATGCGCACACAATCGCAGTGTTGTACAGCTTGTTTCATCACCTTTGCGAAGTTGCCGCTCTCTCCGGCTCCCGGAGACGAAGAAGCTGCTTCTTCGCGCAAAGACGATTCTGCCGCTCACAGTGCTCTGCGGTGTGCGCCTTCGGCCGAAAGACGCCCGGGAGTGGTGCTTAGCTCTGCAGAGCACCGTACCTTCGTCTTTAGCCTCTCTTCTCGTCTACATCTTAGCAAAAAGCTTTTCCACTCTGTCTGGCAAGGAGAAACTGTGCCAGCACAAAAAACATCTCCCATCGTGTTCTAGAGGCTGCACGGAGGTCTGCCGAGTGTTTTGCAAGAAGAGAAAGAAAGTTGTCCAAAACAGCTTGCAATCGAATGTTCATGTGAATAGAAAAGGCAGGAGAGTGGTCAGGTACTGTTTTCTCTCACTTGGCAAGCTGCGCACACAATCGCAGTGTTGTACAGCTTGTTTCATCACCTTTGCGAAGCCGCCGCTCTCTCCGGCTCCCGGAGACGAAGAAGCTGCTTCTTCGCGCAAAGACGATTCTGCCGCTCACAGTGCTCTGCGGTGTGCGCCTTCTGCCGAAAGAGGCCCGGGAGCGGTGCTTAGCTCTGCAGAGCACCGTACCTTCGTCTTTAGCCTCTCTTCTCGTCTACATCTTAGCAAAAAGCTTTTCCACTCTGTCTGGCAAGGAGAAACTGTGCCAGCACAAAAAACATCTCCCATCGTTTTCTAGAGGCTGCCCGGAAGTCTGCCGAGTGTTTTGCAAGAAGAGAAAGAAAGCTGTCCAAAACAGCTTGCAATCGAATGTTCATGTGAATAGAAAAGGCAGGAGAGTGGTCAGGTACTGTTTTCTCTCAGTTGGCAAGCTGCGCACACAATCGCAGTGTTGTACAGCTTGTTTCATTACCTTTGCGAAGCTGCCGCTCTTCCGGCTCCCGGAGACGAAGAAGCTGCTTCTTCGCGCAAAGACGATTCTGCCGCTCACAGTGCTCTGCGGTGTGCGCCTTCTGCCGAAAGAGGTCCGGCAGCGGTGCTTAGCTCTGCAGAGCACCGTACCTTCGTCTTTAGCCTCTCTTCTCGTCTACATCATAGCAAAAAGCTTTTCCACTCTGTCTGGCAAGGAGAAACTGTGCCAGCACAGAAAACATCTCCCATCGTGTTCTAGAGGCTGCACGCAGGTCTGCCGAGTGTTTTGCAAGAAGAGAAAGAAAGTTGTCCAAAACAGCTTGCAATCGAATGTTCGTTTGAATAGAAAAGGCAGGAGAGTGGTCAGGTACTGTTTTCTCTCAGTTGGCAAGCTGCGCACACAATCGCAGTGTTGTACAGCTTGTTTCATCACCTTTGCGAAGTTGCCGCTCTCTCCGGCTTCCGGAGACGAAGAAGCTGCTTCTTCGCGCAAAGACGATTCTGCCGCTCACAGTGCTCTGCGGTGCGCGCCTTCTGCCGAAAGAGGTCCGGCAGCGGTGCTTGGCTCTGCAGAGCACCGTACCTTCGTCTTTAGCCTCTCTTCTCGTCTACATCATAGCAAAAAGCTTTTCCACTCTGTCTGGCAAGGAGAAACTGTGCCAGCACAGAAAACATCTCCCATCGTGTTCTAGAGGCTGCACGCAGGTCTGCCGAGTGTTTTGCAAGAAGAGAAAGAAAGTTGTCCAAAACAGCTTCCAATCGAATGTTCATGTGAATAGAAAAGGCAGGAGAGTGGTCAGGTACTGTTTTCTCTCAGTTGGCAAGCTGCGCACACAATCGCAGTGTTGTACAGCTTGTTTCATCTCCTTTGCCAAGTTGCCGCTCTCTCCGGCTCCCGGAGACGAAGAAGCTGCTTCTTCGCGCAAAGACGATTCTGCCGCTCACAGTGCTCTGTGGTGTGCGCCTTCTGCCGAAAGAGGTCCGGGAGCGGTGCTTAGCTCTGCAGAGCACCGTACCTTCGTCTTTAGCCTCTCTTCTCGTCTACATCTTAGCAAAAAGCTTTTCCACTCTGTCTGGCAAGGAGAAACTGTGCCAGCACAGAAAACATCTCCCATCGTGTTCTAGAGGCTGCACGGAGGTCTGCCGAGTGTTTTGCAAGAAGAGAGAGAAAGTTGTCCAAAACAGCTTGCAATCGAATGTTCATGTGAATAGAAAAGGCAGGAGAGTGGTCAGGTACTGTTTTCTCTCAGTTGGCAAGCTGCGCACACAATCGCAGTGTTGTACAGCTTGTTTCATCACCTTTGCGAAGTTGCCGCTCTCTCCGGCTCCCGGAGACGAAGAAGCTGCTTCTTCGCGCAAAGACGATTCCGCCGCTCACAGTGCTCTGCGGTGTGCGCCTTCTGCCGAAAGACGCCCGGGAGCGGTGCTTAGCTCTGCAGAGCACCGTACCTTCGCCTTTAGCCTCTCTTCTCGTCTACATCTTAGCAAAAAGCTTTTCTACTCTTTCTGGCAGGGAGAAACTGTGCCAGCACAGAAAACATCTCCCATCGTGTTCTAGAGGCTGCACGGAGGTCTGCAGAGTGTTTTGCACGAAGAGAAAGAAAGTTGTCCAAAACAGCTTGCAATCGAATGTTCATGTGAATAGAAAAGGCAGGAGAGTGGTCAGGTACTGTTTTCTCTCACTTGGCAAGCTGCGCACACAATCGCAGTGTTGTACAGCTTGTTTCATCACCTTTGCCAAGTTGCCGCTCTCTCCGGCTCCCGGAGACGAAGAAGCTGCTTCTTCGCGCAAAGACGATTCTGCCGCTCACAGTGCTCTGCGGTGTGCGCCTTCTGCCGAAAGACGCCCGGGAGCGGTGCTTAGCTCTTAGAAGCACCATACGTGCTTCTTTAGCCTCTCTTCTCGTCTACATCTTAGCAAAAAGCTTTTCCACTCTGTCTGGCAAGGAGAAACTGTGCCAGCACAGAAAACATCTCCCATCGTGTTCTAGAGGCTGCACGGAGGTCTGCCGAGTGTTTTGCAAGAAGAGAAAGAAAGTTGTCCAAAACAGCTTCCTATCGAATGTTCACGTGAATAGAAAAGGCAGGAGAGTGGTCAGGTACTGTTTTCTCTGTTGGGAAGATGCGCACACAATCGCAGTGTTGTAGAGCTTGTTTCATCACCTTTGCGAAGTTGCCGCTCTCTCCGGCTCCCGGAGACGAAGAAGCTGCTTCTTCGCGCAAAGACGATTCTGCCGCTCACAGTGCTCTGCGGTGTGCGCCTTCTGCCGAAAGAGCCCCGGGAGCTTTGCTTAGCTCTGCAGAGCACCGTACCTTCGTCTTTAGCCTCTCTTCTCGTCTACATCTTAGCAAAACGCTTTTCCACTCTGTCTGGCAAGGAGAAACTGTGCCAGGACAAAAAACATCTCCCATCGTGTTCTAGAGGCTGCACGCAGGTCTGCCGAGTGTTTTGCAAGAAGAGAAAGAAAGTTGTCCAAAACAGCTTGCAATCGAATGTTCATGTGAATAGAAAAGGCAGGAGAGTGGTCAGGTACTGTTTTCTCTCAGTTGGCAAGCTGCGCACACAATCGCAGTGTTGTACAGCTTGTTTCATCACCTTTGCCAAGTTGCCGCTCTCTCCGGCTCCCGGAGACGAAGAAGCTGCTTCTTCGCGCAAAGACGATTCTGCCGCTCACAGTGCTCTGCGGTGTGCGCCTTCTGCCGAAAGACGCCCGGGAGCGGTGCTTAGCTCTGCAGAGCACTGTACCTTCGTCTTTACCCTCTCTTCTCGTCTACATCTTAGCAAAAAGCTTTTCCACTCTGTCTGGCAAGGAGAAACTGTGTCAGCACAAAAAACATCTCCCATCGTGTTCTAGAGGCTGCACGCAGGTCTGCCGAGTGTTTTGCAAGAAGAGAAAGAAAGTTGTCCAAAACAGCTTGCAATCGAATGTTCATGTGAATAGAAAAGGCAGGAGAGTGGTCAGGTACTGTTTTCTCTCAGTTGGCAAGCTGCGCACACAATCGCAGTGTTGTACAGCTTGTTTCATCACCTTTGCCAAGTTGCCGCTCTCTCCGGCTCCCGGAGACGAAGAAGCTGCTTCTTCGCGCAAAGACGATTCTGCCGCTCACAGTGCTCTGCGGTGTGCGCCTTCTGCCGAAAGAGGCCCGGGAGCGGTGCTTAGCTCTGCAGAGCACCGTACCTTCGTCTTTAGCCTCTCTTCTCGTCTACATCTTAGCAAAAAGCTTTTCCACTCTGTCTGGCAAGGAGAAACTGTGCAGCACAGAAAACATCTCCCATCGTGTTCTAGAGGCTGCACGCAGGTCTGCCGAGTGTTTTGCAAGAAGAGAAAGAAAGTTGTCCAAAACAGCTTGCAATCGAATGTTCATGTGAATAGAAAAGGGCAGGAGAGTGGTCAGGTACTGTTTTCTCTCAGTTGGCAAGCTGCGCACACAATCGCAGTGTTGTACAGCTTGTTTCATCACCTTTGCGAAGTTGCCGCTCTCTCCGGCTCCCGGAGACGAAGAAGCTGCTTCTTCGCGCAAAGACGATTCTGCCGCTCACAGTGCTCTGCGGTGTGCACCTTCTGCCGAAAGACGCCCGGGAGCGGTGCTTAGCTCTGCAGAGCACCGTACCTTCGTCTTTAGCCTCTCTTCTCGTCTACATCTTAGCAAAAAGCTTTTCCACTCTGCCTGGCAAGGAGAAACTGTGCCAGCACAGAAAACATCTCCCATCGTGTTCTAGAGGCTGCACGGAGGTCTGCCGAGTGTTTTGCATGAAGAGAGAGAAAGTTGTCCAAAACAGCTTGCAATCGAATATTCATGTGAATAGAAAAGGCAGGAGAGTGGTCAGGTACTGTTTTCTCTCACTTGGCAAGCTGCGCACACAATCGCAGTGTTGTACAGCTTGTTTCATCACCTTTGCGAAGTTGCCGCTCTCTCCGGCTCCCGGAGACGAAGAAGCTGCTTCTTCGCGCAAAGACGATTCTGCCGCTCACAGTGCTCTGCGGTGTGCGCCTTCTGCCGAAAGAGGTCCGGGACGGTGCCTAGCTCTGCAGAGTACCGTACCTTCGTCTTTAGCCTCTCTTCTCGTCTACATCTTAGCAAAAAGCTTTTCCACTCTGTCTGGCAAGGAGAAACTGTGCCAGCACAGAAAACATCTCCCATCGTGTTCTAGAGGCTGCACGCAGGTCTGCTGAGTGTTTTGCAAGAAGAGAAAGAAAGTTGTCCAAAACAGCTTGCAATCGAATGTTCATGTGAATAGAAAAGGCAGGAGAGTGGTCAGGTACTGTTTTCTCTCAGTTGGCAGGCTGCACACACAATCGCAGTGTTGTACAGCTTGTTTCATCACCTTTGCGAAGTTGCCGCTCTCTCCGGCTCCCGGAGACGAAGAAGCTGCTTCTTCGCGCAAAGACGATTCTGCCGCTCACAGTGCTCTGCGGTGTGCGCCTTCTGCCGAAAGATGCCCGGGAGCTGTGCTTAGCTCTGCAGAGCACCGTACCTTCGTCTTTAGCCTCTCTTCTCGTCTACATCTTAGCAAAAAGCTTTTCCACTCTGTCTGGCAAGGAGAAACTGTGCCAGCACAAAAAACATCTCCCATCGTGTTCTAGAGGCTGCACGCAGGTCTGCCGAGTGTTTTGCAAGAAGAGAAAGAAAGTTGTCCAAAACAGCTTGCAATCGAATGTTCATGTGAATAGAAAAGGCAGGAGAGTGGTCAGGTACTGTTTTCTCTCAGTTGGCAAGCTGCGCACACAATCGCAGTGTTGTACAGCTTGTTTCATCACCTTTGCGAAGTTGCCGCTCTCTCCGGCTCCGGAGACGAAGAAGCTGCTTCTTCGCGCAAAGACGATTCTGCCGCTCACAGTGCTCTGCGGTGTGCGCCTTCTGCCGAAAGAGGCCCGGGAGCGGTGCTTAGCTCTGCAGAGCACCGTACCTTCGTCTTTAGCCTCTCTTCTCGTCTACATCTTAGCAAAAAGCTTTTCCACTCTGTCTGGCAAGGGAGAAACTGTGCCAGCACAGAAAACATCTCCCATCGTGTTCTAGAGGCTGCACGGAGGTCTGCCGAGTGTTTTGCAAGAAGAGAAACAAAGTTGTCCAATACAGCTTGCAATCGAATGTTCATCTGAATAGAAAAGGCAGGAGAGTGGTCAGGTACTGTTTTCTCTCAGTTGGCACGCTGCACACACAATCGCAGTGTTGTACAGCTTGTTTCACACCTTTGCGAAGCTGCCGCTCTCTCCGGCTCCCGGAGACGAAGAAGCTGCTTCTTCGCGCAAAGACGATTCTGCCGCTCACAGTGCTCTGCGGTGCGCCTTCTGCCGAAAGAGGTCCGGCAGCGGTGCCTTAGATCTGCAGAGCACCGTACCTTCGTCTTTAGCCTCTCTTCTCGTCTATATCTTAGCAAAAAGCTTTTCCACTCTGTCTGGCAAGGAGAAACTGTGCCAGCACAGAAAACATCTCCCATCGTGTTCTAGAGGCTGCACGCAGGTCTGCCGAGTGTTTTGCAAGAAGAGAAAGAAAGTTGTCCAAAACAGCTTCCAATCGAATGTTCATGTGAATAGAAAAGGCAGGAGAGTGGTCAGGTACTGTTTTTCTCTCAGTTGGTAAGCTGCGCACACAATCGCACTGTTGTAGAGCTTGTTTCATCACCTTTGCGAAGTTGCCGCTCTCTCCGGCTCCCGGAGACGAAGAAGCTGCTTCTTCGCGCAAAGACGATTCTGCCGCTCACAGTGCTCTGCAGTGTGTGTCTTCTGCCGAAAGAGGCCCGGGAGCTGTGCTTAGCTCTGCAGAGCACCATACCTGCTTCTTTAGCCTCTCTTCTCGTCTACATCTTAGCAAAAAGCTTTTCCACTCTGTCTGGCAAGGAGAAACTGTGCCAGCACAGAAACATCTCCCATCGTGTTCTAGAGGCTGCACGGAGGTCTGCCGAGTGTTTTGCAAGAAGAGAAAGAAAGTTGTCCAAAACAGCTTCCAATCGAATGTTCATGTGAATAGAAAAAGGCAGGAGAGTGGTCAGGTACTGTTTTCTCTCAGTTGGCAAGCTGCACACACAATCGCAGTGTTGTAGAGCTTGTTTCATCACCTTTGCGAAGTTGCCGCTCTCTCCGGCTCCCGGAGACGAAGAAGCTGCTTCTTCGCGCAAAGACGATTCTGCCGCTCACAGTGCTCTGCGGTGTGCGCCTTCTGCCGAAAGAGGTCCGGGAGCGGTGCCTAGCTCTGCAGAGCACCGTACCTTCGTCTTTAGCCTCTCTTCTCGTCTACATCTTAGCAAAAAGCTTTTCCACTCTGTCCTGGCAAGGAGAAACTGTGCCAGCACAAAAAAACATCTCCCATCGTGTTCTAGAGGCTGCACGGAGGTCTGCCGAGTGTTTTGCAAGAAGAGAAAGAAAGTTGTCCAAAACAGCTTGCAATCGAATGTTCATGTGAATAGAAAAGGCAGGAGAGTGGTCAGGTACTGTTTTCTCTCAGTTGGCAAGCTGCGCACACAATCGCAGTGTTGTACAGCTTGTTTCATCACCTTTGCGAAGTTGCCGCTCTCTCCGGCTCCCGGAGACGAAGAAGCTGCTTCTTCGCGCAAAGACGATTCTGCCGCTCACAGTGCTCTGCGGTGTGCGCCTTCTGCCGAAAGAGGCCCGGGAGCTGTGCTTAGCTCTGCAGAGCACCGTACCTTCGTCTTAGCCTCTCTTCTCGTCTACATCTTAGCAAAAAGCTTTTCCACTCTGTCTGGCAAGGAGAAACTGTGCCAGCACAAAAAACATCTCCCATCGTGTTCTAGAGGCTGCACGCAGGTCTGCCGAGTGTTTTGCAAGAAGAGAAAGAAAGTTGTCCAAAACAGCTTGCAATCGAATGTTCATGTGAATAGAAAAGGCAGGAGAGTGGTCAGGTACTGTTTTCTCTCGTTGGCACGCTGCACACACAATCGCAGTGTTGTACAGCTTGTTTCATCACCTTTGCGAAGTTGCCGCTCTCTCCGGCTCCCGGAGACGAAGAAGCTGCTTCTTCGCGCAAAGACGATTCTGCCGCTCACAGTGCTCTGCGGTGTGCGCCTTCTGCCGAAAGACGCCCGGGAGCGGTGCTTAGCTCTGCAGAGCACCGTACCTTCGTCTTTAGCCTCTCTTCTCGTCTACATCTTAGCAAAAAGCTTTTCCACTCTGTCTGGCAAGGAGAAACTGTGCCAGCACAAAAAACATCTCCCATCGTGTTCTAGAGGCTGCACGCAGGTCTGCCGAGTGTTTTGCAAGAAGAGAGAGAAAGTTGTCCAAAACAGCTTGCAATCGAATGTTCATGTGAATAGAAAAGGCAGGAGAGTGGTCAGGTACTGTTTTCTCTCAGTTGGCAAGCTGCGCACACAATCGCAGTGTTGTACAGCTTGTTTCATCACCTTTGCCAAGTTGCCGCTCTCTCCGGCTCCCGGAGACGAAGAAGCTGCTTCTTCGCGCAAAGACGATTCTGCCGCTCACAGTGCTCTGCGGTGTGCGCCTTCTGCCAAAAGAGGCCCGGGAGCGGTGCTTAGCTCTGAGAGGACCGTACCTTCGTCTTTAGCCTCTCTTCTCGTCTACATCTTAGCAAAAAGCTTTTCTACTCTTTCTGGCAGGGAGAAACTGTGCCAGCACAGAAAACATCTCCCATCGTGTTCTAGAGGCTGCACGGAGGTCTGCAGAGTGTTTTGCACGAAGAGAAAGAAAGTTCTCCAAAACAGCTTGCAATCGAATGTTCATGTGAATAGAAAAGGCAGGAGAGTGATCAGGTACAGTTTGCTCTCAGTTGGCAAGCTGCGCACACAATCGCAGTGTTGTACAGCTTGTTTCATCACCTTTGCGAAGTTGCCGCTCTCTCCGGCTCCCGGAGACGAAGAAGCTGCTTCTTCGCGCAAAGACGATTCTGCCGCTCACAGTGCTCTGCGGTGTGCGCCTTCTGCCGAAAGACGCCCGGGAGCGGTGCTTAGCTCTGCAGAGCACCGTACCTTCGTCTTTAGCCTCTCTTCTCGTCTACATCTTAGCAAAAAGCTTTTCCACTCTGTCTGGCAAGGAGAAACTGTGCCAGCAGAAAAAACATCTCCCATCGTGTTCTAGAGGCTGCACGGAGGTCTGCCGAGTGTTTTGCAAGAAGAGAAAGAAAGTTGTCCAAAACAGCTTGCAATCGAATGTTCATGTGAATAGAAAAGGCAGGAGAGTGGTCAGGTACTGTTTTCTCTCAGTTGGCACGCTGCACACACAATCGCAGTGTTGTACAGCTTGTTTCATCACCTTTGCGAAGTTGCCGCTCTCTCCGGCTCCCGGAGACGAAGAAGCTGCTTCTTCGCGCAAAGACGATTCTGCCGCTCACAGTGCTCTGCGGTGTGCGCCTTCTGCCGAAAGACGCCCGGGAGCGTTGCTTAGCTCTGCAGAGCACCGTACCTTCGTCTTTAGCCTCTCTTCTCGTCTACATCTTAGCAAAAAGCTTTTCCACTCTGTCTGGCAAGGAGAAACTGTGCCAGCACAGAAAACATCTCCCATCGTGTTCTAGAGGCTGCACGCAGGTCTGCCGAGTGTTTTGAAAGAAGAGAGAGAAAGTTCTCCAAAACAGCTTGCAATCGAATGTTCATGTCAATAGAAAAGGCAGGAGAGTGGTCAGGTACTGTTTTCTCTCAGTTGGCAAGCTGCGCACACAATCGCAGTGTTGTACAGCTTGTTTCATCACCTTTGCGAAGTTGCCGCTCTCTCCGGCTCCCGGAGACGAAGAAGCTGCTTCTTCGCGCAAAGACGATTCTGCCGCTCACAGTGCTCTGCGGTGTGCGCCTTCTGCCGAAAGAGGTCCAGGAGCGGTGCTTAGCTCTGCAGAGCACCGTACCTTCGTCTTTAGCCTCTCTTCTCGTCTACATCTTAGCAAAAAGCTTTTCCACTCTGTCTGGCAAGGAGAAACTGTGCCAGCACAAAAAACATCTCCCATCGTGTTCTAGAGGCTGCACGGAATTCTGCCGAGTGTTTTGCAAGAAGAGAAAGAAAGTTGTCCAAAACAACTTGCAATCGAATGTTCATGTGAATAGATAAGGCAGGAGAGTGGTCAGGTACTGTTTTCTCTCAGTTGGCAAGCTGCGCACACAATCGCAGTGTTGTACAGCTTGTTTCATCACCTTTGCCAAGTTGCCGCTCTCTCCGGCTCCCGGAGACGAAGAAGCTGCTTCTTCGCGCAAAGACGATTCTGCCGCTCACAGTGCTCTGCGGTGTGCGCCTTCTGCCGAAAGACGCCCGGGAGCGGTGCTTAGCTCTGCAGAGCACCGTACCTTCGTCTTTAGCCTCTCTTCTCGTCTACATCTTAGCAAAAAGCTTTTCCACTCTGTCTGGCAAGGAGAAACTGTGCCAGCACAGAAAACATCTCCCATCGTGTTCTAGAGGCTGCACGGAGGTCTGCCGAGTGTTTTGCAAGAAGAGAGAGAAAGTTGTCCAAAACAGCTTGCAATCGAATGTTCATGTGAATAGAAAAGGCAGGAGAGTGGTCAGGTACTGTTTTCTCTCAGTTGGCAAGCTGCGCACACAATCGCAGTGTTGTACAGCTTGTTTCATCACCTTTGCCAAGTTGCCGCTCTCTCCGGCTCCCGGAGACGAAGAAGCTGCTTCTTCGCGCAAAGACGATTCTGCCGCTCACAGTGCTCTGCGGTGTGCGCCTTCTGCCGAAAGAGGTCCGGGAGCGGTGCTTAGCTCTGCAGAGCACCGTACCTTCGTCTTTAGCCTCTCTTCTCGTCTACATCTTAGCAAAAAGCTTTTCCACTCTGTCTGGCAAGGAGAAACTGTGCCAGCACAAAAAACATCTCCCATCGTGCTCTAGAGGCTGCACGCAGGTCTGCCGAGTGTTTTGCAAGAAGAGAAAGAAAGTTGTCCAAAACAGCTTGCAATCGAATGTTCATGTGAATAGAAAAGGCAGGAGAGTGGTCAGGTACTGTTTTCTCTCACTTGGCAAGCTGCGCACACAATCGCAGTGTTGTAGAGCTTGTTTCATCACCTCTGCCAAGTTGCCGCTCTCTCCGGCTCCCGGAGACGAAGAAGCTGCTTCTTCGCGCAAAGACGATTCTGCCGCTCACAGTGCTCTGCGGTGTGCGCCTTCTGCCGAAAGAGGCCCGGGAGCTGTGCTTAGCTCTGCAGAGCACCGTACCTTCGTCTTTAGCCTCTCTTCTCGTCTACATCTTAGCAAAAAGCTTTTCCACTCTGTCTGGCAAGGAGAAACTGTGCCAGCACAAAAAACATCTCCCATCGTGTTCTAGAGGCTGCACGGAGTTCTGCCGAGTGTTTTGCAAGAAGAGAAAGAAAGTTGTCCAAAACAGCTTGCAATCGAATGTTCATGTGAATAGAAAAGGCAGGAGAGTGGTCAGGTACTGTTTTCTCTCAGTTGGCACGCTGCACACACAATCGCAGTGTTGTAGAGCTTGTTTCATCACCTTTGCGAAGTTGCCGCTCTCTCCGGCTCCCGGAGACGAAGAAGCTGCTTCTTCGCGCAAAGACGATTCTGCCGCTCACAGTGCTCTGCGGTGTGCGCCTTCTGCCGAAAGAGGTCCGGGAGCGGTGCTTAGCTCTGCAGAGCACCGTACCTTCGTCTTTAGCCTCTCTTCTCGTCTACATCTTAGCAAAAAGCTTTTCCACTCTGTCTGGCAAGGAGAAACTGTGCCAGCACAGAAAACATCTCCCATCGTGTTCTGGAGGCTGCACGGAGGTCTGCCGAGTGTTTTGCAAGAAGAGAAAGAAAGTTGTCCAAAACAGCTTGCAATCGAATGTTCATGTGAATAGAAAAGGCAGGAGAGTGGTCAGGTACTGTTTTCTCTCAGTTGGCAAGCTGCGCACACAATCGCAGTGTTGTACAGCTTGTTTCATCACCTTTGCGAAGTTGCCGCTCTCTCCGGCTCCCGGAGACGAAGAAGCTGCTTCTTCGCGCAAAGACGATTCTGCCGCTCACAGTGCTCTGCGGTGTGCGCCTTCTGCTGAAAGAGGTCCGGGAGCGGTGCTTAGCTCTGCAGAGCACCGTACCTTCGTCTTTAGCCTCTCTTCTCGTCTACATCTTAGCAAAAAGCTTTTCCACTCTGTCTGGCAAGGAGAAACTGTGCCAGCACAAAAAACATCTCCCATCGTGTTCTAGAGGCTGCACGGAGGTCTGCCGAGTGTTTTGCAAGAAGAGAAAGAAAGTTGTCCAAAACAGCTTGCAATCGAATGTTCATGTGAATAGAAAAGGCAGGAGAGTGGTCAGGTACTGTTTTCTCTCAGTTGGCAAGCTGCGCACACAATCGCAGTGTTGTACAGCTTGTTTCATCACCTTTGCGAAGTTGCCGCTCTCTCCGGCTCCCGGAGACGAAGAAGCTGCTTCTTCGCGCAAAGACGATTCTGCCGCTCACAGTGCTCTGCGGTGTGCGCCTTCTGCCGAAAGAGGTCCGGGAGCGGTGCTTAGCTCTGCAGAACACCGTATCTTCGTCTTTAGCCTCTCTTCTCGTCTACATCTTAGCAAAAAGCTTTTCCACTCTGTCTGGCAAGGAGAAACTGTGCCAGCACAAAAAACATCTACCATCGTGCTCTAGAGGCTGCACGGAGGTCTGCCGAGTGTTTTGCAAGAAGAGAAAGAAAGTTGTCCAAAACAGCTTGCAATCGAATGTTCATGTGAATAGAAAAGGCAGGAGAGTGGTCAGGTACTGTTTTCTCTCAGTTGGCAAGCTGCGCACACAATCGCAGTGTTGTACAGCTTGTTTCATCACCTTTGCGAAGTTGCCGCTCTCTCCGGCTCCCGGAGACGAAGAAGCTGCTTCTTCGCGCAAAGACGATTCTGCCGCTCACAGTGCTCTGCGGTGTGCGCCTTCTGCCGAAAGACGCCCGGGAGCGGTGCTTAGCTCTGCAGAGCACCGTACCTTCGTCTTTAGCCTCTCTTCTCGTCTACATCTTAGCAAAAAGCTTTTCCACTCTGTCTGTCAAGGAGAAACTGTGCCAGCACAAAAAACATCTCCCATCGTGTTCTAGAGGCTGCACGGAGGTCTGCCGAGTGTTTTGCAAGAAGAGAAAGAAAGTTGTCCAAAACAGCTTGCAATCGAATGTTCATGTGAATAGAAAAGGCAGGAGAGTGGTCAGGTACTGTTTTCTCTCAGTTGGCACGCTGCACACACAATCGCAGTGTTGTACAGCTTGTTTCATCACCTTTGCGAAGTTGCCGCTCTCTCCGGCTCCCGGAGACGAAGAAGCTGCTTCTTCGCGCAAAGACGATTCTGCCTCTCACAGTGCTATGCGGTGTGCGCCTTCTGCCGAAAGACGCCCGGGAGCGGTGCTTAGCTCTGCAGAGCACCGTACCTTCGTCTTTAGCCTCTCTTCTCGTCTACATCTTAGCAAAAAGCTTTTCCACTCTGTCTGGCAAGGAGAAATTGTGCCAGCACAGAAAACATCTCCCATCGTGTTCTAGAGGCTGCACGCAGGTCTGCCGAGTGTTTTGCAAGAAGAGAAAGAAAGTTGTCCAAAACAGCTTGCAATCGAATGTTCATGTGAATAGAAAAGGCAGGAGAGTGGTCAGGTACTGTTTTCTCTCAGTTGGCAAGCTGCGCACACAATCGCAGTGTTGTACAGCTTGTTTCATCACCTTTGCGAAGTTGCCGCTCTCTCCGGCTCCCGGAGACGAAGAAGCTGCTTCTTCGCGCAAAGACGATTCTGCCGCTCACAGTGCTCTGCGGTGTGCGCCTTCTGCCGAAAGAGGTCCGGGAGCGGTGCTTAGCTCTGAGAAGCACCATACGTGCTTCTTTAGCCTCTCTTCTCGTCTACATCTTAGCAAAAAGCTTTTCCACTCTGTCTGGCAAGGAGAAACTTTGCCAGCACAGAAAACATCTCCCATCGTGTTCTAGAGGCTGCACGGAGGTCTGCCGAGTGTTTTGCAAGAAGAGAAAGAAAGTTGTCCAAAACAGCTTGTAATCAAGTCTTCATGTTATTAGAAAAGGCAGGAGAGTGGTCAGGTACTGTTTTCTCTGTTGGCAAGCTGCGCACACAATCGCAGTGTTGTACAGCTTGTTTCATCACCTTTGCGAAGTTGCCGCTCTCTCCGGCTCCCGGAGACGAAGAAGCTGCTTCTTCGCGCAAAGACGATTCTGCCGCTCACAGTGCTCTGCGGTGTGCGCCTTCGGCCGAAAGACGCCCGGGTGCGGTGCTTAGCTCTGCAGAGCACCGTACCTTCGTCTTTAGCCTCTCTTCTCGTCTACATCTTAGCAAAAAGCTTTTCCACTCTGTCTGGCAAGGAGAAACTGTGCCAGCACAAAAAACATCTACCATCGTGCTCTAGAGGCTGCACGGAGGTCTGCCGAGTGTTTTGCAAGAAGAGAAAGAATGTTGTCCAAAACAGCTTGCAATCGAATGTTCATGTGAATAGAAAAGGCAGGAGAGTGGTCAGGTACTGTTTTCTCTCAGTTGGCACGCTGCGCACACAATCGCAGTGTTGTACAGCTTGTTTCATCACCTTTGCGAAGTTGCCGCTCTCTCCGGCTCCCGGAGACGAAGAAGCTGCTTCTTCGCGCAAAGACGATTCTGCCGCTCACAGTGCTCTGCGGTGTGCGCCTTCTGCCGAAAGAGCCCCGGAAGCTGTGCTTAGCTCTGTAGAGCACCATACCTGCTTCTTTAGCCTCTCTTCTCGTCTACATCTTAGCAAAAAGCTTTTCCACTCTGTCTGGCAAGGAGAAACTGTGCCAGCACAGAAAACATCTCCCATCGTGTTCTAGAGGCTGCACGGAGGTCTGCCGAGTGTTTTGCAAGAAGAGAAAGAAAGTTGTCCAAAACAGCTTGCAATCGAATGTTCATCTGAATAGAAAAGGCAGGAGAGTGGTCAGGTACTGTTTTCTCTCAGTTGGCAAGCTGCGCACACAATCGCAGTGTTGTACAGCTTGTTTCATCACCTTTGCCAAGTTGCCGCTCTCTCCGGCTCCCGGAGACGAAGAAGCTGCTTCTTCGCGCAAAGACGATTCTGCCGCTCACAGTGCTCTGCGGTGTGCGCCTTCTGCCGAAAGAGGCCCGGGAGCTGTGCTTAGCTCTGCAGGGCACCGTACCTTCGTCTTTAGCCTCTCTTCTCGTCTACATCTTAGCAAAAAGCTTTTCCACTCTGTCTGGCAAGGAGAAACTGTGCCAGCACAAAAAACATCTCCCATCGTGCTCTAGAGGCTGCACGGAGGTCTGCCGAGTGTTTTGCAAGAAGAGAAAGAAAGTTGTCCAAAACAGCTTGCAATCGAATGTTCATGTGAATAGAAAAGGCAGGAGAGTGGTCAGGTACTGTTTTCTCTCAGTTGGCACGCTGCACACACAATCGCAGTGTTGTAGAGCTTGTTTCATCACCTTTGCCAAGTTGCCGCTCTCTCCGCCTCCCGGAGACGAAGAAGCTGCTTCTTCGCGCAAAGACGATTCTGCCGCTCACAGTGCTCTGCGGTGTGCGCCTTCTGCCGAAAGACGCCCGGGAGCGGTGCTTAGCTCTGCAGAGCACCGTACCTTCGTCTTTAGCCTCTCTTCTCGTCTACATCTTAGCAAAAAGCTTTTCCACTCTGTCTGGCAAGGAGAAACTGTGCCAGCACAAAAAACATCTCCCATCGTGTTCTAGAGGCTGCACGCAGGTCTGCCGAGTGTTTTGCAAGAAGAGAAAGAAAGTTGTCCAAAACAGCTTGCAATCGAATGTTCATGTGAATAGAAAAGGCAGGAGAGTGGTCAGGTACTGTTTTCTCTCACTTGGCAAGCTGCGCACACAATCGCAGTGTTGTACAGCTTGTTTCATCACCTTTGCGAAGTTGCCGCTCTCTCCGGCTCCCGGAGACGAAGAAGCTGCTTCTTCGCGCAAAGACGATTCTGCCGCTCACAGTGCTCTGCGGTGTGCGCCTTCTGCCGAAAGAGGTCCGGGAGCGGTGCTTAGCTCTGAGAAGCACCATACGTGCTTCTTTAGCCTCTCTTCTCGTCTACATCTTAGCAAAAAGCTTTTCCACTCTGTCTGGCAAGGAGAAACTGTGCCAGCACAAAAAACATCTCCCATCGTGTTCTAGAGGCTGCACGGAGGTCTGCCGAGTGTTTTGCAAGAAGAGAAAGAAAGTTGTCCAAAACAGCTTGCAATCGAATGTTCATGTGAATAGAAAAGGCAGGAGAGTGGTCAGGTACTGTTTTCTCTCAGTTGGCAAGCTGCGCACACAATCGCAGTGTTGTACAGCTTGTTTCATCACCTTTGCCAAGTTGCCGCTCTCTCCGGCTCCCGGAGACGAAGAAGCTGCTTCTTCGCGCAAAGACGATTCTGCCGCTCACAGTGCTCTGCGGTGTGCGCCTTCTGCCGAAAGAGGTCCGGGAGCGGTGCTTAGCTCTGCAGAGCACCGTACCTTCGTCTTTAGCCTCTCTTCTCGTCTACATCTTAGCAAAAAGCTTTTCAACTCTGTCTGGCAAGGAGAAACTGTGCCAGCACAGAAAACATCTCCCATCGTGTTCTAGAGGCTGCACGCAGGTCTGCCGAGTGTTTTGCAAGAAGAGAAAGAAAGTTGTCCAAAACAGCTTGCAATCGAATGTTCATGTGAATAGAAAAGGCAGGAGAGTGGTCAGGTACTGTTTTCTCTCAGTTGGCAAGCTGCGCACACAATCGCAGTGTTGTACAGCTTGTTTCATCACCTTTGCGAAGTTGCCGCTCTCTCCGGCTCCCGGAGACAAAGAAGCTGCTTCTTCGCGCAAAGACGATTCTGCCGCTCACAGTGCTCTGCGGTGTGCACCTTCTGCCGAAAGACGCCCGGGAGCGGCGCTTAGCTCTGCAGAGCACCGTACCTTCGTCTTTAGCCTCTCTTCTCGTCTACATCTTAGCAAAAAGCTTTTCCACTCTGCCTGGCAAGGAGAAACTGTGCCAGCACAGAAAACATCTCCCATCGTGTTCTAGAGGCTGCACGCAGGTCTGCTGAGTGTTTTGCAAGAAGAGAAAGAAAGTTGTCCAAAACAGCTTGCAATCGAATGTTCATGTGAATAGAAAAGGCAGGAGAGTGGTCAGGTACTGTTTTCTCTCAGTTGGCAGGCTGCACACAAAATCGCAGTGTTGTACAGCTTGTTTCATCACCTTTGCGAAGTTGCCGCTCTCTCCGGCTCCCGGAGACGAAGAAGCTGCTTCTTCGCGCAAAGACGATTCTGCCGCTCACAGTGCTCTGCGGTGTGCGCCTTCTGCCGAAAGAGGCCCGGGAGCTGTGCTTAGCTCTGCAGAGCACCGTACCTTCGTCTTTAGCCTCTCTTCTCGTCTACATCTTAGCAAAAAGCTTTTCCACTCTGTCTGGCAAGGAGAAACTGTGCCAGCACAAAAAACATCTCCCATCGTGTTCTAGAGGCTGCACGCAGGTCTGCCGAGTGTTTTGCAAGAAGAGAAAGAAAGTTGTCCAAAACAGCTTGCAATCGAATGTTCATGTGAATAGAAAAGGCAGGAGAGTGGTCAGGTACTGTTTTCTCTCAGTTGGCAAGCTGCGCACACAATCGCAGTGTTGTACAGCTTGTTTCATCACCTTTGCGAAGTTGCCGCTCTCTCCGGCTCCCGGAGACGAAGAAGCTGCTTCTTCGCGCAAAGACGATTCTGCCGCTCACAGTGCTCTGCGGTGTGCGCCTTCTGCCGAAAGAGGTCCGGGAGCGGTGCTTAGCTCTGCAGAGCACCGTACCTTCGTCTTTAGCCTCTCTTCTCGTCTACATCTTAGAAAAAAGCTTTTCCACTCTGTCTGGCAAGGAGAAACTGTGCCAGCACAGAAAACATCTCCCATCGTGTTCTAGAGGCTGCACGCAGGTCTGCCGAGTGTTTTGCAAGAAGAGAAAGAAAGTTGTCCAAAACAGCTTCCAATCGAATGTTCATGTGAATAGAAAAGGCAGGAGAGTGGTCAGGTACTGTTTTCTCTCAGTTGGTAAGCTGCGCACACAATCGCACTGTTGTAGAGCTTGTTTCATCACCTTTGCGAAGTTGCCGCTCTCTCCGGCTCCCGGAGACGAAGAAGCTGCTTCTTCGCGCAAAGACGATTCTGCCGCTCACAGTGCTCTGCAGTGTGTGTCTTCTGCCGAAAGAGGCCCGGGAGCTGTGCTTAGCTCTGCAGAGCACCATACCTGCTTCTTTAGCCTCTCTTCTCGTCTACATCTTAGCAAAAAGCTTTTCCACTCTGTCTGGCAAGGAGAAACTGTGCCAGCACAGAAAACATCTCCCATCGTGTTCTAGAGGCTGCACGGAGGTCTGCCGAGTGTTTTGCAAGAAGAGAAAGAAAGTTGTCCAAAACAGCTTCCAATCGAATGTTCATGTGAATAGAAAAGGCAGGAGAGTGGTCAGGTACTGTTTTCTCTCAGTTGGCAAGCTGCGCACACAATCGCAGTGTTGTAGAGCTTGTTTCATCACCTTTGCGAAGTTGCCGCTCTCTCCGGCTCCCGGAGACGAAGAAGCTGCTTCTTCGCGCAAAGACGATTCTGCCGCTCACAGTGCTCTGCGGTGTGCGCCTTCTGCCGAAAGAGGTCCGGGAGCGGTGCCTAGCTCTGCAGAGCACCGTACCTTCGTCTTTAGCCTCTCTTCTCGTCTACATCTTAGCAAAAAGCTTTTCCACTCTGTCTGGCAAGGAGAAACTGTGCCAGCAGAAAAAACATCTCCCATCGTGTTCTAGAGGCTGCACGGAGGTCTGCCGAGTGTTTTGCAAGAAGAGAAAGAAAGTTGTCCAAAACAGCTTGCAATCGAATGTTCATGTGAATAGAAAAGGCAGGAGAGTGGTCAGGTACTGTTTTCTCTCAGTTGGCAAGCTGCGCACACAATCGCAGTGTTGTACAGCTTGTTTCATCACCTTTGCGAAGTTGCCGCTCTCTCCGGCTCCCGGAGACGAAGAAGCTGCTTCTTCGCGCAAAGACGATTCTGCCGCTCACAGTGCTCTGCGGTGTGCGCCTTCGGCCGAAAGACGCCCGGGAGCGGTGCTTAGCTCTGCAGAGCACCGTACCTTCGTCTTTAGCCTCTCTTCTCGTCTACATCTTAGCAAAAAGCTTTTCCACTCTGTCTGGCAAGGAGAAACTGTGCCAGCACAAAAAACATCTCCCATCGTGTTCTAGAGGCTGCACGGAGGTCTGCCGAGTGTTTTGCAAGAAGAGAAAGAAAGTTGTCCAAAACAGCTTGCAATCGAATGTTCATGTGAATAGAAAAGGCAGGAGAGTGGTCAGGTACTGTTTTCTCTCAGTTGGCAATCTGCGCACACAATCGCAGTGTTGTACAGCTTGTTTCATCACCTTTGCGAAGTTGCCGCTCTCTCCGGCTCCCGGAGACGAAGAAGCTGCTTCTTCGCGCAAAGACGATTCTGCCTCTCACAGTGCTCTGCGGTGTGCGCCTTCTGCCGAAAGACGCCCGGGAGCGGTGCTTAGCTCTGCAGAGCACCGTACCTTCGTCTTTAGCCTCTCTTCTCGTCTACATCTTAGCAAAAAGCTTTTCCACTCTGTCTGGCAAGGAGAAACTGTGCCAGCACAGAAAACATCTCCCATCGTGTTCTAGAGGCTGCACGCAGGTCTGCCGAGTGTTTTGCAAGAAGAGAAAGAAAGTTGTCCAAAACAGCTTGCAATCGAATGTTCATGTGAATAGAAAAGGCAGGAGAGTGGTCAGGTACTGTTTTCTCTCAGTTGGCAAGCTGCGCACACAATCGCAGTGTTGTACAGCTTGTTTCATCACCTTTGCGAAGTTGCCGCTCTCTCCGGCTCCCGGAGACGAAGAAGCTGCTTCTTCGCGCAAAGACGATTCTGCCGCTCACAGTGCTCTGCGGTGTGCGCCTTCTGCCGAAAGAGGTCCGGGAGCGGTGCTTAGCTCTGAGAAGCACCATACGTGCTTCTTTAGCCTCTCTTCTCGTCTACATCTTAGCAAAAAGCTTTTCCACTCTGTCTGGCAAGGAGAAACTGTGCCAGCACAGAAAACATCTCCCATCGTGTTCTAGAGGCTGCACGGAGGTCTGCCGAGTGTTTTGCAAGAAGAGAAAGAAAGTTGTCCAAAACAGCTTGTAATCGAGTCTTCATGTTATTAGAAAAGGCAGGAGAGTGGTCAGGTACTGTTTTCTCTGTTGGCAAGATGCGCACACAATCGCAGTGTTGTACAGCTTGTTTCATCACCTTTGCGAAGTTGCCGCTCTCTCCGGCTCCCGGAGACGAAGAAGCTGCTTCTTCGCGCAAAGACGATTCTGCCGCTCACAGTGCTCTGCGGTGTGCGCCTTCGGCCGAAAGACGCCCGGGAGCGGTGCTTAGCTCTGCAGAGCACCGTACCTTCGTCTTTAGCCTCTCTTCTCGTCTACATCTTAGCAAAAAGCTTTTCCACTCTGTCTGGCAAGGAGAAACTGTGCCAGCACAAAAAACATCTACCATCGTTCTCTAGAGGCTGCACGGAGGTCTGCCGAGTGTTTTGCAAGAAGAGAAAGAATGTTGTCCAAAACAGCTTGCAATCGAATGTTCATGTGAATAGAAAAGGCAGGAGAGTGGTCAGGTACTGTTTTCTCTCAGTTGGCACGCTGCGCACACAATCGCAGTGTTGTACAGCTTGTTTCATCACCTTTGCGAAGTTGCCGCTCTCTCCGGCTCCCGGAGACGAAGAAGCTGCTTCTTCGCGCAAAGACGATTCTGCCGCTCACAGTGCTCTGCGGTGTGCGCCTTCTGCCGAAAGAGCCCCGGAAGCTGTGCTTAGCTCTGTAGAGCACCATACCTGCTTCTTTAGCCTCTCTTCTCGTCTACATCTTAGCAAAAAGCTTTTCCACTCTGTCTGGCAAGGAGAAACTGTGCCAGCACAAAAAACATCTCCCATCGTGCTCTAGAGGCTGCACGGAGGTCTGCCGAGTGTTTTGCAAGAAGAGAAAGAAAGTTGTCCAAAACAGCTTGCAATCGAATGTTCATGTGAATAGAAAAGGCAGGAGAGGGGTCAGGTACTGTTTTCTCTCAGTTGGCACGCTGCACACACAATCGCAGTGTTGTACAGCTTGTTTCATCACCTTTGCCAAGTTGCCGCTCTCTCCGGCTCCCGGAGACGAAGAAGCTGCTTCTTCGCGCAAAGACGATTCTGCCGCTCACAGTGCTCTGCGGTGTGCGCCTTCTGCCGAAAGAGGCCCGGGAGCTGTGCTTAGCTCTGCAGAGCACCGTACCTTCGTCTTTAGCCTCTCTTCTCGTCTACATCTTAGCAAAAAGCTTTTCCACTCTGTCTGGCAAGGAGAAACTGTGCCAGCACAAAAAACATCTCCCATCGTGCTCTAGAGGCTGCACGGAGGTCTGCCGAGTGTTTTGCAAGAAGAGAAAGAAAGTTGTCCAAAACAGCTTGCAATCGAATGTTCATGTGAATAGAAAAGGCAGGAGAGGGGTCAGGTACTGTTTTCTCTCAGTTGGCACGCTGCACACACAATCGCAGTGTTGTACAGCTTGTTTCATCACCTTTGCGAAGTTGCCGCTCTCTCCGGCTCCCGGAGACGAAGAAGCTGCTTCTTCGCGCAAAGACGATTCTGCCGCTCACAGTGCTCTGCGGTGTGCGCCTTCTGCCGAAAGACGCCCGGGAGCGGTGCTTAGCTCTGCAGAGCACCGTACCTTCGTCTTTAGCCTCTCTTCTCGTCTACATCTTAGCAAAAAGCTTTTCCACTCTGTCTGGCAAGGAGAAACTGTGCCAGCACAAAAAACATCTCCCATCGTGTTCTAGAGGCTGCACGGAGGTCTGCCGAGTGTTTTGCAAGAAGAGAAAGAAAGTTGTCCAAAACAGCTTGCAATCGAATGTTCATGTGAATAGAAAAGGCAGGAGAGTGGTCAGGTACTGTTTTCTCTCAGTTGGCAAGCTGCGCACACAATCGCAGTGTTGTACAGCTTGTTTCATCACCTTTGCGAAGTTGCCGCTCTCTCCGGCTCCCGGAGACGAAGAAGCTGCTTCTTCGCGCAAAGACGATTCTGCCGCTCACAGTGCTCTGCGGTGTGCGCCTTCTGCCGAAAGAGGTCCGGGAGCGGTGCTTAGCTCTGAGAAGCACCATACGTGCTTCTTTAGCCTCTCTTCTCGTCTACATCTTAGCAAAAAGCTTTTCCACTCTGTCTGGCAAGGAGAAACTGTGCCAGCACAAAAAACATCTCCCATCGTGTTCTAGAGGCTGCACGGAGGTCTGCCGAGTGTTTTGCAAGAAGAGAAAGAAAGTTGTCCAAAACAGCTTGCAATCGAATGTTCATCTGAATAGAAAAGGCAGGAGAGTGGTCAGGTACTGTTTTCTCTCAGTTGGCAAGCTGCGCACACAATCGCAGTGTTGTACAGCTTGTTTCATCACCTTTGCCAAGTTGCCGCTCTCTCCGGCTCCCGGAGACGAAGAAGCTGCTTCTTCGCGCAAAGACGATTCTGCCGCTCACAGTGCTCTGCGGTGTGCGCCTTCTGCCGAAAGAGGTCCGGGAGCGGTGCTTAGCTCTGCAGAGCACCGTACCTTCGTCTTTAGCCTCTCTTCTCCTCTACATCTTAGCAAAAAGCTTTTCCACTCTGTCTGGCAAGGAGAAACTGTGCCAGCACAGAAAACATCTCCCATCGTGTTCTAGAGGCTGCACGCAGGTCTGCCGAGTGTTTTGCAAGAAGAGAAAGAAAGTTGTCCAAAACAGCTTGCAATCGAATGTTCATGTGAATAGAAAAGGCAGGAGAGTGGTCAGGTACTGTTTTCTCTCAGTTGGCAAGCTGCGCACACAATCGCAGTGTTGTACAGCTTGTTTCATCACCTTTGCCAAGTTGCCGCTCTCTCCGGCTCCCGGAGACGAAGAAGCTGCTTCTTCGCGCAAAGACGATTCTGCCGCTCACAGTGCTCTGCGGTGTGCACCTTCTGCCGAAAGACGCCCGGGAGCGGTGCTTAGCTCTGCAGAGCACCGTACCTTCGTCTTTAGCCTCTCTTCTCGTCTACATCTTAGCAAAAAGCTTTTCCACTCTGCCTGGCAAGGAGAAACTGTGCCAGCACAGAAAACATCTCCCATCGTGTTCTAGAGGCTGCACGCAGGTCTGCCGAGTGTTTTGCAAGAAGAGAGAGAAAGTTGTCCAAAACAGCTTGCAATCTAATATTCATGTGAATAGAAAAGGCAGGAGAGTGGTCAGGTACTGTTTTCTCTCACTTGGCAAGCTGCGCACACAATCGCAGTGTTGTACAGCTTGTTTCATCACCTTTGCGAAGTTGCCGCTCTCTCCGGCTCCCGGAGACGAAGAAGCTGCTTCTTCGCGCAAAGACGATTCTGCCGCTCACAGTGCTCTGCGGTGTGCGCCTTCTGCCGAAAGAGGACCAGGACGGTGCCCAGCTCTGCAGAGCACCGTACCTTCGTCTTTAGCCTCTCTTCTCGTCTACATCTTAGCAAAAAGCTTTTCCACTCTGTCTGGCAAGGAGAAACTGTGCCAGCACAGAAAACATCTCCCATCTTGTTCTAGAGGCTGCACGGAGGTCTGCCGAGTGTTTTGCAAGAAGAGAAACAAAGTTGTCCAATACAGCTTGCAATCGAATGTTCATCTGAATAGAAAAGGCAGGAGAGTGGTCAGGTACTGTTTTCTCTCAGTTGGCACGCTGCACACACAATCGCAGTGTTGTACAGCTTGTTTCACACCTTTGCGAAGCTGCCGCTCTCTCCGGCTCCCGGAGACGAAGAAGCTGCTTCTTCGCGCAAAGACGATTCTGCCGCTCACAGTGCTCTGCGGTGTGCGCCTTCTGCCGAAAGAGGTCCGGGAGCGGTGCTTAGCTCTGCAGAGCACCGTACCTTCGTCTTTAGCCTCTCTTCTCGTCTATATCTTAGCAAAAAGCTTTTCCACTCTGTCTGGCAAGGAGAAACTGTGCCAGCACAGAAAACATCTCCCATCGTGTTCTAGAGGCTGCACGGAGGTCTGCCGAGTGTTTTGCAAGAAGAGAAAGAAAGTTGTCCAAAACAGCTTCCAATCGAATGTTCATGTGAATAGAAAAGGCAGGAGAGTGGTCAGGTAC
This sequence comes from Melozone crissalis, assembly GCF_028551555.1. Lineage (NCBI taxonomy): Eukaryota > Metazoa > Chordata > Aves > Passeriformes > Passerellidae > Melozone > Melozone crissalis. Next base: position 51,225 of record NW_026536125.1, read on the forward strand.
TGTTTTCTCTCAGTTGGTAAGCTGCGCACACAATCGCACTGTTGTAGAGCTTGTTTCATCACCTTTGCGAAGTTGCCGCTCTCTCCGGCTCCCGGAGACGAAGAAGCTGCTTCTTCGCGCAAAGACGATTCTGCCGCTCACAGTGCTCTGCAGTGTGTGTCTTCTGCCGAAAGAGGCCCGGGAGCTGTGCTTAGCTCTGCAGAGCACCATACCTGCTTCTTTAGCCTCTCTTCTCGTCTACATCTTAGCAAAAAGCTTTTCCACTCTGTCTGGCAAGGAGAAACTGTGCCAGCACAGAAAACATCTCCCATCGTGTTCTAGAGGCTGCACGGAGGTCTGCCGAGTGTTTTGCAAGAAGAGAAAGAAAGTTGTCCAAAACAGCTTCCAATCGAATGTTCATGTGAATAGAAAAGGCAGGAGAGTGGTCAGGTACTGTTTTCTCTCAGTTGGCAAGCTGCGCACACAATCGCAGTGTTGAAGAGCTTGTTTCATCACCTTTGCGAAGTTGCCGCTCTCTCCGGCTCCCGGAGACGAAGAAGCTGCTTCTTCGCGCAAAGACGATTCTGCCGCTCACAGTGCTCTGCGGTGTGCGCCTTCTGCCGAAAGAGGTCCGGGAGCGGTGCCTAGCTCTGCAGAGCACCGTACCTTCGTCTTTAGCCTCTCTTCTCGTCTACATCTTAGCAAAAAGCTTTTCCACTCTGTCTGGCAAGGAGAAACTGTGCCAGCAGAAAAAACATCTCCCATCGTGTTCTAGAGGCTGCACGGAGGTCTGCCGAGTGTTTTGCAAGAAGAGAAAGAAAGTTGTCCAAAACAGCTTGCAATCGAATGTTCATGTGAATAGAAAAGGCAGGAGAGTGGTCAGGTACTGTTTTCTCTCACTTGGCAAGCTGCGCACACAATCGCAGTGTTGTACAGCTTGTTTCATCACCTTTGCCAAGTTGCCGCTCTCTCCGGCTCCCGGAGACGAAGAAGCTGCTTCTTCGCGCAAAGACGATTCTGCCGCTCACAGTGCTCTGCGGTGTGCGCCTTCCGCCGAAAGAGGCCCGGGAGCTGTGCTTAGCTCTGCAGAGCACCGTACCTTCGTCTTTAGCCTCTCTTCTCGTCTACATCTTAGCAAAAAGCTTTTCCACTCTGTCTGGCAAGGAGAAACTGTGCCAGCACAAAAAACATCTCCCATCGTGTTCTAGAGGCTGCACGCAGGTCTGCCGAGTGTTTTACAAGAAGAGAGAGAAAGTTGTCCAAAACAGCTTGCAATCGAATGTTCATGTGAATAGAAAAGGCAGGAGAGTGGTCAGGTACTGTTTTCTCTCAGTTGGCAAGCTGCGCACACAATCGCAGTATTGTACAGCTTGTTTCATCACCTTTGCCAAGTTGCCGCTCTCTCCGGCTCCCGGAGACGAAGAAGCTGCTTCTTCGCGCAAAGACGATTCTGCCGCTCACAGTGCTCTGCGGTGTGCGCCTTCTGCCAAAAGAGGCCCGGGAGCGGTGCTTAGCTCTGAGAGGACCGTACCTTCGTCTTTGGCCTCTCTTCTCGTCTACATCTTAGCAAAAAGCTTTTCTACTCTTTCTGGCAGGGAGAAACTGTGCCAGCACAGAAAACATCTCCCATCGTGTTCTAGAGGCTGCACGGAGGTCTGCAGAGTGTTTTGCACGAAGAGAAAGAAAGTTCTCCAAAACAGCTTGCAATCGAATGTTCATGTGAATAGAAAAGGCAGGAGAGTGATCAGGTACAGTTTGCTCTCAGTTGGCAAGCTGCGCACACAATCGCAGTGTTGTACAGCTTGTTTCATCACCTTTGCGAAGTTGCCGCTCTCTCCGGCTCCCGGAGACGAAGAAGCTGCTTCTTCGCGCAAAGACGATTCTGCCGCTCACAGTGCTCTGCGGTGTGCGCCTTCTGCCGAAAGACGCCCGGGAGCGGTGCTTAGCTCTGCAGAGCACCGTACCTTCGTCTTTAGCCTCTCTTCTCGTCTACATCTTAGCAAAAAGCTTTTCCACTCTGTCTGGCAAGGAGAAACTGTGCCAGCACAGAAAACATCTCCCATCGTGTTCTAGAGGCTGCACGGAGGTCTGCCGAGTGTTTTGCAAGAAGAGAAAGAAAGTTGTCCAAAACAGCTTGCAATCGAATGTTCATGTGAATAGAAAAGGCAGGAGAGTGGTCAGGTACTGTTTTCTCTCAGTTGGCAAGCTGCGCACACAATCGCAGTGTTGTACAGCTTGTTTCATCACCTTTGCGAAGTTGCCGCTCTCTCCGGCTCCCGGAGACGAAGAAGCTGCTTCTTCGCGCAAAGACGATTCTGCCGCTCACAGTGCTCTGCGGTGTGCGCCTTCTGCCGAAAGAGGCCCGGGAGCTGTGCTTAGTTCTGCAGAGCACCGTACCTTCGTCTTTAGCCTCTCTTCTCGTCTACATCTTAGCAAAAAGCTTTTCCACTCTGTCTGGCAAGGAGAAACTGTGCCAGCAGAAAAAACATCTCCCATCGTGTTCTAGAGGCTGCACGGAGGTCTGCCGAGTGTTTTGCAAGAAGAGAAAGAAAGTTGTCCAAAACAGCTTGCAATCGAATGTTCATGTGAATAGAAAAGGCAGGAGAGTGGTCAGGTACTGTTTTCTCTCAGTTGGCACGCTGCACACACAATCGCAGTGTTGTACAGCTTGTTTCATCACCTTTGCGAAGTTGCCGCTCTCTCCGGCTCCCGGAGACGAAGAAGCTGCTTCTTCGCGCAAAGACGATTCTGCCGCTCACAGTGCTCTGCGGTGTGCGCCTTCTGCCGAAAGACGCCCGGGAGCGGTGCTTAGCTCTGCAGAGCACCGTACCTTCGTCTTTAGCCTCTCTTCTCGTCTACATCTTAGCAAAAAGCTTTTCCACTCTGTCTGGCAAGGAGAAACTGTGCCAGCACAGAAAACATCTCCCATCGTGTTCTAGAGGCTGCACGCAGGTCTGCCGAGTGTTTTGCAAGAAGAGAAAGAAAGTTGTCCAAAACAGCTTGCAATCGAATGTTCATGTGAATAGAAAAGGCAGGAGAGTGGTCAGGTACTGTTTTCTCTCAGTTGGCAAGCTGCGCACACAATCGCAGTGTTGTACAGCTTGTTTCATCACCTTTGCGAAGTTGCCGCTCTCTCCGGCTCCCGGAGACGAAGAAGCTGCTTCTTCGCGCAAAGACGATTCTGCCGCTCACAGTGCTCTGCGGTGTGCGCCTTCTGCCGAAAGAGGTCCAGGAGCGGTGCTTAGCTCTGCAGAGCACCGTACCTTCGTCTTTAGCCTCTCTTCTCGTCTACATCTTAGCAAAAAGCTTTTCCACTCTGTCTGGCAAGGAGAAACTGTGCCAGCACAAAAAACATCTCCCATCGTGTTCTAGAGGCTGCACGGAATTCTGCCGAGTGTTTTGCAAGAAGAGAAAGAAAGTTGTCCAAAACAACTTGCAATCGAATGTTCATGTGAATAGATAAGGCAGGAGAGTGGTCAGGTACTGTTTTCTCTCAGTTGGCAAGCTGCGCACACAATCGCAGTGTTGTACAGCTTGTTTCATCACCTTTGCCAAGTTGCCGCTCTCTCCGGCTCCCGGAGACGAAGAAGCTGCTTCTTCGCGCAAAGACGATTCTGCCGCTCACAGTGCTCTGCGGTGTGCGCCTTCTGCCGAAAGAGGCCCGGGAGCGGTGCTTAGCTCTGAGAAGCACCATACGTGCTTCTTTAGCCTCACTTCTCGTCTACCTCTTAGCAAAAAGCTTTTCCACTCTGTCTGGCAAGGAGAAACTGTGCCAGCACAAAAAACATCTCCCATCGTGTTCTAGAGGCTGCACGCAGGTCTGCCGAGTGTTTTGCAAGAAGAGAAAGAAAGTTGTCCAAAACAGCTTGCAATCGAATGTTCATGTGAATAGAAAAGGCAGGAGAGTGGTCAGGTACTGTTTTCTCTCAGTTGGCAAGCTGCGCACACAATCGCAGTGTTGTACAGCTTGTTTCATCACCTTTGCGAAGTTGCCGCTCTCTCCGGCTCCCGGAGACGAAGAAGCTGCTTCTTCGCGCAAAGACGATTCTGCATCTCACAGTGCTCTGCGGTGTGCGCCTTCTGCCGAAAGAGGCCCGGGAGCGGTGCTTAGCTCTGCAGAGCACCGTACCTTCGTCTTTAGCCTCTCTTCTCGTCTACATCTTAGCAAAAAGCTTTTCCACTCTGTCTGGCAAGGAGAAACTGTGCCAGCACAGAAAACATCTCCCATCGTGTTCTAGAGGCTGCACGGAGGTCTGCCGAGTGTTTTGCAAGAAGAGAGAGAAAGTTGTCCAAAACAGCTTGCAATCGAATGTTCATGTGAATAGAAAAGGCAGGAGAGTGGTCAGGTACTGTTTTCTCTCAGTTGGCAAGCTGCGCACACAATCGCAGTGTTGTACAGCTTGTTTCATCACCTTTGCCAAGTTGCCGCTCTCTCCGGCTCCCGGAGACGAAGAAGCTGCTTCTTCGCGCAAAGACGATTCTGCCGCTCACAGTGCTCTGCGGTGTGCGCCTTCTGCCGAAAGAGGTCCGGGAGCGGTGCTTAGCTCTGCAGAGCACCGTACCTTCGTCTTTAGCCTCTCTTCTCGTCTACATCTTAGCAAAAAGCTTTTCCACTCTGTCTGGCAAGGAGAAACTGTGCCAGCACAGAAAACATCTCCCTGCGTGTTCTACAGGCTGCACGGAGGTCTGCCGAGTGTTTTGCAAGAAGAGAAAGAAAGTTGTCCAAAACAGCTTCCAATCGAATGTTCATCTGAATAGAAAAGGCAGGAGAGTGGTCAGGTACTGTTTTCTCTCACTTGGCAAGCTGCGCACACAATCGCAGTGTTGTAGAGCTTGTTTCATCACCTTTGCGAAGTTGCCGCTCTCTCCGGCTCCCGGAGACGAAGAAGCTGCTTCTTCGCGCAAAGACGATTCTGCCGCTCACAGTGCTCTGCGGTGTGCGCCTTCTGCCGAAAGAGGCCCGGGAGCTGTGCTTAGCTCTGCAGAGCACCGTACCTTCGTCTTTAGCCTCTCTTCTCGTCTACATCTTAGCAAAAAGCTTTTCCACTCTGTCTGGCAAGGAGAAACTGTGCCAGCACAAAAAACATCTCCCATCGTGCTCTAGAGGCTGCACGGAGTTCTGCCGAGTGTTTTGCAAGAAGAGAAAGAAAGTTGTCCAAAACAGCTTGCAATCGAATGTTCATGTGAATAGAAAAGGCAGGAGAGTGGTCAGGTACTGTTTTCTCTCAGTTGGCACGCTGCACACACAATCGCAGTGTTGTAGAGCTTGTTTCATCACCTTTGCGAAGTTGCCGCTCTCTCCGGCTCCCGGAGACGAAGAAGCTGCTTCTTCGCGCAAAGACGATTCTGCCGCTCACAGTGCTCTGCGGTGTGCGCCTTCTGCCGAAAGAGGCCCGGGAGCGGTGCTTAGCTCTGAGAAGCACCATACGTGCTTCTTTAGCCTCTCTTCTCGTCTACATCTTAGCAAAAAGCTTTTCCACTCTGTCTGGCAAGGAGAAACTGTGCCAGCACAAAAAACATCTCCCATCGTGTTCTAGAGGCTGCACGGAGGTCTGCCGACTGTTTTGCAAGAAGAGAAAGAAAGTTGTCCAAAACAGCTTGCAATCGAATGTTCATGTGAATCGAAAAGGCAGGAGAGTGGTCAGGTACTGTTTTCTCTCAGTTGGCAAGCTGCGCACACAATCGCAGTGTTGTACAGCTTATTTCATCACCTTTGCGAAGTTGCCGCTCTCTCCGGCTCCCGGAGACGAAGAAGCTGCTTCTTCGCGCAAAGACGATTCTGCCGCTCACAGTGCTCTGCGGTGTGCGCCTTCTGCCGAAAGAGGCCCGGGAGCTGTGCTTAGCTCTGCAGAGCACCGTACCTTCGTCTTTAGCCTCTCTTTTAGTCTACATCTTAGCCAAAAGCTTTTCCACTCTGTCTGGCAAGGAGAAACTGTGCCAGCACAAAAAACATCTCCCATCGTGTTCTAGAGGCTGCACGCAGGTCTGCCGAGTGTTTTGCAAGAAGAGAAAGAAAGTTGTCCAAAACAGCTTGCAATCGAATGTTCATGTGAATAGAAAAGGCAGGAGAGTGGTCAGGTACTGTTTTCTCTCAGTTGGCACGCTGCACACACAATCGCAGTGTTGTACAGCTTGTTTCATCACCTTTGCGAAGTTGCCGCTCTCTCCGGCTCCCGGAGACGAAGAAGCTGCTTCTTCGCGCAAAGACGATTCTGCCGCTCACAGTGCTCTGCGGTGTGCGCCTTCTGCCGAAAGACGCCCGGGAGCGGTGCTTAGCTCTGCAGAGCACCGTACCTTCGTCTTTAGCCTCTCTTCTCGTCTACATCTTAGCAAAAAGCTTTTCCACTCTGTCTGGCAAGGAGAAACTGTGCCAGCACAAAAAACATCTCCCATCGTGTTCTAGAGGCTGCACGCAGGTCTGCCGAGTGTTTTGCAAGAAGAGAGAGAAAGTTGTCCAAAACAGCTTGCAATCGAATGTTCATGTGAATAGAAAAGGCAGGAGAGTGGTCAGGTACTGTTTTCTCTCAGTTGGCAAGCTGCGCACACAATCGCAGTGTTGTACAGCTTGTTTCATCACCTTTGCCAAGTTTCCGCTCTCTCCGGCTCCCGGAGACGAAGAAGCTGCTTCTTCGCGCAAAGACGATTCTGCCGCTCACAGTGCTCTGCGGTGTGCGCCTTCTGCCAAAAGAGGCCCGGGAGCGGTGCTTAGCTCTGAGAGGACCGTACCTTCGTCTTTAGCCTCTCTTCTCGTCTACATCTTAGCAAAAAGCTTTTCTACTCTTTCTGGCAGGGAGAAACTGTGCCAGCACAGAAAACATCTCCCATCGTGTTCTAGAGGCTGCACGGAGGTCTGCAGAGTGTTTTGCACGAAGAGAAAGAAAGTTGTCCAAAACAGCTTGCAATCGAATGTTCATGTGAATAGAAAAGGCAGGAGAGTGATCAGGTACAGTTTGCTCTCAGTTGGCAAGCTGCGCACACAATCGCAGTGTTGTACAGCTTGTTTCATCACCTTTGCGAAGTTGCCGCTCTCTCCGGCTCCCGGAGACGAAGAAGCTGCTTCTTCGCGCAAAGACGATTCTGCCGCTCACAGTGCTCTGCGGTGTGCGCCTTCTGCCGAAAGACGCCCGGGAGCGGTGCTTAGCTCTGCAGAGCACCGTACCTTCGTCTTTAGCCTCTCTTCTCGTCTACATCTTAGCAAAAAGCTTTTCCACTCTGTCTGGCAAGGAGAAACTGTGCCAGCACAGAAAACATCTCCCATCGTCTTCTAGAGGCTGCACGGAGGTCTGCCGAGTGTTTTGCAAGAAGAGAAAGAAAGTTCTCCAAAACAGCTTGCAATCGAATGTTCATGTGAATAGAAAAGGCAGGAGAGTGGTCAGGTACTGTTTTCTCTCAGTTGGCAAGCTGCGCACACAATCGCAGTGTTGTACAGCTTGTTTCATCACCTTTGCGAAGTTGCCGCTCTCTCCGGCTCCCGGAGACGAAGAAGCTGCTTCTTCGCGCAAAGACGATTCTGCCGCTCACAGTGCTCTGCGGTGTGCGCCTTCTGCCGAAAGAGGCCCGGGAGCTGTGCTTAGTTCTGCAGAGCACCGTACCTTCGTCTTTAGCCTCTCTTCTCGTCTACATCTTAGCAAAAAGCTTTTCCACTCTGTCTGGCAAGGAGAAACTGTGCCAGCAGAAAAAACATCTCCCATCGTGTTCTAGAGGCTGCACGGAGGTCTGCCGAGTGTTTTGCAAGAAGAGAAAGAAAGTTGTCCAAAACAGCTTGCAATCGAATGTTCATGTGAATAGAAAAGGCAGGAGAGTGGTCAGGTACTGTTTTCTCTCAGTTGGCACGCTGCACACACAATCGCAGTGTTGTACAGCTTGTTTCATCACCTTTGCGAAGTTGCCGCTCTCTCCGGCTCCCGGAGACGAAGAAGCTGCTTCTTCGCGCAAAGACGATTCTGCCGCTCACAGTGCTCTGCGGTGTGCGCCTTCTGCCGAAAGACGCCCGGGAGCGGTGCTTAGCTCTGCAGAGCACCGTACCTTCGTCTTTAGCCTCTCTTCTCGTCTACATCTTAGCAAAAAGCTTTTCCACTCTGTCTGGCAAGGAGAAACTGTGCCAGCACAGAAAACATCTCCCATCGTGTTCTAGAGGCTGCACGCAGGTCTGCCGAGTGTTTTGCAAGAAGAGAGAGAAAGTTGTCCAAAACAGCTTGCAATCGAATGTTCATGTGAATAGAAAAGGCAGGAGAGTGGTCAGGTACTGTTTTCTCTCAGTTGGCAAGCTGCGCACACAATCGCAGTGTTGTACAGCTTGTTTCATCACCTTTGCCAAGTTGCCGCTCTCTCCGGCTCCCGGAGACGAAGAAGCTGCTTCTTCGCGCAAAGACGATTCTGCCGCTCACAGTGCTCTGCGGTGTGCGCCTTCTGCCGAAAGAGGTCCGGGAGCGGTGCTTAGCTCTGCAGAGCACCGTACATTCGTCTTTAGCCTCTCTTCTCGTCTACATCTTAGCAAAAAGCTTTTCCACTCTGTCTGGCAAGGAGAAACTGTGCCAGAACAGAAAACATCTCCCATCGTGTTCTAGAGGCTGCACGGAGGTCTGCCGAGTGTTTTGCAAGAAGAGAAAGAAAGTTGTCCAAAACAGCTTGCAATCGAATGTTCATGTGAATAGAAAAGGCAGGAGAGTGGTCAGGTACTGTTTTCTCTCACTTGGCAAGCTGCGCACACAATCGCAGTGTTGTAGAGCTTGTTTCATCACCTCTGCCAAGTTGCCGCTCTCTCCGGCTCCCGGAGACGAAGAAGCTGCTTCTTCGCGCAAAGACGATTCTGCCGCTCACAGTGCTCTGCGGTGTGCGCCTTCTGCCGAAAGAGGTCCGGGAGGGGTGCCTAGCTCTGCAGAGCACCGTACCTTCGTCTTTAGCCTCTCTTCTCGTCTACATCTTAGCAAAAAGCTTTTCCACTCTGTCTGGCAAGGAGAAACTGTGCCAGCACAAAAAACATCTCCCATCGTGCTCTAGAGGCTGCACGGAGTTCTGCCGAGTGTTTTGTAAGAAGAGAAAGAAAGTTGTCCAAAACAGCTTGCAATCGAATGTTCATGTGAATAGAAAAGGCAGGAGAGTGGTCAGGTACTGTTTTCTCTCAGTTGGCAAGCTGCGCACACAATCGCAGTGTTGTACAGCTTGTTTCATCACCTTTGCGAAGTTGCCGCTCTCTCCGGCTCCCGGAGACGAAGAAGCTGCTTCTTCGCGCAAAGACGATTCTGCCGCTCACAGTGCTCTGCGGTGTGCGCCTTCTGCCGAAAGAGGTTCGGGAGCGGTGCTTAGCTCTGCAGAGCACCGTACCTTCGTCTTTAGCCTCTCTTCTCGTCTACATCTTAGCAAAAAGCTTTTCCACTCTGTCTGGCAAGGAGAAACTGTGCCAGCACAAAAAACATCTACCATCGTGCTCTAGAGGCTGCACGGAGGTCTGCCGAGTGTTTTGCAAGAAGAGAAAGAAAGTTGTCCAAAACAGCTTGCAATCGAATGTTCATGTGAATAGAAAAGGCAGGAGAGTGGTCAGGTACTGTTTTCTCTCAGTTGGCAAGCTGCGCACACAATCGCAGTGTTGTACAGCTTGTTTCATCACCTTTGCGAAGTTGCCGCTCTCTCCGGCTCCCGGAGACGAAGAAGCTGCTTCTTCGCGCAAAGACGATTCTGCCGCTCACAGTGCTCTGCGGTGTGCGCCTTCTGCCGAAAGACGCCCGGGAGCGGTGCTTAGCTCTGCAGAGCACCGTACCTTCGTCTTTAGCCTCTCTTCTCGTCTACATCTTAGCAAAAAGCTTTTCCACTCTGTCTGGCAAGGAGAAACTGTGCCAGCACAAAAAACATCTCCCATCGTGTTCTAGAGGCTGCACGGAGGTCTGCCGAGTGTTTTGCAAGAAGAGAAAGAAAGTTGTCCAAAACAGCTTGCAATGGAATGTTCATGTGAATAGAAAAGGCAGGAGAGTGGTCAGGTACTGTTTTCTCTCAGTTGGCACGCTGCACACACAATCGCAGTGTTGTACAGCTTGTTTCATCACCTTTGCGAAGTTGCCGCTCTCTCCGGCTCCCGGAGACGAAGAAGCTGCTTCTTCGCGCAAAGACGATTCTGCCGCTCACAGTGCCCTGCGGTGTGCGCCTTCTGCCGAAAGACGCCCGGGAGCGGTGCTTAGCTCTGCAGAGCACCGTACCTTCGTCTTTAGCCTCTCTTCTCGTCTACATCTTAGCAAAAAGCTTTTCCACTCTGTCTGGCAAGGAGAAACTGTGCCAGCACAGAAAACATCTCCCATCGTGTTCTAGAGGCTGCACGCAGGTCTGCCGAATGTTTTGCAAGAAGAGAAAGAAAGTTGTCCAAAACAGCTTGCAATCGAATGTTCATGTGAATAGAAAAGGCAGGAGAGTGGTCAGGTACTGTTTTCTCTCAGTTGGCAAGCTGCGCACACAATCGCAGTGTTGTACAGCTTGTTTCATCACCTTTGCGAAGTTGCCGCTCTCTCCGGCTCCCGGAGACGAAGAAGCTGCTTCTTCGCGCAAAGACGATTCTGCCGCTCACAGTGCTCTGCGGTGTGCGCCTTCTGCCGAAAGAGGTCCGGGAGCGGTGCTTAGCTCTGAGAAGCACCATACGTGCTTCTTTAGCCTCTCTTCTCGTCTACATCTTAGCAAAAAGCTTTTCCACTCTGTCTGGCAAGGAGAAACTGTGCCAGCACAGAAAACATCTCCCATCGTGTTCTAGAGGCTGCACGGAGGTCTGCCGAGTGTTTTGCAAGAAGAGAAAGAAAGTTGTCCAAAACAGCTTGTAATCGAGTCTTCATGTTATTAGAAAAGGCAGGAGAGTGGTCAGGTACTGTTTTCTCTGTTGGCAAGATGCGCACACAATCGCAGTGTTGTACAGCTTGTTTCATCACCTTTGCGAAGTTGCCGCTCTCTCCGGCTCCCGGAGACGAAGAAGCTGCTTCTTCGCGCAAAGACGATTCTGCCGCTCACAGTGCTCTGCGGTGTGCGCCTTCGGCCGAAAGACGCCCGGGAGCGGTGCTTAGCTCTGCAGAGCACCGTACCTTCGTCTTTAGCCTCTCTTCTCGTCTACATCTTAGCAAAAAGCTTTTCCACTCTGTCTGGCAAGGAGAAACTGTGCCAGCACAAAAAACATCTACCATCGTGCTCTAGAGGCTGCACGGAGGTCTGCCGAGTGTTTTGCAAGAAGAGAAAGAATGTTGTCCAAAACAGCTTGCAATCGAATGTTCATGTGAATAGAAAAGGCAGGAGAGTGGTCAGGTACTGTTTTCTCTCAGTTGGCACGCTGCGCACACAATCGCAGTGTTGTACAGCTTGTTTCATCACCTTTGCCAAGTTGCCGCTCTCTCCGGCTCCCGGAGACGAAGAAGCTGCTTCTTCGCGCAAAGACGATTCTGCCGCTCACAGTGCTCTGCGGTGTGCGCCTTCTGCCGAAAGAGGCCCGGGAGCTGTGCTTAGCTCTGCAGAGCACCGTACCTTCGTCTTTAGCCTCTCTTCTCGTCTACATCTTAGCAAAAAGCTTTTCCACTCTGTCTGGCAGGGAGAAACTGTGCCAGCACAAAAAACATCTCCCATCGTGCTCTAGAGGCTGCACGGAGGTCTGCCGAGTGTTTTGCAAGAAGAGAAAGAAAGTTGTCCAAAACAGCTTGCAATCGAATATTCATGTGAATAGAAAAGGCAGGAGAGTGGTCAGGTACTGTTTTCTCTCAGTTGGCACGCTGCACACACAATCGCAGTGTTGTACAGCTTGTTTCATCACCTTTGCGAAGTTGCCGCTCTCTCCGGCTCCCGGAGACGAAGAAGCTGCTTCTTCGCGCAAAGACGATTCTGCCGCTCACAGTGCTCTGCGGTGTGCGCCTTCTGCCGAAAGACGCCCGGGAGCGGTGCTTAGCTCTGCAGAGCACCGTACCTTCGTCTTTAGCCTCTCTTCTCGTCTACATCTTAGCAAAAAGCTTTTCCACTCTGTCTGGCAAGGAGAAACTGTGCCAGCACAGAAAACATCTCCCATCGTGTTCTAGAGGCTGCACGGAGGTCTGCCGAGTGTTTTGCAAGAAGAGAAAGAAAGTTGTCCAAAACAGCTTGCAATCGAATGTTCATGTGAATAGAAAAGGCAGGAGAGTGTTCAGGTACTGTTTTCTCTCAGTTGGCAAGCTGCGCACACAATCGCAGTGTTGTACAGCTTGTTTCATCACCTTTGCGAAGTTGCCGCTCTCTCCGGCTCCCGGAGACGAAGAAGCTGCTTCTTCGCGCAAAGACGATTCTGCCGCTCACAGTGCTCTGCGGTGTGCGCCTTCTGCTGAAAGAGGTCCGGGAGCGGTGCTTAGCTCTGCAGAGCACCGTACCTTCGTCTTTAGCCTCTCTTCTCGTCTACATCTTAGCAAAAAGCTTTTCCACTCTGTCTGGCAAGGAGAAACTGTGCCAGCACAAAAAACATCTCCCATCGTGTTCTAGAGGCTGCACGCAGGTCTGCCGAGTGTTTTGCAAGAAGAGAAAGAAAGTTGTCCAAAACAGCTTGCAATCGAATGTTCATGTGAATAGAAAAGGCAGGAGAGTGGTCAGGTACTGTTTTCTCTCACTTGGCAAGCTGCGCACACAATCGCAGTGTTGTACAGCTTGTTTCATCACCTTTGCGAAGTTGCCGCTCTCTCCGGCTCCCGGAGACGAAGAAGCTGCTTCTTCGCGCAAAGACGATTCTGCCGCTCAGAGTGCTCTGCGGTGTGCGCCTTCTGCCGAAAGAGGTCCGGGAGCGGTGCTTAGCTCTGAGAAGCACCATACGTGCTTCTTTAGCCTCTCTTCTCGTCTACATCTTAGCAAAAAGCTTTTCCACTCTGTCTGGCAAGGAGAAACTGTGCCAGCACAAAAAACATCTCCCATCGTGTTCTAGAGGCTGCACGCAGGTCTGCCGAGTGTTTTGCAAGAAGAGAAAGAAAGTTGTCCAAAACAGCTTGCAATCGAATGTTCATGTGAATAGAAAAGGCAGCAGAGTGGTCAGGTACTGTTTTCTCTCAGTTGGCAAGCTGCGCACACAATCGCAGTGTTGTACAGCTTGTTTCATCACCTTTGCGAAGTTGCCGCTCTCTCCGGCTCCCGGAGACGAAGAAGCTGCTTCTTCGCGCAAAGACGATTCTGCCTCTCACAGTGCTCTGCGGTGTGCGCCTTCTGCCGAAAGAGGCCCGGGAGCGGTGCTTAGCTCTGCAGAGCACCGTACCTTCGTCTTTAGCCTCTCTTCTCGTCTACATCTTAGCAAAAAGCTTTTCCACTCTGTCTGGCAAGGAGAAACTGTGCCAGCACAGAAAACATCTCCCATCGTGTTCTAGAGGCTGCACGCAGGTCTGCCGAGTGTTTTGCAAGAAGAGAAAGAAAGTTGTCCAAAACAGCTTGCAATCGAATGTTCATGTGAATAGAAAAGGCAGGAGAGTGGTCAGGTACTGTTTTCTCTCAGTTGGCAAGCTGCGCACACAATCGCAGTGTTGTACAGCTTGTTTCATCACCTTTGCGAAGTTGCCGCTCTCTCCGGCTCCCGGAGACGAAGAAGCTGCTTCTTCGCGCAAAGACGATTCTGCCGCTCACAGTGCTCTGCGGTGTGCGCCTTCTGCCGAAAGACGCCCGGGAGCGGTGCTTAGCTCTGAGAAGCACCATACGTGCTTCTTTAGCCTCTCTTCTCGTCTACATCTTAGCAAAAAGCTTTTCCACTCTGTCTGGCAAGGAGAAACTGTGCCAGCACAGAAAACATCTCCCATCGTGTTCTAGAGGCTGCACGGAGGTCTGCCGAGTGTTTTGCAAGAAGAGAAAGAAAGTTGTCCAAAACAGCTTGCAATCGAATGTTCATGTGAATAGAAAAGGCAGGAGAGTGGTCAGGTACTGTTTTCTCTCACTTGGCAAGCTGCGCACACAATCGCAGTGTTGTACAGCTTGTTTCATCACCTTTGCCAAGTTGCCGCTCTCTCCGGCTCCCGGAGACGAAGAAGCTGCTTCTTCGCGCAAAGACGATTCTGCCGCTCACAGTGCTCTGCGGTGTGCGCCTTCTGCCGAAAGAGGTCCGGGAGCGGTGCTTAGCTCTGAGAAGCACCATACGTGCTTCTTTAGCCTCTCTTCTCGTCTACATCTTAGCAAAAAGCTTTTCCACTCTGTCTGGCAAGGAGAAACTGTGCCAGCACAGAAAACATCTCCCATCGTGTTCTAGAGGCTGCACGGAGGTCTGCCGAGTTTTTTGCAAGAAGAGAAAGAAAGTTGTCCAAAACAGCTTGTAATCAAGTCTTCATGTTATTAGAAAAGGCAGGAGAGTGGTCAGGTACTGTTTTCTCTGCTGGCAAGATGCGCACACAATCGCAGTGTTGTACAGCTTGTTTCATCACCTTTGCGAAGTTGCCGCTCTCTCCGGCTCCCGGAGACGAAGAAGCTGCTTCTTCGCGCAAAGACGATTCTGCCGCTCACAGTGCTCTGCGGTGTGCGCCTTCGGCCGAAAGACGCCCGGGAGCGGTGCTTAGCTCTGCAGAGCACCGTACCTTCGTCTTTAGCCTCTCTTCTCGTCTACATCTTAGCAAAAATCTATTCCACTCTGTCTGGCAAGGAGAAACTGTGCCAGCACAAAAAACATCTCCCATCGTGCTCTAGAGGCTGCACGGAGGTCTGCCGAGTGTTTTGCAAGAAGAGAAAGAAAGTTGTCCAAAACAGCTTGCAATCGAATGTTCATGTGAATAGAAAAGGCAGGAGAGTGGTCAGGTACTGTTTTCTCTCAGTTGGCACGCTGCGCACACAATCGCAGTGTTGTACAGCTTGTTTCATCACCTTTGCCAAGTTGCCGCTCTCTCCGGCTCCCGGAGACGAAGAAGCTGCTTCTTCGCGCAAAGACGATTCTGCCGCTCACAGTGCTCTGCGGTGTGCGCCTTCGGCCGAAAGACGCCCGGGAGAGGTGCTTAGCTCTGCAGAGCACCGTACCTTCGTCTTTAGCCTCTCTTCTCGTCTACATCTTAGCAAAAAGCTTTTCCACTCTGTCTGGCAAGGAGAAACTGTGCCAGCACAAAAAACATCTCCCATCGTGCTCTAGAGGCTGCACGGAGGTCTGCCGAGTGTTTTGCAAGAAGAGAAAGAAAGTTGTCCAAAACAGCTTGCAATCGAATGTTCATGTGAATAGAAAAGGCAGGAGAGTGGTCAGGTACTGTTTTCTCTCAGTTGGCACGCTGCGCACACAATCGCAGTGTTGTACAGCTTGTTTCATCACCTTTGCGAAGTTGCCGCTCTCTCCGGCTCCCGGAGACAAAGAAGCTGCTTCTTCGCGCAAAGACGATTCTGCCGCTCACAGTGCTCTGCGGTGTGCGCCTTCTGCCGAAAGACGCCCGGGAGTGGTGCTTAGCTCTGCAGAGTACCGTACCTTCGTCTTTAGCCTCTCTTCTCGTCTACATCTTAGCAAAAAGCTTTTCCACTCTGTCTGGCAAGGAGAAACTGTGCCAGCACAAAAAACATCTCCCATCGTGCTCTAGAGGCTGCACGCAGGTCTGCCGAGTGTTTTGCAAGAAGAGAAAGAAAGTTGTCCAAAACAGCTTGCAATCGAATGTTCATGTGAATAGAAAAGGCAGGAGAGTGGTCAGGTACTGTTTTCTCTCAGTTGGCAAGCTGCGCACACAATCGCAGTGTTGTACAGCTTGTTTCATCACCTTTGCGAAGTTGCCGCTCTCTCCGGCTCCCGGAGACGAAGAAGCTGCTTCTTCGCGCAAAGACGATTCTGCCGCTCACAGTGCTCTGCGGTGTGCGCCTTCTGCCGAAAGAGGTCCGGGAGCGGTGCTTAGCTCTGAGAAGCACCATACGTGCTTCTTTAGCCTCTCTTCTCGTCTACATCTTAGCAAAAAGCTTTTCCACTCTGTCTGGCAAGGAGAAACTGTGCCAGCACAGAAAACATCTCCCATCGTGTTCTAGAGGCTGCACGGAGGTCTGCCGAGTGTTTTGCAAGAAGAGAAAGAAAGTTGTCCAAAACAGCTTGTAATCGAGTCTTCATGTTATTAGAAAAGGCAGGAGAGTGGTCAGGTACTGTTTTCTCTGTTGGCAAGATGCGCACACAATCGCAGTGTTGTACAGCTTGTTTCATCACCTTTGCGAAGTTGCCGCTCTCTCCGGCTCCCGGAGACGAAGAAGCTGCTTCTTCGCGCAAAGACGATTCTGCCGCTCACAGTGCTCTGCGGTGTGCGCCTTCGGCCGAAAGACGCCCGGGAGCGGTGCTTAGCTCTGCAGAGCACCGTACCTTCGTCTTTAGCCTCTCTTCTCGTCTACATCTTAGCAAAAAGCTTTTCCACTCTGTCTGGCAAGGAGAAACTGTGCCAGCACAAAAAACATCAACCATCGTGCTCTAGAGGCTGCACGGAGGTCTGCCGAGTGTTTTGCAAGAAGAGAAAGAATGTTGTCCAAAACAGCTTGCAATCGAATGTTCATGTGAATAGAAAAGGCAGGAGAGTGGTCAGGTACTGTTTTCTCTCAGTTGGCACGCTGCGCACACAATCGCAGTGTTGTACAGCTTGTTTCATCACCTTTGCGAAGTTGCCGCTCTCTCCGGCTCCCGGAGACGAAGAAGCTGCTTCTTCGCGCAAAGACGATTCTGCCGCTCACAGTGCTCTGCGGTGTGCGCCTTCTGCCGAAAGAGCCCCGGGAGCTGTGCTTAGCTCTGTAGAGCACCATACCAGCTTCTTTAGCCTCTCTTCTCGTCTACATCTTAGCAAAAAGCTTTTCCACTCTGTCTGGCAAGGAGAAACTGTGCCAGCACAGAAAACATCTCCCATCGTGTTCTAGAGGCTGCACGGAGGTCTGCCGAGTGTTTTGCAAGAAGAGAAAGAAAGTTGTCCAAAACAGCTTGCAATCGAATGTTCATCTGAATAGAAAAGGCAGGAGAGTGGTCAGGTACTGTTTTCTCTCAGTTGGCAAGCTGCGCACACAATCGCAGTGTTGTACAGCTTGTTTCATCACCTTTGCCAAGTTGCCGCTCTCTCCGGCTCCCGGAGACGAAGAAGCTGCTTCTTCGCACAAAGACGATTCTGCCGCTCACAGTGCTCTGCGGTGTGCGCCTTCTGCCGAAAGAGGCCCGGGAGCTGTGCTTAGCTCTGCAGAGCACCGTACCTTCGTCTTTAGCCTCTCTTCTCGTCTACATCTTAGCAAAAAGCTTTTCCACTCTGTCTGGCAAGGAGAAACTGTGCCAGCACAAAAAACATCTCCCATCGTGCTCTAGAGGCTGCACGGAGGTCTGCCGAGTGTTTTGCAAGAAGAGAAAGAAAGTTGTCCAAAACAGCTTGCAATCGAATGTTCATGTGAATAGAAAAGGCAGGAGAGTGGTCAGGTACTGTTTTCTCTCAGTTGGCACGCTGCACACACAATCGCAGTGTTGTAGATCTTGTTTCATCACCTTTGCGAAGTTGCCGCTCTCTCCGGCTCCCGGAGACGAAGAAGCTGCTTCTTCGCGCAAAGACGATTCTGCCGCTCACAGTGCTCTGCGGTGTGCGCCTTCTGCCGAAAGACGCCCAGGAGCGGTGCTTAGCTCTGCAGAGCACCGTACCTTCGTCTTTAGCCTCTCTTCTCGTCTACATCTTAGCAAAAAGCTTTTCCACTCTGTCTGGCAAGGAGAAACTGTGCCAGCACAGAAAACATCTCCCATCGTGTTCTAGAGGCTGCACGGAGGTCTGCCGAGTGTTTTGCAAGAAGAGAAAGAAAGTTGTCCAAAACAGCTTGCAATCGAATGTTCATGTGAATAGAAAAGGCAGGAGAGTGTTCAGGTACTGTTTTCTCTCAGTTGGCAAGCTGCGCACACAATCGCAGTGTTGTACAGCTTGTTTCATCACCTTTGCGAAGTTGCCGCTCTCTCCGGCTCCCGGAGACGAAGAAGCTGCTTCTTCGCGCAAAGACGATTCTGCCGCTCACAGTGCTCTGCGGTGTGCGCCTTCTGCTGAAAGAGGTCCGGGAGCGGTGCTTAGCTCTGCAGAGCACCGTACCTTCGTCTTTAGCCTCTCTTCTCGTCTACATCTTAGCAAAAAGCTTTTCCACTCTGTCTGGCAAGGAGAAACTGTGCCAGCACAAAAAACATCTCCCATCGTGCTCTAGAGGCTGCACGCAGGTCTGCCGAGTGTTTTGCAAGAAGAGAAAGAAAGTTGTCCAAAACAGCTTGCAATCGAATGTTCATGTGAATAGAAAAGGCAGGAGAGTGGTCAGGTACTGTTTTCTCTCAGTTGGCAAGCTGCGCACACAATCGCAGTGTTGTACAGCTTGTTTCATCACCTTTGCGAAGTTGCCGCTCTCTCCGGCTCCCGGAGACGAAGAAGCTGCTTCTTCGCGCAAAGACGATTCTGCCGCTCACAGTGCTCTGCGGTGTGCGCCTTCTGCCGAAAGAGGTCCGGGAGCGGTGCTTAGCTCTGAGAAGCACCATACGTGCTTCTTTAGCCTCTCTTCTCGTCTACATCTTAGCAAAAAGCTTTTCCACTCTGTCTGGCAAGGAGAAACTGTGCCAGCACAGAAAACATCTCCCATCGTGTTCTAGAGGCTGCACGGAGGTCTGCCGAGTGTTTTGCAAGAAGAGAAAGAAAGTTGTCCAAAACAGCTTGCAATCGAATGTTCATGTGAATAGAAAAGGCAGCAGAGTGGTCAGGTACTGTTTTCTCTCAGTTGGCAAGCTGCGCACACAATCGCAGTGTTGTACAGCTTGTTTCATCACCTTTCCCAAGTTGCCGCTCTCTCCGGCTCCCGGAGACGAAGAAGCTGCTTCTTCGCGCAAAGACGATTCTGCCTCTCACAGTGCTCTGCGGTGTGCGCCTTCTGCCGAAAGAGGCCCGGGAGCGGTGCTTAGCTCTGCAGAGCACCGTACCTTCGTCTTTAGCCTCTCTTCTCGTCTACATCTTAGCAAAAAGCTTTTCCACTCTGTCTGGCAAGGAGAAACTGTGCCAGCACAGAAAACATCTCCCATCGTGTTCTAGAGGCTGCACGCAGGTCTGCCGAGTGTTTTGCAAGAAGAGAAAGAAAGTTGTCCAAAACAGCTTGCAATCGAATGTTCATGTGAATAGAAAAGGCAGGAGAGTGGTCAGGTACTGTTTTCTCTCACTTGGCAAGCTGCGCACACAATCGCAGTGTTGTACAGCTTGTTTCATCACCTTTGCGAAGTTGCCGCTCTCTCCGGCTCCCGGAGACGAAGAAGCTGCTTCTTCACGCAAAGACGATTCTGCCGCTCACAGTGCTCTGCGGTGTGCGCCTTCTGCCGAAAGACGCCCGGGAGCGGTGCTTAGCTCTGAGAAGCACCATACGTGCTTCTTTAGCCTCTCTTCTCGTCTACATCTTAGCAAAAAGCTTTTCCACTCTGTCTGGCAAGGAGAAACTGTGCCAGCACAAAAAACATCTCCCATCGTGTTCTAGAGGCTGCACGGAGGTCTGCCGAGTGTTTTGCAAGAAGAGAAAGAAAGTTGTCCAAAACAGCTTCCAATCGAATGTTCATGTGAATAGAAAAGGCAGGAGAGTGGTCAGGTACTGTTTTCTCTCAGTTGGCAAGCTGCGCACACAATCGCAGTGTTGTACAGCTTGTTTCATCACCTTTGCGAAGTTGCCGCTCTCTCCGGCTCCCGGAGACGAAGAAGCTGCTTCTTCGCGCAAAGACGATTCTGCCGCTCACAGTGCTCTGCGGTGTGCGCCTTCTGCCGAAAGAGGTCCGGGAGCGGTGCTTAGCTCTGAGAAGCACCACACGTGCTTCTTTAGCCTCTCTTCTCGTCTACATCTTAGCAAAAAGCTTTTCCACTCTGTCTGGCAAGGAGAAACTGTGCCAGCACAGAAAACATCTCCCATTGTGTTCTAGAGGCTGCACGGAGGTCTGCCGAGTTTTTTGCAAGAAGAGAAAGAAAGTTGTCCAAAACAGCTTGTAATCGAGTCTTCATGTTATTAGAAAAGGCAGGAGAGTGGTCAGGTACTGTTTTCTCTGTTGGCAAGATGCGCACACAATCGCAGTGTTGTACAGCTTGTTTCATCACCTTTGCCAAGTTGCCGCTCTCTCCGGCTCCCGGAGACGAAGAAGCTGCTTCTTCGCGCAAAGACGATTCTGCCGCTCAAAGTGCTCTGCGGTGTGCGCCTTCGGCCGAAAGACGCCCGGGAGCGGTGCTTAGCTCTGCAGAGCACCGTACCTTCGTCTTTAGCCTCTCTTCTCGTCTACATCTTAGCAAAAATCTATTCCACTCTGCCTGGCAAGGAGAAACTGTGCCAGCACAAAAAACATCTCCCATCGTGCTCTAGAGGCTGCACGGAGGTCTGCCGAGTGTTTTGCAAGAAGAGAAAGAAAGTTGTCCAAAACAGCTTGCAATCGAATGTTCATGTGAATAGAAAAGGCAGGAGAGTGGTCAGGTACTGTTTTCTCTCAGTTGGCACGCTGCGCACACAATCGCAGTGTTGTACAGCTTGTTTCATCACCTTTGCGAAGTTGCCGCTCTCTCCGGCTCCCGGAGACGAAGAAGCTGCTTCTTCGCGCAAAGACGATTCTGCCGCTCACAGTGCTCTGCGGTGTGCGCCTTCGGCCGAAAGACGCCCGGGAGAGGTGCTTAGCTCTGCAGAGCACCGTACCTTCGTCTTTAGCCTCTCTTCTCGTCTACATCTTAGCAAAAAGCTTTTCCACTCTGTCTGGCAAGGAGAAACTGTGCCAGCACAAAAAACATCTCCCATCGTGCTCTAGAGGCTGCACGGAGGTCTGCCGAGTGTTTTGCAAGAAGAGAAAGAAAGTTGTCCAAAACAGCTTGCAATCGAATGTTCATGTGAATAGAAAAGGCAGGAGAGTGGTCAGGTACTGTTTTCTCTCAGTTGGCAAGCTGCACACACAATCGCAGTGTTGTACAGCTTGTTTCATCACCTTTGCGAAGTTGCCGCTCTCTCCGGCTCCCGGAGACAAAGAAGCTGCTTCTTCGCGCAAAGACGATTCTACCGCTCACAGTGCTCTGCGGTGTGCGCCTTCTGCCGAAAGACGCCCGGGAGCGGTGCTTAGCTCTGCAGAGCACCGTACCTTCGTCTTTAGCCTCTCTTTTAGTCTACATCTTAGCCAAAAGCTTTTCCACTCTGTCTGGCAAGGAGAAACTGTGCCAGCACAAAAAACATCTCCCATCGTGTTCTAGAGGCTGCACGGAGCTCTGCCGAGTGTTTTGCAAGAAGAGAAAGAAAGTTGTCCAAAACAGCTTCCAATCGAATGTTCATGTGAATAGAAAAGGCAGGAGAGTGGTCAGGTACTGTTTTCTCTCAGTTGGCAAGCTGCGCACACAATCGCAGTGTTGTACAGCTTGTTTCATCACCTTTGCGAAGTTGCCGCTCTCTGCGGCCCCCGGAGATGAAGAAGCTGCTTCTTCGCGCAAAGACGATTCTGCCGCTCACAGTGCTCTGCGGTGTGCGCCTTCTGCCGAAAGAGGTCCGGCAGCGGTGCTTAGCTCTGCAGAGCACCGTACCTTCGTCTTTAGCCTCTCTTCTCGTCTACATCTTAGCAAAAAGCTTTTCCACTCTGTCTGGCAAGGAGAAACTGTGCCAGCACAGAAAACATCTCCCATCGTGTTCTAGAGGCTGCACGGAGGTCTGCCGATTGTTTTGCAAGAAGAGAAAGAAAGTTGTCCAAAACAGCTTTCAATCGAATGTTCATCTGAATAGAAAAGGCAGGAGAGTGGTCAGGTACTGTTTTCTCTCAGTTGCCAAGCTGCGCACACAATCGCAGTGTTGTACAGCTTGTTTCATCACCTTTGCCAAGTTGCCGCTCTCTCCGGCTCCCGGAGACGAAGAAGCTGCTTCTTCGCGCAAAGACGATTCTGCCGCTCACAGTGCTCTGCGGTGTGCGCCTTCTGCCGAAAGAGGCCCGGGAGCGGTGCTTAGCTCTGCAGAGCACCGTACCTTCGTCTTTAGCCTCTCTTCTCGTCTACATCTTAGCAAAAAGCTTTTCCACTCTGTCTGGCAAGGAGAAACTGTGTCAGCACAGAAAACATCTCCCATCGTGTTCTAGAGGCTGCACGGAGGTCTGCAGAGTGTTTTGCACGAAGAGAAATAAAGTTGTCCAAAACAGCTTGCAATCGAATGTTCATGTGAATAGAAAAGGCAGGAGAGTGATCAGGTACAGTTTGCTCTCAGTTGGCACGCTGCACACACAATCGCAGTGTTGTACAGCTTGTTTCATCACCTTTGCGAAGTTGCCGCTCTCTCCGGCTCCCGGAGACGAAGAAGCTGC
The DNA here is from genome assembly GCF_028551555.1 of Melozone crissalis. Taxonomy (NCBI): domain Eukaryota; kingdom Metazoa; phylum Chordata; class Aves; order Passeriformes; family Passerellidae; genus Melozone; species Melozone crissalis. The sequence goes on from NW_026536125.1 coordinate 73,408, forward strand.
TTCTTCGCGCAAAGACGATTCTGCCGCTCACAGTGCTCTGCGGTGTGCGCCTTCTGCCGAAAGAGGTACGGGAGCGGTGCTTAGCTCTGCAGAGCACCGTACCTTCGTCTTTAGCCTCTCTTCTCGTCTACATCTTAGCAAAAAGCTTTTCCACTCGGTCTGGCAAGGAGAAACTGTGCCAGCACAAAAAACATCTCCCATCGTGTTCTAGAGGCTGCACGGAGGTCTGCCGAGTGTTTTGCAAGAAGAGAAAGAAAGTTGTCCAAAACAGCTTGCAATCGAATGTTCATGTGAATAGAAAAGGCAGGAGAGTGGTCAGGTACTGTTTTCTCTCAGTTGGCAAGCTGCGCACACAATCGCAGTGTTGTACAGCTTGTTTCATCACCTTTGCGAAGTTGCCGCTCTCTCCGGCTCCCAGAGACGAAGAAGCTGCTTCTTCGCGCAAAGACGATTCTGCCTCTCACAGTGCTCTGCGGTGTGCGCCTTCTGCCGAAAGAGGTCCGGGAGCGGTGCTTAGCTCTGCAGAGCACCGTACCTTCGTCTTTAGCCTCTCTTCTCGTCTACATCTTAGCAAAAAGCTTTTCCACTCTGTCTGGCAAGGAGAAACTGTGCCAGCACAAAAAACATCTCCCATCGTGTTCTAGAGGCTGCACGGAGGTCTGCCGAGTGTTTTGCAAGAAGAGAAAGAAAGTTGTCCAAAACAGCTTGCAATCGAATGTTCATGTGAATAGAAAAGGCAGGAGAGTGGTCAGGTACTGTTTTCTCTCACTTGGCAAGCTGCGCACACAATCGCAGTCTTGTACAGCTTGTTTCATCACCTTTGCGAAGTTGCCGCTCTCTCCGGCTCCCGGAGACGAAGAAGCTGCTTCTTCGCGCAAAGACGATTCTGCCGCTCACAGTGCTCTGCGGTGTGCGCCTTCTGCCGAAAGAGGTCCGGGAGCGGTGCTTAGCTCTGAGAAGCACCATAGGTGCTTCTTTAGCCTCTCTTCTCGTCTACATCTTAGCAAAAAGCTTTTCCACTCTGTCTGGCAAGGAGAAACTGTGCCAGCACAGAAAACATCTCCCATCGTGTTCTAGAGGCTGCACGGAGGTCTGCCGAGTGTTTTGCAAGAAGAGAAAGAAAGTTGTCCAAAACAGCTTGCAATCGAATGTTCATGTGAATAGAAAAGGCAGGAGAGTGGTCAGGTACTGTTTTCTCTGTTGGCAAGATGCGCACACAATCGCAGTGTTGTACAGCTTGTTTCATCACCTTTGCGAAGTTGCCGCTCTCTCCGGCTCCCGGAGACGAAGAAGCTGCTTCTTCGCGCAAAGACGATTCTGCCGCTCACAGTGCTCTGCGGTGTGCGCCTTCTGCCGAAAGAGCCCCAGGAGCTGTGCTTAGTTATGCAGAGCACCGTACCTTCGTCTTTAGCCTCTCTTCTCGTCTACATCTTAGCAAAACGCTTTTCCACTCTGTCTGGCAAGGAGAAACTGTGCCAGCACAAAAAACATCTCCCATCGTGTTCTAGAGGCTGCACGGAGGTCTGCCGAGTGTTTTGCAAGAAGAGAAAGAAAGTTGTCCAAAACAGCTTCCAATCGAATGTTCATGTGAATAGAAAAGGCAGGAGAGTGGTCAGGTACTGTTTTCTCTCAGTTGGCAAGCTGCGCACACAATCGCAGTGTTGTACAGCTTGTTTCATCACCTTTGCGAAGTTGCCGCTCTCTCCGGCTCCCGGAGACGAAGAAGCTGCTTCTTCGCGCAAAGACGATTCTGCCACTCACAGTGCTCTGCGGTGTGCGCCTTCTGCCGAAAGACGCCCGGGAGCGGTGCTTAGCTCTGCAGAGCACCGTACCTTCGTCTTTAGCCTCTCTTCTCGTCTACACCTTAGCAAAAAGCTTTTCCACTCTGTCTGGCAAGGAGAAACTGTGCCAGCACAGAAAATATCTCCCATCGTGTTCTAGAGGCTGCACGCAGGTCTGCCGAGTGTTTTGCAAGAAGAGAAAGAAAGTTGTCCAAAACAGCTTGCAATCGAATGTTCATGTGAATAGAAAAAGCAGGAGAGTGGTCAGGTACTGTTTTCTCTCAGTTGGCAAGCTGCGCACACAATCGCAGTGTTGTACAGCTTGTTTCATCACCTTTGCGAAGTTGCCGCTCTCTCCGGCTCCCGGAGACGAAGAAGCTGCTTCTTCGCGCAAAGACGATTCTGCCGCTCACAGTGCTCTGCGGTGTGCGCCTTCTGTCGAAAGATCCCCGGGAGCTGTGCTTAGCTCTGAGAAGCACCATACGTGCTTCTTTAGCCTCTCTTCTCGTCTACATCTTAGCAAAAAGCTTTTCCACTCTGTCTGGCAAGGAGAAACTGTGTCAGCACAGAAAACATCTCCCATCGTGGTCTAGAGGCTGCACGCAGGTCTGCCGAGTGTTTTGCAAGAAGAGAAAGAAAGTTGTCCAAAACAGCTTGCAATCGAATGTTCATGTGAATAGAAAAGGCAGGAGAGTGGTCAGGTACTGTTTTCTCTCAGTTGGCAAGCTGCGCACACAATCGCAGTGTTGTACAGCTTGTTTCATCACCTTTGCGAAGTTGCCGCTCTCTCCGGCTCCCGGAGACGAAGAAGCTGCTTCTTCGCGCAAAGACGATTCTGCCGCTCACAGTGCTCTGCAGTGTGTGTCTTCTGCCGAAAGAGGCCCGGGAGCTGTGCTTAGCTCTGCAGAGCACCATACCTGCTTCTTTAGCCTCTCTTCTCGTCTACATCTTAGCAAAAAGCTTTTCCACTCTTTCTGCAAGGAGAAACTGTGCCGGCAAAAAAAACATCTCCCATCGTGTTCTAGAGGCTGCACGGAGGTCTGCCGAGTGTTTTGCAAGAAGAGAAAGAAAGTTCTCCAAAACAGCTTGCAATCGAATGTTCATGTGAATAGAAAAGGCAGGAGAGTGGTCAGGTACTGTTTTCTCTCACTTGGCAAGCTGCGCACACAATCGCAGTGTTGTACAGCTTGTTTCATCACCTTTGCGAAGCTGCCGCTCTCTCCGGCTCCCGGAGACGAAGAAGCTGCTTCTTCGCGCAAAGACGATTCTGCCGCTCCCAGTGCTCTGCGGTGTGCGCCTTCTGCCGAAAGAGGTCCGGGAGCGGTGCCTAGCTCTGCAGAGCACCGTACCTTCGTCTTTAGCCTCTCTTCTCGTCTACATCTTAGCAAAAAGCTTTTCCACTCTGTCTGGCAAGGAGAAACTGTGCCAGCACAGAAAACATCTCCCATCGTGTTCTAGAGGCTGCACGGAGGTCTGCCGAGTGTTTTGCAAGAAGAGAGAGAAAGTTGTCCAAAACAGCTTGCAATCGAATGTTCATGTGAATAGAAAAGGCAGGAGAGTGGTCAGGTACTGTTTTCTCTCAGTTGCCAAGCTGCGCACACAATCGCAGTGTTGTACAGCTTGTTTCATCACCTTTGCGAAGTTGCCGCTCTCTCCGGCTCCCGGAGACGAAGAAGCTGCTTCTTCACGCAAAGACGATTCTGCCACTCACAGTGCTCTGCGGTGTGCGCCTTCTGCCGAAAGAGGCCCGGGAGCGGTGCTTAGCTCTGCAGAGCACCGTACCTTCGTCTTTAGCCTCTCTTCTCGTCTACATCTTAGCAAAAAGCTTTTCCACTCTGTCTGGCAAGGAGAAACTGTGTCAGCACAGAAAACATCTCCCATCGTGTTCTAGAGGCTGCACGGAGGTCTGCAGAGTGTTTTGCACGAAGAGAAAGAAAGTTGTCCAAAACAGCTTGCAATCGAATGGTCATGTCAATAGAAAAGGCGGGAGAGTGATCAGGTACAGTTTGCTCTCAGTTGGCAAGCTGCGCACACAATCGCAGTGTTGTACAGCTTGTTTCATCACCTTTGCGAAGTTGCCGCTCTCTCCGGCTCCCGGAGACGAAGAAGCTGCTTCTTCGCGCAAAGACGATTCTGCCTCTCACAGTGCTCTGCGGTGTGCGCCTTCTGCCGAAAGAGGTCCGGGAGCGGTGCTTAGCTCTGCAGAGCACCGTACCTTCGTCTTTAGCCTCTCTTCTCGTCTACATCTTAGCAAAAAGCTTTTCCACTCTGTCTGGCAAGGAGAAACTGTGCCAGCACAAAAAACATCTCCCATCGTGTTCTAGAGGCTGCACGGAGGTCTGCCGAGTGTTTTGCAAGAAGAGAAAGAAAGTTGTCCAAAACAGCTTCCAATCGAATGTTCATGTGAATAGAAAAGGCAGGAGAGTGGTCAGGTACTGTTTTCTCTCAGTTGGCAAGCTGCGCACACAATCGCAGTGTTGTACAGCTTGTTTCATCACCTTTGCGAAGTTGCCGCTCTCTCCGGCTCCCGGAGACGAAGAAGCTGCTTCTTCGCGCAAAGACGATTCTGCCGCTCACAGTGCTCTGCGGTGTGCGCCTTCTGCCGAAAGACGCCCGGGAGCGGTGCTTAACTCTGAGAAGCACCATAGGTGCTTCTTTAGCCTCTCTTCTCGTCTACATCTTAGCAAAAAGCTTTTCCACTCTGTCTGGCAAGGAGAAACTGTGCCAGCACAGAAAACATCTCCCATCGTGTTCTAGAGGCTGCATGGAGGTCTGCCGAGTGTTTTGCAAGAAGAGAAAGAAAGTTGTCCAAAACAGCTTCCAATCGAATGTTCACGTGAATAGAAAAGGCAGGAGAGTGGTCAGGTACTGTTTTCTCTGTTGGCAAGATGCGCACACAATCGCAGTGTTGTACAGCTTGTTTCATCACCTTTGCCAAGTTGCCGCTCTCTCCGGCTCCCGGAGACGAAGAAGCTGCTTCTTCGCGCAAAGACGATTCTGCCGCTCACAGTGCTCTGCGGTGTGCGCCTTCTGCCGAAAGAGGTCCGGGAGCGGTGCTTAGCTCTGCAGAGCACCGTACCTTCGTCTTTAGCCTCTCTTCTCGTCTACATCTTAGCAAAAAGCTTTTCCACTCTGTCTGGCAAGGAGAAACTGTGCCAGCACAGAAAACATCTCCCATCGTGTTCTAGAGGCTGCACGCAGGTCTGCGAGTGTTTTGCAAGAAGAGAAAGAAAGTTGTCCAAAACAGCTTGCAATAGAATGTTCATGTGAATAGAAAAGGCAGGAGAGTGGTCAGGTACTGTTTTCTCTCAGTTGGCAAGCTGCGCACACAATCGCAGTGTTGTACAGCTTGTTTCATCACCTTTGCCAAGTTGCCGCTCTCTCCGGCTCCCGGAGACGAAGAAGCTGCTTCTTCGCGCAAAGACGATTCTGCCGCTCACAGTGCTCTGCGGTGTGCGCCTTCTGCCGAAAGAGGTCCGGGAGCGGTGCTTAGCTCTGCAGAGCACCGTACCTTCGTCTTTAGCCTCTCTTCTCCTCTACATCTTAGCAAAAAGCTTTTCCACTCTGTCTGGCAAGGAGAAACTGTGCCAGCACAAAAAACATCTCCCATCGTGGTCTAGAGGCTGCACGCAGGTCTGCCGAGTGTTTTGCAGGAAGAGAAAGAAAGTTGTCCAAAACAGCTTGCAATCGAATGTTCATGTGAATAAAAAAGGCAGGAGAGTGGTCAGGTACTGTTTTCTCTCAGTTGGCAAGCTGCGCACACAATCGCAGTGTTGTACAGCTTGTTTCATCACCTTTGCCAAGTTGCCGCTCTCTCCGGCTCCCGGAGACGAAGAAGCTGCTTCTTCGCGCAAAGACGATTCTGCCGCTCACAGTGCTCTGCGGTGTGCGCCTTCTGCCGAAAGAGGTCCGGGAGCGGTGCTTAGCTCTGCATAGCACCGTACCTTCGTCTTTAGCCTCTCTTCTCGTCTACATCTTAGCAAAAAGCTTTTCCACTCTGTCTGGCAAGGAGAAACTGTGCCAGCACAGAAAACATCTCCCATCGTTTTCTAGAGGCTGCACGCAGGTCTGCCGAGTGTTTTGCAAGAAGAGAAAGAAAGTTGTCCAAAACAGCTTGCAATCGAATGTTCATGTGAATAGAAAAGGCAGGAGAGTGGTCAGGTACTGTTTTCTCTCAGTTGGCAAGCTGCGCACACAATCGCAGTGTTGTACAGCTTGTTTCATTACCTTTGCGAAGTTGCCGCTCTCTCCGGCTCCCGGAGACGAAGAAGCTGCTTCTTCGCGCAAAGACGATTCTGCCGCTCACAGTGCTCTGCGGTGTGCGCCTTCTGCCGAAAGAGATCCGGGAGCGGTGCCTAGCTCTGCAGAGCACCGTACCTTCGTCTTTAGCCTCTCTTCTCGTCTACATCTTAGCAAAAAGCTTTTCCACTCTGTCTGGCAAGGAGAAACTGTGCCAGCACAGAAAACATCTCCCATCGTTTTCTAGAGGCTGCACGCAGGTCTGCCGAGTGTTTTGCAAGAAGAGAAAGAAAGTTGTCCAAAACAGCTTGCAATCGAATGTTCATGTGAATAGAAAAGGCAGGAGAGTGGTCAGGTACTGTTTTCTCTCAGTTGGCAAGCTGCGCACACAATCGCAGTGTTGTACAGCTTGTTTCATTACCTTTGCGAAGTTGCCGCTCTCTCCGGCTCCCGGAGACGAAGAAGCTGCTTCTTCGCGCAAAGACGATTCTGCCGCTCACAGTGCTCTGCGGTGTGCGCCTTCTGCCGAAAGACGCCCGGGAGCGGTGCCTAGCTCTGCAGAGCACCGTACCTTCGTCTTTAGCCTCTCTTCTCGTCTACATCTTAGCAAAAAGCTTTTCCACTCTGTCTGGCAAGGAGAAACTGTGCCAGCACAGAAAACATCTCCCATCGTGTTCTAGAGGCTGCACGGAGGTCTGCCGAGTGTTTTGCAAGAAGAGAAAGAAAGTTGTCCAAAACAGCTTCCAATCGAATGTTCATGTGAATAGAAAAGGCAGGAGAGTGGTCAGGTACTGTTTTCTCTCAGTTGGCAAGCTGCGCACACAATCGCAGTGTTGTACAGCTTGTTTCATCACCTTTGCGAAGTTGCCGCTCTCTCCGGCTCCCGGAGACGAAGAAGCTGCTTCTTCGCGCAAAGACGATTCTGCCGCTCACAGTGCTCTGCGGTGTGCGCCTTCTGCCGAAAGATCCCCGGGAGCTGTGCTTAGCTCTGAGAAGCACCATACGTGCTTCTTTAGCCTCTCTTCTCGTCTACATCTTAGCAAAAAGCTTTTCCACTCTGTCTGGCAAGGAGAAACTGTGCCAGCACAGAAAACATCTCCCATCGTGGTCTAGAGGCTGCACGCAGGTCTGCCGAGTGTTTTGCAAGAAGAGAAAGAAAGTTGTCCAAAACAGCTTGCAATCAAATGTTCATGTGAATAGAAAAGGCAGGAGAGTGGTCAGGTACTGTTTTCTCTCACTTGGCAAGCTGCGCACACAATCGCAGTGTTGTACAGCTTGTTTCATCACCTTTGCGAAGTTGCCGCTCTCTCCGGCTCCCGGAGACGAAGAAGCTGCTTCTTCGCGCAAAGACGATTCTGCCGCTCACAGTGCTCTGCGGTGTGCGCCTTCTGCCGAAAGAGGCCCGGGAGAGGTGCTTAGCTCTGAGAAGCACCGTACCTTCGTCTTTAGCCTCTCTTCTCGTCTACATCTTAGCAAAAAGCTTTTCTACTCTTTCTGGCAGGGAGAAACTGTGCCAGCACAGAAAACATCTCCCATCGTGTTCTAGAGGCTGCACGGAGGTCTGCCGAGTGTTTTGCAAGAAGAGAAAGAAAGTTGTCCAAAACACCTTGCAATCGAATGTTCATGTGAATAGAAAAGGCAGGAGAGTGGTCAGGTACTGTTTTCTCTCAGTTGGCAAGCTGCGCACACAATCGCAGTGTTGTACAGCTTGTTTCATCACCTTTGCGAAGCTGCCGCTCTCTCCGGCTCCCGGAGACGAAGAAGCTGCTTCTTCGGGCAAAGACGATTCTGCCGCTCCCAGTGCTCTGCGGTGTGCGCCTTCTGCCGAAAGAGGTCCGGGAGCGGTGCCTAGCTCTGCAGAGCACCGTACCTTCGTCTTTAGCCTCTCTTCTCGTCTACATCTTAGCAAAAAGCTTTTCCACTCTGTCTGGCAAGGAGAAACTGTGCCAGCACAGAAAACATCTCCCATCGTGTTCTAGAGGCTGCACGGAGGTCTGCCGAGTGTTTTGCAAGAAGAGAAAGAAAGTTGTCCAAAACAGCTTGCAATCGAATGTTCATGTGAATAGAAAAGGCAGGAGAGTGGTCAGGTACTGTTTTCTCTCAGTTGGCAAGCTGCGCACACAATCGCAGTGTTGTACAGCTTGTTTCATCACCTTTGCCAAGTTGCCGCTCTCTCCGGCTCCCGGAGACGAAGAAGCTGCTTCTTCGCGCAAAGACGATTCTGCCGCTCACAGTGCTCTGCGGTGTGCGACTTCTGCCGAAAGAGCCCCGGGAGCGGTGCTTAGCTCTGCATAGCACCATACCTTCGTCTTTAGCCTCTCTTCTCGTCTACATCTTAGCAAAAAGCTTTTCCACTCTGTCTGGCAAGGAGAAACTGTGCCAGCACAGAAAACATCTCCCATCGTTTTCTAGAGGCTGCACGCAGGTCTGCCGAGTGTTTTGCAAGAAGAGAAAGAAAGTTGTCCAAAACAGCTTGCAATCGAATGTTCATGTGAATAGAAAAGGCAGGAGAGTGGTCAGGTACTGTTTTCTCTCAGTTGGCAAGCTGCGCACACAATCGCAGTGTTGTACAGCTTGTTTCATTACCTTTGCGAAGTTGCCGCTCTCTCCGGCTCCCGGAGACGAAGAAGCTGCTTCTTCGCGCAAAGACGATTCTGCCGCTCACAGTGCTCTGCGGTGTGCGCCTTCTGCCGAAAGAGATCCGGGAGCGGTGCCTAGCTCTGCAGAGCACCGTACCTTCGTCTTTAGCCTCTCTTCTCGTCTACATCTTAGCAAAAAGCTTTTCCACTCTGTCTGGCAAGGAGAAACTGTGCCAGCACAAAAAACATCTCCCATCGTGTTCTAGAGGCTGCACGCAGGTCTGCCGAGTGTTTTGCAAGAAGAGAAAGAAAGTTGTCCAAAACAGCTTGCAATCGAATGTTCATGTGAATAGAAAAGGCAGGAGAGTGGTCAGGTACTGTTTTCTCTCAGTTGGCAAGCTGCGCACACAATCGCAGTGTTGTACAGCTTGTTTCATCACCTTTGCGAAGTTGCCGCTCTCTCCGGCTCCCGGAGACGAAGAAGCTGCTTCTTCGCGCAAAGACGATTCTGCCGCTCACAGTGCTCTGCGGTGTGCGCCTTCTGCCGAAAGATCCCCGGGAGCTGTGCTTAGCTCTGAGAAGCACCATACGTGCTTCTTTAGCCTCTCTTCTCGTCTACATCTTAGCAAAAAGCTTTTCCACTCTGTCTGGCAAGGAGAAACTGTGCCAGCACAGAAAACATCTCCCATCGTGGTCTAGAGGCTGCACGCAGGTCTGCCGAGTGTTTTGCAAGAAGAGAAAGAAAGTTGTCCAAAACAGCTTGCAATCAAATGTTCATGTGAATAGAAAAGGCAGGAGAGTGGTCAGGTACTGTTTTCTCTCAGTTGGCAAGCTGCGCACACAATCGCAGTGTTGTACAGCTTGTTTCATCACCTTTGCGAAGTTGCCGCTCTCTCCGGCTCCCGGAGACGAAGAAGCTGCTTCTTCGCGCAAAGACGATTCTGCCGCTCACAGTGCTCTGCGGTGTGCGCCTTCTGCCGAAAGAGGCCCGGGAGAGGTGCTTAGCTCTGAGAAGCACCGTACCTTCGTCTTTAGCCTCTCTTCTCGTCTACATCTTAGCAAAAAGCTTTTCTACTCTTTCTGGCAGGGAGAAACTGTGCCAGCACAGAAAACATCTCCCATCGTGTTCTAGAGGCTGCACGGAGGTCTGCCGAGTGTTTTGCAAGAAGAGAAAGAAAGTTGTCCAAAACACCTTGCAATCGAATGTTCATGTGAATAGAAAAGGCAGGAGAGTGCTCAGGTACTGTTTTCTCTCAGTTGGCAAGCTGCGCACACAATCGCAGTGTTGTACAGCTTGTTTCATCACCTTTGCGAAGCTGCCGCTCTCTCCGGCTCCCGGAGACGAAGAAGCTGCTTCTTCGGGCAAAGACGATTCTGCCGCTCCCAGTGCTCTGCGGTGTGCGCCTTCTGCCGAAAGAGGTCCGGGAGCGGTGCCTAGCTCTGCAGAGCACCGTACCTTCGTCTTTAGCCTCTCTTCTCGTCTACATCTTAGCAAAAAGCTTTTCCACTCTGTCTGGCAAGGAGAAACTGTGCCAGCACAGAAAACATCTCCCATCGTGTTCTAGAGGCTGCACGGAGGTCTGCCGAGTGTTTTGCAAGAAGAGAAAGAAAGTTGTCCAAAACAGCTTGCAATCGAATGTTCATGTGAATAGAAAAGGCAGGAGAGTGGTCAGGTACTGTTTTCTCTCAGTTGGCAAGCTGCGCACACAATCGCAGTGTTGTACAGCTTGTTTCATCACCTTTGCCAAGTTGCCGCTCTCTCCGGCTCCCGGAGACGAAGAAGCTGCTTCTTCGCGCAAAGACGATTCTGCCGCTCACAGTGCTCTGCGGTGTGCGCCTTCTGCCGAAAGAGGTCCGGGAGCGGTGCTTAGCTCTGCATAGCACCGTACCTTCGTCTTTAGCCTCTCTTCTCGTCTACATCTTAGCAAAAAGCTTTTCCACTCTGTCTGGCAAGGAGAAACTGTGCCAGCACAGAAAACATCTCCCATCGTTTTCTAGAGGCTGCACGCAGGTCTGCCGAGTGTTTTGCAAGAAGAGAAAGAAAGTTGTCCAAAACAGCTTGCAATCGAATGTTCATGTGAATAGAAAAGGCAGGAGAGTGGTCAGGTACTGTTTTCTCTCAGTTGGCAAGCTGCGCACACAATCGCAGTGTTGTACAGCTTGTTTCATTACCTTTGCGAAGTTGCCGCTCTCTCCGGCTCCCGGAGACGAAGAAGCTGCTTCTTCGCGCAAAGACGATTCTGCCGCTCACAGTGCTCTGCGGTGTGCGCCTTCTGCCGAAAGAGATCCGGGAGCGGTGCCTAGCTCTGCAGAGCACCGTACCTTCGTCTTTAGCCTCTCTTCTCGTCTACATCTTAGCAAAAAGCTTTTCCACTCTGTCTGGCAAGGAGAAACTGTGCCAGCACAGAAAACATCTCCCATCGTGTTCTAGAGGCTGCACGCAGGTCTGCCGAGTGTTTTGCAAGAAGAGAAAGAAAGTTGTCCAAAACAGCTTGCAATCGAATGTTCATGTGAATAGAAAAGGCAGGAGAGTGGTCAGGTACTGTTTTCTCTCAGTTGGCAAGCTGCGCACACAATCGCAGTGTTGTACAGCTTGTTTCATCACCTTTGCGAAGTTGCCGCTCTCTCCGGCTCCCGGAGACGAAGAAGCTGCTTCTTCGCGCAAAGACGATTCTGCCGCTCACAGTGCTCTGCGGTGTGCGCCTTCTGCCGAAAGAGGTCCGGGAGCGGTGCTTAGCTCTGCTTAGCACCGTACCTTCGTCTTTAGCCTCTCTTCTCGTCTACATCTTAGCAAAAAGCTTTTCCACTCTGTCTGGCAAGGAGAAACTGTGCCAGCACAGAAAACATCTCCCATCGTGTTCTAGAGGCTGCACGCAGGTCTGCCGAGTGTTTTGCAAGAAGAGAAAGAAAGTTGTCCAAAACAGCTTGCAATCGAATGTTCATGTGAATAGAAAAGGCAGGAGAGTGGTCAGGTACTGTTTTCTCTCAGTTGGCAAGCTGCGCACACAATCGCAGTGTTGTACAGCTTGTTTCATTACCTTTGCGAAGTTGCCGCTCTCTCCGGCTCCCGGAGACGAAGAAGCTGCTTCTTCGCGCAAAGACGATTCTGCCGCTCACAGTGCTCTGCGGTGTGCGCCTTCTGCCGAAAGAGGTCCGGGAGCGGTGCCTAGCTCTGCAGAGCACCGTACCTTCGTCTTTAGCCTCTCTTCTCGTCTACATCTTAGCAAAAAGCTTTTCCACTCTGTCTGGCAAGGAGAAACTGTGCCAGCACAGAAAACATCTCCCATCGTGTTCTAGAGGCTGCACGGAGGTCTGCCGAGTGTTTTGCAAGAAGAGAAAGAAAGTTGTCCAAAACAGCTTGCAATCGAATGTTCATGTGAATAGAAAAGGCAGGAGAGTGGTCAGGTACTGTTTTCTCTCAGTTGGCAAGCTGCGCACACAATCGCAGTGTTGTACAGCTTGTTTCATCACCTTTGCGAAGCTGCCGCTCTCTCCGGCTCCCGGAGACGAAGAAGCTGCTTCTTCGCGCAAGACGATTCTGCCGCTCACAGTGCTCTGCGGTGTGCGCCTTCTGCCGAAAGAGGTCCGGGAGCGGTGCTTAGCTCTGCAGAGCACCGTACCTTCGTCTTTAGCCTCTCTTCTCGTCTACCTCTTAGCAAAAAGCTTTTCCACTCTGTCTGGCAAGGAGAAACTGTGCCAGCACAAAAAACATCTCCCATCGTGTTCTAGAGGCTGCACGCAGGTCTGCCGAGTGTTTTGCAAGAAGAGAAAGAAAGTTGTCCAAAACAGCTTGCAATCGAATGTTCATGTGAATAGAAAAGGCAGGAGAGTGGTCAGGTACTGTTTTCTCTCAGTTGGCACGCTGCACACACAATCGCAGTGTTGTACAGCTTGTTTCATCACCTTTGCGAAGTTGCCGCTCTCTCCGGCTCCCGGAGACGAAGAAGCTGCTTCTTCGCGCAAAGACGATTCTGCCGCTCACAGTGCTCTGCGGTGTGCGCCTTCTGCCGAAAGACGCCCGGGAGCGGTGCTTAGCTCTGCAGAGCACCGTACCTTCGTCTTTAGCCTCTCTTCTCGTCTACATCTTAGCAAAAAGCTTTTCCACTCTGTCTGGCAAGGAGAAACTGTGCCAGCACAGAAAACATCTCCCATCGTGTTCTAGAGGCTGCACGGAGGTCTGCCGAGTGTTTTGCAAGAAGAGAAAGAAAGTTCTCCAAAACAGCTTGCAATCGAATGTTCATGTGAATAGAAAAGGCAGGAGAGTGGTCAGGTACTGTTTTCTCTCAGTTGGCAAGCTGCGCACACAATCGCAGTGTTGTACAGCTTGTTTCATCACCTTTGCCAAGTTGCCGCTCTCTCCGGCTCCCGGAGACGAAGAAGCTGCTTCTTCGCGCAAAGACGATTCTGCCGCTCACAGTGCTCTGCGGTGTGCGCCTTCTGCCGAAAGAGGTCCGGGAGCGGTGCTTAGCTCTGAGAAGCACCATACGTGCTTCTTTAGCCTCTCTTCTCGTCTACATCTTAGCAAAAGCTTTTCCACTCTGTCTGGCAAGGAGAAACTGTGCCAGCACAGAAAACATCTCCCATCGTGTTCTAGAGGCTGCACGCAGGTCTGCCGAGTGTTTTGCAAGAAGAGAAAGAAAGTTGTCCAAAACAGCTTCCAATCGAATATTCACGTGAATAGAAAAGGCAGGAGAGTGGTCAGGTACTGTTTTCTCTGTTGGCAAGATGCGCACACAATCGCAGTGTTGTACAGCTTGTTTCATCACCTTTGCGAAGTTGCCGATCTCTCCGGCTCCCGGAGACGAAGAAGCTGCTTCTTCGCGCAAAGACGATTCTGCCGCTCACAGTGCTCTGCGGTGTGCGCCTTCTGCCGAAAGACCCCAGGAGCGGTGCTTAGCTCTGCAGAGCACCGTACCTTCGTCTTTAGCCTCTCTTCTCGTCTACATCTTAGCAAAAAGCTTTTCCACTCTGTCTGGCAAGGAGAAACTGTGCCAGCACAGAAAACATCTCCCATCGTCTTCTAGAGGCTGCACGCAGGTCTGCCGAGTGTTTTGCAAGAAGAGAAACAAAGTTGTCCAAAACAGCTTGCAATCGAATGTTCATGTGAATAGAAAAGGCAGGAGAGTGGTCAGGTACTGTTTTCTCTCAGTTGGCAAGCTGCGCACACAATCGCAGTGTTGTACAGCTTGTTTCATCACCTTTGCGAAGTTGCCGCTCTCTCCGGCTCCCGGAGACGAAGAAGCTGCTTCTTCGCGCAAAGACGATTCTGCCGCTCACAGTGCTCTGCGGTGTGCGCCTTCTGCCGAAAGACGCCCGGGAGCGGTGCTTAGATCTGAGAAGCACCATACGTGCTTCTTTAGCCTCTCTTCTCGTCTACATCTTAGCAAAAAGCTTTTCCACTCTGTCTGGCAAGGAGAAACTGTGCCAGCACAGAAAACATCTCCCATCGTGTTCTAGAGGCTGCACGGAGGTCTGCCGAGTGTTTTGCAAGAAGAGAAAGAAAGTTGTCCAAAACAGCTTGCAATCGAATGTTCATGTGAATAGAAAAGGCAGGAGAGTGGTCAGGTACTGTTTTCTCTCAGTTGGCAAGCTGCGCACACAATCGCAGTGTTGTACAGCTTGTTTCATCACCTTTGCGAAGTTGCCGCTCTCTCCGGCTCCCGGAGACGAAGAAGCTGCTTCTTCGCGCAAAGACGATTCTGCCGCTCACAGTGCTCTGCGGTGTGCGCCTTCTGCCGAAAGAGGCCCGGGAGCGGTGCTTAGCTCTGCAGAGCACCGTACCTTCGTCTTTAGCCTCTCTTCTCGTCTACATCTTAGCAAAAAGCTTTTCCACTCTGTCTGGCAAGGAGAAACTGTGCCAGCACAAAAAACATCTCCCATCGTGTTCTAGAGGCTGCACGCAGGCCTGCCGAGTCTTTTGCAAGAAGAGAAAGAAAGTTGTCCAAAACAGCTTGAAATCGAATGTTCATGTGAATAGAAAAGGCAGGAGAGTGGTCAGGTACTGTTTTCTCTCAGTTGGCAAGCTGCGCACACAATCGCAGTGTTGTAGAGCTTGTTTCATCACCTTTGCCAAGTTGCCGCTCTCTCCGGCTCCCGGAGACGAAGAAGCTGCTTCTTCGCGCAAAGACGATTCTGCCGCTCACAGTGCTCTGCGGTGTGCGCCTTCTGCCGAAAGAGGTCCGGGATCGGTGCTTAGCTCTGCAGAGCACCGTACCTTCGTCTTTAGCCTCTCTTCTCGTCTACATCTTAGCAAAAAGCTTTTCCACTCTGTCTGGCAAGGAGAAACTGTGCCAGCACAGAAAACATCTCCCATCGTCTTCTAGAGACTGCACGCAGGTCTGCCGAGTGTTTTGCAAGAAGAGAAAGAAAGTTCTCCAAAACAGCTTGCAATCGAATGTTCATGTGAATAGAAAAGGCAGGAGAGTGGTCAGGTACTGTTTTCTCTCAGTTGGCAAGCTGCGCACACAATCGCAGTGTTGTACAGCTTGTTTCATCACCTTTGCGAAGTTGCCGCTCTCTCCGGCTCCCGGAGACGAAGAAGCTGCTTCTTCGCGCAAAGACGATTCTGCCGCTCACAGTGCTCTGCGGTGTGCGCCTTCTGCCGAAAGAGGCCCGGGAGAGGTGCTTAGCTCTGAGAAGCACCGTACCTTCGTCTTTGGCCTCTCTTCTCGTCTACATCTTAGCAAAAAGCTTTTCTACTCTTTCTGGCAGGGAGAAACTGTGCCAGCACAGAAAACATCTCCCATCGTGTTCTAGAGGCTGCACGGAGGTCTGCAGAGTGTTTTGCATGAAGAGAAAGAAAGTTGTCCAAAACAGCTTGCAATCGAATGTTCATGTGAATAGAAAAGGCAGGAGAGTGATCAGGTACAGTTTGCTCTCAGTTGGCAAGCTGCGCACACAATCGCAGTGTTGTACAGCTTGTTTCATCACCTTTGCGAAGTTGCCGCTCTCTCCGGCTCCCGGAGACGAAGAAGCTGCTTCTTCGCGCAAAGACGATTCTGCCGCTCACAGTGCTCTGCGGTGTGCGCCTTCTGCCGAAAGAGGTCCGGGAGCGGTGCTTAGCTCTGCAGAGCACCGTACCTTCGTCTTTAGCCTCTCTTCTCGTCTACATCTTAGCAAAAAGCTTTTCCACTCTGTCTGGCAAGGAGAAACTGTGCCAGCACAGAAAACATCTCCCATCGTGTTCTAGAGGCTGCATGGAGGTCTGCCGAGTGTTTTGCAAGAAGAGAAAGAAAGTTGTCCAAAACAGCTTGCAATCGAATGTTCACGTGAATAGAAAAGGCAGGAGAGTGGTCAGGTACTGTTTTCTCTGTTGGCAAGATGCGCACACAATCGCAGTGTTGTACAGCTTGTTTCATCACCTTTGCGAAGTTGCCGCTCTCTCCGGCTCCCGGAGACGAAGAAGCTGCTTCTTCGCGCAAAGACGATTCTGCCGCTCACAGTGCTCTGCGGTGTGCGCCTTCTGCCGAAAGAGGTCCGGGAGCGGTGCTTAGCTCTGCAGAGCACCGTACCTTCGTCTTTAGCCTCTCTTCTCGTCTACATCTTAGCAAAAAGCTTTTCCACTCTGTCTGGCAAGGAGAAACTGTGCCAGCACAGAAAACATCTCCCATCGTGTTCTAGAGGCTGCACGCAGGTCTGCGAGTGTTTTGCAAGAAGAGAAAGAAAGTTGTCCAAAACAGCTTGCAATCGAATGTTCATGTGAATAGAAAAGGCAGGAGAGTGGTCAGGTACTGTTTTCTCTCAGTTGGCAAGCTGCGCACACAATCGCAGTGTTGTACAGCTTGTTTCATCACCTTTGCCAAGTTGCCGCTCTCTCCGGCTCCCGGAGACGAAGAAGCTGCTTCTTCGCGCAAAGACGATTCTGCCGCTCACAGTGCTCTGCGGTGTGCGCCTTCTGCCGAAAGAGGTCCGGGAGCGGTGCTTAGCTCTGCAGAGCACCGTACCTTCGTCTTTAGCCTCTCTTCTCCTCTACATCTTAGCAAAAAGCTTTTCCACTCTGTCTGGCAAGGAGAAACTGTGCCAGCACAAAAAACATCTCCCATCGTGGTCTAGAGGCTGCACGCAGGTCTGCCGAGTGTTTTGCAGGAAGAGAAAGAAAGTTGTCCAAAACAGCTTGCAATCGAATGTTCATGTGAATAAAAAAGGCAGGAGAGTGGTCAGGTACTGTTTTCTCTCAGTTGGCAAGCTGCGCACACAATCGCAGTGTTGTACAGCTTGTTTCATCACCTTTGCCAAGTTGCCGCTCTCTCCGGCTCCCGGAGACGAAGAAGCTGCTTCTTCGCGCAAAGACGATTCTGCCGCTCACAGTGCTCTGCGGTGTGCGCCTTCTGCCGAAAGAGGTCCGGGAGCGGTGCTTAGCTCTGCATAGCACCGTACCTTCGTCTTTAGCCTCTCTTCTCGTCTACATCTTAGCAAAAAGCTTTTCCACTCTGTCTGGCAAGGAGAAACTGTGCCAGCACAGAAAACATCTCCCATCGTTTTCTAGAGGCTGCACGCAGGTCTGCCGAGTGTTTTGCAAGAAGAGAAAGAAAGTTGTCCAAAACAGCTTGCAATCGAATGTTCATGTGAATAGAAAAGGCAGGAGAGTGGTCAGGTACTGTTTTCTCTCAGTTGGCAAGCTGCGCACACAATCGCAGTGTTGTACAGCTTGTTTCATTACCTTTGCGAAGTTGCCGCTCTCTCCGGCTCCCGGAGACGAAGAAGCTGCTTCTTCGCGCAAAGACGATTCTGCCGCTCACAGTGCTCTGCGGTGTGCGCCTTCTGCCGAAAGAGATCCGGGAGCGGTGCCTAGCTCTGCAAAGCACCGTACCTTCGTCTTTAGCCTCTCTTCTCGTCTACATCTTAGCAAAAAGCTTTTCCACTCTGTCTGGCAAGGAGAAACTGTGCCAGCACAGAAAACATCTCCCATCGTTTTCTAGAGGCTGCACGCAGGTCTGCCGAGTGTTTTGCAAGAAGAGAAAGAAAGTTGTCCAAAACAGCTTGCAATCGAATGTTCATGTGAATAGAAAAGGCAGGAGAGTGGTCAGGTACTGTTTTCTCTCAGTCGGCAAGCTGCGCACACAATCGCAGTGTTGTACAGCTTGTTTCATTACCTTTGCGAAGTTGCCGCTCTCTCCGGCTCCCGGAGACGAAGAAGCTGCTTCTTCGCGCAAAGACGATTCTGCCGCTCACAGTGCTCTGCGGTGTGCGCCTTCTGCCGAAAGACGCCCGGGAGCGGTGCCTAGCTCTGCAGAGCACCGTACCTTCGTCTTTAGCCTCTCTTCTCGTCTACATCTTAGCAAAAAGCTTTTCCACTCTGTCTGGCAAGGAGAAACTGTGCCAGCACAGAAAACATCTCCCATCGTGTTCTAGAGGCTGCACGGAGGTCTGCCGAGTGTTTTGCAAGAAGAGAAAGAAAGTTGTCCAAAACAGCTTCCAATCGAATGTTCATGTGAATAGAAAAGGCAGGAGAGTGGTCAGGTACTGTTTTCTCTCAGTTGGCAAGCTGCGCACACAATCGCAGTGTTGTACAGCTTGTTTCATCACCTTTGCGAAGTTGCCGCTCTCTCCGGCTCCCGGAGACGAAGAAGCTGCTTCTTCGCGCAAAGACGATTCTGCCGCTCACAGTGCTCTGCGGTGTGCGCCTTCTGCCGAAAGATCCCCGGGAGCTGTGCTTAGCTCTGAGAAGCACCATACGTGCTTCTTTAGCCTCTCTTCTCGTCTACATCTTAGCAAAAAGCTTTTCCACTCTGTCTGGCAAGGAGAAACTGTGCCAGCACAGAAAACATCTCCCATCGTGGTCTAGAGGCTGCACGCAGGTCTGCCGAGTGTTTTGCAAGAAGAGAAAGAAAGTTGTCCAAAACAGCTTGCAATCAAATGTTCATGTGAATAGAAAAGGCAGGAGAGTGGTCAGGTACTGTTTTCTCTCAGTTGGCAAGCTGCGCACACAATCGCAGTGTTGTACAGCTTGTTTCATCACCTTTGCGAAGTTGCCGCTCTCTCCGGCTCCCGGAGACGAAGAAGCTGCTTCTTCGCGCAAAGACGATTCTGCCGCTCACAGTGCTCTGCGGTGTGCGCCTTCTGCCGAAAGAGGCCCGGGAGAGGTGCTTAGCTCTGAGAAGCACCGTACCTTCGTCTTTAGCCTCTCTTCTCGTCTACATCTTAGCAAAAAGCTTTTCTACTCTTTCTGGCAGGGAGAAACTGTGCCAGCACAGAAAACATCTCCCATCGTGTTCTAGAGGCTGCACGGAGGTCTGCCGAGTGTTTTGCAAGAAGAGAAAGAAAGTTGTCCAAAACACCTTGCAATCGAATGTTCATGTGAATAGAAAAGGCAGGAGAGTGGTCAGGTACTGTTTTCTCTCAGTTGGCAAGCTGCGCACACAATCGCAGTGTTGTACAGCTTGTTTCATCACCTTTGCGAAGCTGCCGCTCTCTCCGGCTCCCGGAGACGAAGAAGCTGCTTCTTCGGGCAAAGACGATTCTGCCGCTCCCAGTGCTCTGCGGTGTGCGCCTTCTGCCGAAAGAGGTCCGGGAGCGGTGCCTAGCTCTGCAGAGCACCGTACCTTCGTCTTTAGCCTCTCTTCTCGTCTACATCTTAGCAAAAAGCTTTTCCACTCTGTCTGGCAAGGAGAAACTGTGCCAGCACAGAAAACATCTCCCATCGTCTTCTAGAGGCTGCACGGAGGTCTGCCGAGTGTTTTGCAAGAAGAGAAAGAAAGTTGTCCAAAACAGCTTGCAATCGAATGTTCATGTGAATAGAAAAGGCAGGAGAGTGGTCAGGTACTGTTTTCTCTCAGTTGGCAAGCTGCGCACACAATCGCAGTGTTGTACAGCTTGTTTCATCACCTTTGCCAAGTTGCCGCTCTCTCCGGCTCCCGGAGACGAAGAAGCTGCTTCTTCGCGCAAAGACGATTCTGCCGCTCACAGTGCTCTGCGGTGTGCGCCTTCTGCCGAAAGAGGTCCGGGAGCGGTGCTTAGCTCTGCATAGCACCGTACCTTCGTCTTTAGCCTCTCTTCTCGTCTACATCTTAGCAAAAAGCTTTTCCACTCTGTCTGGCAAGGAGAAACTGTGCCAGCACAGAAAACATCTCCCATCGTTTTCTAGAGGCTGCACGCAGGTCTGCCGAGTGTTTTGCAAGAAGAGAAAGAAAGTTGTCCAAAACAGCTTGCAATCGAATGTTCATGTGAATAGAAAAGGCAGGAGAGTGGTCAGGTACTGTTTTCTCTCAGTTGGCAAGCTGCGCACACAATCGCAGTGTTGTACAGCTTGTTTCATTACCTTTGCGAAGTTGCCGCTCTCTCCGGCTCCCGGAGACGAAGAAGCTGCTTCTTCGCGCAAAGACGATTCTGCCGCTCACAGTGCTCTGCGGTGTGCGCCTTCTGCCGAAAGAGATCCGGGAGCGGTGCCTAGCTCTGCAGAGCACCGTACCTTCGTCTTTAGCCTCTCTTCTCGTCTACATCTTAGCAAAAAGCTTTTCCACTCTGTCTGGCAAGGAGAAACTGTGCCAGCACAAAAAACATCTCCCATCGTGTTCTAGAGGCTGCACGCAGGTCTGCCGAGTGTTTTGCAAGAAGAGAAAGAAAGTTGTCCAAAACAGCTTGCAATCGAATGTTCATGTGAATAGAAAAGGCAGGAGAGTGGTCAGGTACTGTTTTCTCTCAGTTGGCAAGCTGCGCACACAATCGCAGTGTTGTACAGCTTGTTTCATCACCTTTGCGAAGTTGCCGCTCTCTCCGGCTCCCGGAGACGAAGAAGCTGCTTCTTCGCGCAAAGACGATTCTGCCGCTCACAGTGCTCTGCGGTGTGCGCCTTCTGCCGAAAGATCCCCGGGAGCTGTGCTTAGCTCTGAGAAGCACCATACGTGCTTCTTTAGCCTCTCTTCTCGTCTACATCTTAGCAAAAAGCTTTTCCACTCTGTCTGGCAAGGAGAAACTGTGCCAGCACAGAAAACATCTCCCATCGTGGTCTAGAGGCTGCACGCAGGTCTGCCGAGTGTTTTGCAAGAAGAGAAAGAAAGTTGTCCAAAACAGCTTGCAATCAAATGTTCATGTGAATAGAAAAGGCAGGAGAGTGGTCAGGTACTGTTTTCTCTCACTTGGCAAGCTGCGCACACAATCGCAGTGTTGTACAGCTTGTTTCATCACCTTTGCGAAGTTGCCGCTCTCTCCGGCTCCCGGAGACGAAGAAGCTGCTTCTTCGCGCAAAGACGATTCTGCCGCTCACAGTGCTCTGCGGTGTGCGCCTTCTGCCGAAAGAGGCCCGGGAGAGGTGCTTAGCTCTGAGAAGCACCGTACCTTCGTCTTTAGCCTCTCTTCTCGTCTACATCTTAGCAAAAAGCTTTTCTACTCTTTCTGGCAGGGAGAAACTGTGCCAGCACAGAAAACATCTCCCATCGTGTTCTAGAGGCTGCACGGAGGTCTGCCGAGTGTTTTGCAAGAAGAGAAAGAAAGTTGTCCAAAACACCTTGCAATCGAATGTTCATGTGAATAGAAAAGGCAGGAGAGTGGTCAGGTACTGTTTTCTCTCAGTTGGCAAGCTGCGCACACAATCGCAGTGTTGTACAGCTTGTTTCATCACCTTTGCGAAGCTGCCGCTCTCTCCGGCTCCCGGAGACGAAGAAGCTGCTTCTTCGCGCAAAGACGATTCTGCCGCTCACAGTGCTCTGCGGTGTGCGCCTTCTGCCGAAAGAGGTCCGGGAGCGGTGCCTAGCTCTGCAGAGCACCGTACCTTCGTCTTTAGCCTCTCTTCTCGTCTACATCTTAGCAAAAAGCTTTTCCACTCTGTCTGGCAAGGAGAAACTGTGCCAGCACAGAAAACATCTCCCATCGTGTTCTAGAGGCTGCACGGAGGTCTGCCGAGTGTTTTGCAAGAAGAGAAAGAAAGTTGTCCAAAACAGCTTCCAATCGAATGTTCATGTGAATAGAAAAGGCAGGAGAGTGGTCAGGTACTGTTTTCTCTCAGATGGCAAGCTGCGCACACAATCGCAGTGTTGTACAGCTTGTTTCATCACCTTTGCCAAGTTGCCGCTCTCTCCGGCTCCCGGAGACGAAGAAGCTGCTTCTTCGCGCAAAGACGATTCTGCCGCTCACAGTGCTCTGCGGTGTGCGCCTTCTGCCGAAAGAGGTCCGGGAGCGGTGCTTAGCTCTGCATAGCACCGTACCTTCGTCTTTAGCCTCTCTTCTCGTCTACATCTTAGCAAAAAGCTTTTCCACTCTGTCTGGCAAGGAGAAACTGTGCCAGCACAGAAAACATCTCCCATCGTTTTCTAGAGGCTGCACGCAGGTCTGCCGAGTGTTTTGCAAGAAGAGAAAGAAAGTTGTCCAAAACAGCTTGCAATCGAATGTTCATGTGAATAGAAAAGGCAGGAGAGTGGTCAGGTACTGTTTTCTCTCAGTTGGCAAGCTGCGCACACAATCGCAGTGTTGTACAGCTTGTTTCATTACCTTTGCGAAGTTGCCGCTCTCTCCGGCTCCCGGAGACGAAGAAGCTGCTTCTTCGCGCAAAGACGATTCTGCCGCTCACAGTGCTCTGCGGTGTGCGCCTTCTGCCGAAAGAGATCCGGGAGCGGTGCCTAGCTCTGCAGAGCACCGTACCTTCGTCTTTAGCCTCTCTTCTCGTCTACATCTTAGCAAAAAGCTTTTCCACTCTGTCTGGCAAGGAGAAACTGTGCCAGCACAGAAAACATCTCCCATCGTGTTCTAGAGGCTGCACGCAGGTCTGCCGAGTGTTTTGCAAGAAGAGAAAGAAAGTTGTCCAAAACAGCTTGCAATCAAATGTTCATGTGAATAGAAAAGGCAGGAGAGTGGTCAGGTACTGTTTTCTCTCAGTTGGCAAGCTGCGCACACAATCGCAGTGTTGTACAGCTTGTTTCATCACCTTTGCGAAGTTGCCGCTCTCTCCGGCTCCCGGAGACGAAGAAGCTGCTTCTTCGCGCAAAGACGATTCTGCCGCTCACAGTGCTCTGCGGTGTGCGCCTTCTGCCGAAAGAGGTCCGGGAGCGGTGCTTAGCTCTGCTTAGCACCGTACCTTCGTCTTTAGCCTCTCTTCTCGTCTACATCTTAGCAAAAAGCTTTTCCACTCTGTCTGGCAAGGAGAAACTGTGCCAGCACAGAAAACATCTCCCATCGTGTTCTAGAGGCTGCACGCAGGTCTGCCGAGTGTTTTGCAAGAAGAGAAAGAAAGTTGTCCAAAACAGCTTGCAATCGAATGTTCATGTGAATAGAAAAGGCAGGAGAGTGGTCAGGTACTGTTTTCTCTCAGTTGGCAAGCTGCGCACACAATCGCAGTGTTGTACAGCTTGTTTCATCACCTTTGCCAAGTTGCCGCTCTCTCCGGCTCCCGGAGACGAAGAAGCTGCTTCTTCGCGCAAAGACGATTCTGCTGCTCACAGTGCTCTGCGGTGTGCACCTTCTGCCGAAAGAGGTCCGGGAGCAGTGCTTAGCTCTGCAGAGCACCGTACCTTCGTCTTTAGCCTCTCTTCTCGTCTACATCTTAGCAAAATCTTTTCCACTCTGCCTGGCAAGGAGAAACTGTGCCAGCACAGAAAACATCTCCCATCGTGTTCTAGAGGCTGCACGGAGGTCTGCCGAGTGTTTTGCAAGAAGAGAAAGAAAGTTGTCCAAAACAGCTTGCAATCGAATGTTCATGTGAATAGAAAAGGCAGGAGAGTGGTCAGGTACTGTTTTCTCTCAGTTGGCAAGCTGCGCACACAATCGCAGTGTTGTACAGCTTGTTTCATTACCTTTGCGAAGTTGCCGCTCTCTCCGGCTCCCGGAGACGAAGAAGCTGCTTCTTCGCGCAAAGACGATTCTGCCGCTCACAGTGCTCTGCGGTGTGCGCCTTCTGCCGAAAGAGGTCCGGGAGCGGTGCCTAGCTCTGCGGAGCACCGTACCTTCGTCTTTAGCCTCTCTTCTCGTCTACATCTTAGCAAAAAGCTTTTCCACTCTGTCTGGCAAGGAGAAACTGTGCCAGCACAGAAAACATCTCCCATCGTCTTCTAGAGGCTGCACGGAGGTCTGCCGAGTGTTTTGCAAGAAGAGAAAGAAAGTTGTCCAAAACAGCTTCCAATCGAATGTTCATGTGAATAGAAAAGGCAGGAGAGTGGTCAGGTACTGTTTTCTCTCAGATGGCAAGCTGCGCACACAATCGCAGTGTTGTACAGCTTGTTTCATTACCTTTGCGAAGTTGCCGCTCTCTCCGGCTCCCGGAGACGAAGAAGCTGCTTCTTCGCGCAAAGACGATTCTGCCGCTCACAGTGCTCTGCGGTGTGCGCCTTCTGCCGAAAGAGGTCCGGGAGCGGTGCCTAGCTCTGCGGAGCACCGTACCTTCGTCTTTAGCCTCTCTTCTCGTCTACATCTTAGCAAAAAGCTTTTCCACTCTGTCTGGCAAGGAGAAACTGTGCCAGCACAGAAAACATCTCCCATCGTGTTCTAGAGGCTGCACGGAGGTCTGCCGAGTGTTTTGCAAGAAGAGAAAGAAAGTTGTCCAAAACAGCTTCCAATCGAATGTTCATGTGAATAGAAAAGGCAGGAGAGTGGTCAGGTACTGTTTTCTCTCAGATGGCAAGCTGCGCACACAATCGCAGTGTTGTACAGCTTGTTTCATCACCTTTGCCAAGTTGCCGCTCTCTCCGGCTCCCGGAGACGAAGAAGCTGCTTCTTCGCGCAAAGACGATTCTGCCGCTCACAGTGCTCTGCGGTGTGCGCCTTCTGCCGAAAGAGGTCCGGGAGCGGTGCTTAGCTCTGCATAGCACCGTACCTTCGTCTTTAGCCTCTCTTCTCGTCTACATCTTAGCAAAAAGCTTTTCCACTCTGTCTGGCAAGGAGAAACTGTGCCAGCACAGAAAACATCTCCCATCGTTTTCTAGAGGCTGCACGCAGGTCTGCCGAGTGTTTTGCAAGAAGAGAAAGAAAGTTGTCCAAAACAGCTTGCAATCGAATGTTCATGTGAATAGAAAAGGCAGGAGAGTGGTCAGGTACTGTTTTCTCTCAGTTGGCAAGCTGCGCACACAATCGCAGTGTTGTACAGCTTGTTTCATTACCTTTGCGAAGTTGCCGCTCTCTCCGGCTCCCGGAGACGAAGAAGCTGCTTCTTCGCGCAAAGACGATTCTGCCGCTCACAGTGCTCTGCGGTGTGCGCCTTCTGCCGAAAGAGATCCGGGAGCGGTGCCTAGCTCTGCAGAGCACCGTACCTTCGTCTTTAGCCTCTCTTCTCGTCTACATCTTAGCAAAAAGCTTTTCCACTCTGTCTGGCAAGGAGAAACTGTGCCAGCACAGAAAACATCTCCCATCGTGTTCTAGAGGCTGCACGCAGGTCTGCCGAGTGTTTTGCAAGAAGAGAAAGAAAGTTGTCCAAAACAGCTTGCAATCAAATGTTCATGTGAATAGAAAAGGCAGGAGAGTGGTCAGGTACTGTTTTCTCTCAGTTGGCAAGCTGCGCACACAATCGCAGTGTTGTACAGCTTGTTTCATCACCTTTGCGAAGTTGCCGCTCTCTCCGGCTCCCGGAGACGAAGAAGCTGCTTCTTCGCGCAAAGACGATTCTGCCGCTCACAGTGCTCTGCGGTGTGCGCCTTCTGCCGAAAGAGGTCCGGGAGCGGTGCTTAGCTCTGCTTAGCACCGTACCTTCGTCTTTAGCCTCTCTTCTCGTCTACATCTTAGCAAAAAGCTTTTCCACTCTGTCTGGCAAGGAGAAACTGTGCCAGCACAGAAAACATCTCCCATCGTGTTCTAGAGGCTGCACGCAGGTCTGCCGAGTGTTTTGCAAGAAGAGAAAGAAAGTTGTCCAAAACAGCTTGCAATCGAATCTTCATGTGAATAGAAAAGTCAGGAGAGTGGTCAGGTACTGTTTTCTCTCAGTTGGCAAGATGCGCACACAATCGCAGTGTTGTACAGCTTGTTTCATCACCTTTGCCAAGTTGCCGCTCTCTCCGGCTCCCGGAGACGAAGAAGCTGCTTCTTCGCGCAAAGACGATTCTGCTGCTCACAGTGCTCTGCGGTGTGCACCTTCTGCCGAAAGAGGTCCGGGAGCAGTGCTTAGCTCTGCAGAGCACCGTACCTTCGTCTTTAGCCTCTCTTCTCGTCTACATCTTAGCAAAATCTTTTCCACTCTGCCTGGCAAGGAGAAACTGTGCCAGCACAGAAAACATCTCCCATCGTGTTCTAGAGGCTGCACGGAGGTCTGCCGAGTGTTTTGCAAGAAGAGAAAGAAAGTTGTCCAAAACAGCTTGCAATCGAATGTTCATGTGAATAGAAAAGGCAGGAGAGTGGTCAGGTACTGTTTTCTCTCAGTTGGCAAGCTGCGCACACAATCGCAGTGTTGTACAGCTTGTTTCATTACCTTTGCGAAGTTGCCGCTCTCTCCGGCTCCCGGAGACGAAGAAGCTGCTTCTTCGCGCAAAGACGATTCTGCCGCTCACAGTGCTCTGCGGTGTGCGCCTTCTGCCGAAAGAGGTCCGGGAGCGGTGCCTAGCTCTGCGGAGCACCGTACCTTCGTCTTTAGCCTCTCTTCTCGTCTACATCTTAGCAAAAAGCTTTTCCACTCTGTCTGGCAAGGAGAAACTGTGCCAGCACAGAAAACATCTCCCATCGTCTTCTAGAGGCTGCACGGAGGTCTGCCGAGTGTTTTGCTAGAAGATAAAGAAAGTTGTCCAAAACAGCTTGCAATCGAATGTTCATGTGAATAGAAAAGGCAGGAGAGTGGTCAGGTACTGTTTTCTCTCAGTTGGCACGCTGCACACACAATCGCAGTGTTGTACAGCTTGTTTCATCACCTTTGCGAAGTTGCCGCTCTCTCCGGCTCCCGGAGACGAAGAAGCTGCTTCTTCGCGCAAAGACGATTCTGCCGCTCACAGTGCTCTGCGGTGTGCGCCTTCTGCCGAAAGACGCCCGGGAGCGGTGCTTAGCTCTGCAGAGCACCGTACCTTCGTCTTTAGCCTCTCTTCTCGTCTACATCTTAGCAAAAAGCTTTTCCACTCTGTCTGGCAAGGAGAAACTGTGCCAGCACAGAAAACATCTCCCATCGTGTTCTAGAGGCTGCACGGAGGTCTGCCGAGTGTTTTGCAAGAAGAGAAAGAAAGTTGTCCAAAACAGCTTGCAATCGAATGTTCATGTGAATAGAAAAGGCAGGAGAGTGGTCAGGTACTGTTTTCTCTCAGTTGGCAAGCTGCGCACACAATCGCAGTGTTGTACAGCTTGTTTCATCACCTTTGCCAAGTTGCCGCTCTCTCCGGCTCCCGGAGACGAAGAAGCTGCTTCTTCGCGCAAAGACGATTCTGCCGCTCACAGTGCTCTGCGGTGTGCGCCTTCTGCCGAAAGAGGTCCGGGAGCGGTGCTTAGCTCTGAGAAGCACCATACGTGCTTCTTTAGCCTCTCTTCTCGTCTACATCTTAGCAAAAAGCTTTTCCACTCTGTCTGGCAAGGAGAAACTGTGCCAGCACAGAAAACATCTCCCATCGTGTTCTAGAGGCTGCACGCAGGTCTGCCGAGTGTTTTGCAAGAAGAGAAAGAAAGTTGTCCAAAACAGCTTCCAATCGAATATTCACGTGAATAGAAAAGGCAGGAGAGTGGTCAGGTACTGTTTTCTCTGTTGGCAAGATGCGCACACAATCGCAGTGTTGTACAGCTTGTTTCATCACCTTTGCGAAGTTGCCGATCTCTCCGGCTCCCGGAGACGAAGAAGCTGCTTCTTCGCGCAAAGACGATTCTGCCGCTCACAGTGCTCTGCGGTGTGCGCCTTCTGCCGAAAGAGCCCCAGGAGCGGTGCTTAGCTCTGCAGAGCACCGTACCTTCGTCTTTAGCCTCTCTTCTCGTCTACATCTTAGCAAAACGCTTTTCCACTCTGTCTGGCAAGGAGAAACTGTGCCAGCACAAAAAACATCTCCCATCGTGTTCTAGAGGCTGCACGCAGGTCTGCCGAGTGTTTTGCAAGAAGAGAAAGAAAGTTGTCCAAAACAGCTTCCAATCGAATGTTCATGTGAATAGAAAAGGCAGGAGAGTGGTCAGGTACTGTTTTCTCTCACTTGGCAAGCTGCGCACACAATCGCAGTGTTGTACAGCTTGTTTCATCACCTTTGCGAAGTTGCCGCTCTCTCCGGCTCCCGGAGACGAAGAAGCTGCTTCTTCGCGCAAAGACTATTCTGCTGCTCACAGTGCTCTGCGGTGTGCGCCTTCTGCCGAAAGAGGTCCGGGAGCGGTGCTTAGCTCTGCAGAGCACCGTATCTTCGTCTTTAGCCTCTCTTCTCGTCTACATCTTAGCAAAAAGCTTTTCCACTCTGTCTGGCAAGGAGAAACTGTGCCAGCACAGAAAACATCTCCCATCGTGTTCTAGAGGCTGCACGGAGGTCTGCCGAGTGTTTTGCAAGAAGAGAAAGAAAGTTGTCCAAAACAGCTTCCAATCGAATGTTCATGTGAATAGAAAAGGCAGGAGAGTGGTCAGGTACTGTTTTCTCTCAGTTGGCAAGCTGCGCACACAATCGCAGTGTTGTACAGCTTGTTTCATCACCTTTGCGAAGTTGCCGCTCTCTCCGGCTCCCGGAGACGAAGAAGCTGCTTCTTCGCGCAAAGACGATTCTGCCGCTCACAGTGCTCTGCGGTGTGCGCCTTCTGCCGAACGAGGTCCGACAGCGGTGCTTAGCTCAGCAGAGCACCGTACCTTCGTCTTTAGCCTCTCTTCTCGTCTACATCTTAGCAAAAAGCTTTTCCACTCTGTCTGGCAAGGAGAAACTGTGCCAGCACAAAAAACATCTCCCATCGTGTTCTAGAGGCTGCACGCAGGTCTGCCGAGTGTTTTGCAAGAAGAGAAAGAAAGTTGTCCAAAACAGCTTCCAATCGAATGTTCATGTGAATAGAAAAGGCAGGAGAGTGGTCAGGTACTGTTTTCTCTCACTTGGCAAGCTGCGCACACAATCGCAGTGTTGTACAGCTTGTTTCATCACCTTTGCCAAGTTGCCGCTCTCTCCGGCTCCCGGAGACGAAGAAGCTGCTTCTTCGCGCAAAGACGATTCTGCCGCTCACAGTGCTCTGCGGTGTGCGCCTTCTGCCGAAAGAGGTCCGGGAGCGGTGCTTAGCTCTTAGAAGCACCATACGTGCTTCTTTAGCCTCTCTTCTCGTCTACATCTTAGCAAAAAGCTTTTCCACTCTGTCTGGCAAGGAGAAACTGTGCCAGCACAGAAAACATCTCCCATCGTCTTCTAGAGGCTGCACGGAGGTCTGCCGAGTGTTTTGCAAGAAGAGAAAGAAAGTTGTCCAAAACAGCTTGCAATCGAATGTTCATGTGAATAGAAAAGGCAGGAGAGTGGTCAGGTACTGTTTTCTCTCAGTTGGCAAGCTGCGCACACAATCGCAGTGTTGTACAGCTTGTTTCAACACCTTTGCCAAGTTGCCGCTCTCTCCGGCTCCCGGAGACGAAGAAGCTGCTTCTTCGCGCAAAGACGATTCTGCCGCTCACAGTGCTCTGCGGTGTGCGCCTTCTGCCGAAAGAGGTCCGGGAGCGGTGCTTAGCTCTGCAGAGCACCGTACCTTCGTCTTTAGCCTCTCTTCTCGTCTACACCTTAGCAAAAAGCTTTTCCACTCTGTCTGGCAAGGAGAAACTGTGCCAGCACAAAAAACATCTCCCATCGTGTTCTAGAGGCTGCACGGAGGTCTGCCGAGTGTTTTGCAAGAAGAGAAAGAAAGTTGTCCAAAACAGCTTGCAATCGAATGTTCATATGAATAGAAAAGGCAGGAGAGTGGTCAGGTACTGTTTTCTCTCAGTTGGCACGCTGCGCACACAATCGCAGTGTTGTACAGCTTGTTTCATCACCTTTGCGAAGTTGCCGCTCTCTCCGGCTCCCGGAGACGAAGAAGCTGCTTCTTCGCGCAAAGACGATTCTGCCTCTCACAGTGCTCTGCGGTGTGCGCCTTCTGCCGAAAGAGGTCCGGCAGCGGTGCTTAGCTCTGCAGAGCACCGTACCTTCGTCTTTAGCCTCTCTTCTCGTCTACATCTTAGCAAAAAGCTTTTCCACTCTGTCTGGCAAGGAGAAACTGTGCCAGCACAGAAAACATCTCCCATCGTCTTCTAGAGGCTGCACGCAGGTCTGCCGAGTGTTTTGCAAGAAGAGAAAGAAAGTTGTCCAAAACAGCTTGCAATCGAATGTTCATCTGAATAGAAAAGGCAGGAGAGTGGTCAGGTACTGTTTTCTCTCAGTTGGCAAGCTGCGCACACAATCGCAGTGTTGTACAGCTTGTTTCATCACCTTTGCGAAGTTGCCGCTCTCTCCGGCTCCCGGAGACGAAGAAGCTGCTTCTTCGCGCAAAGACGATTCTGCCGCTCACAGTGCTCTGCGGTGTGCGCCTTCTGCCGAAAGACGCCCGGGAGCGGTGCTTAGATCTGAGAAGCACCATACGTGCTTCTTTAGCCTCTCTTCTCGTCTACATCTTAGCAAAAAGCTTTTCCACTCTGTCTGGCAAGGAGAAACTGTGCCAGCACAGAAAACATCTCCCATCGTGTTCTAGAGGCTGCACGGAGGTCTGCCGAGTGTTTTGCAAGAAGAGAAAGAAAGTTGTCCAAAACAGCTTGCAATCGAATGTTCATGTGAATAGAAAAGGCAGGAGAGTGGTCAGGTACTGTTTTCTCTCAGTTGGCAAGCTGCGCACACAATCGCAGTGTTGTACAGCTTGTTTCATCACCTTTGCGAAGTTGCCGCTCTCTCCGGC
This sequence comes from Melozone crissalis, assembly GCF_028551555.1. Lineage (NCBI taxonomy): Eukaryota > Metazoa > Chordata > Aves > Passeriformes > Passerellidae > Melozone > Melozone crissalis. The sequence continues at coordinate 103,679 of NW_026536125.1, forward strand.
TCCCGGAGACGAAGAAGCTGCTTCTTCGCGCAAAGACGATTCTGCCGCTCACAGTGCTCTGCGGTGTGCGCCTTCTGCCGAAAGAGGCCCGGGAGCGGTGCTTAGCTCTGCAGAGCACCGTACCTTCGTCTTTAGCCTCTCTTCTCGTCTACATCTTAGCAAAAAGCTTTTCCACTCTGTCTGGCAAGGAGAAACTGTGCCAGCACAGAAAACATCTCCCATCGTCTTCTAGAGACTGCACGCAGGTCTGCCGAGTGTTTTGCAAGAAGAGAAAGAAAGTTCTCCAAAACAGCTTGCAATCGAATGTTCATGTGAATAGAAAAGGCAGGAGAGTGGTCAGGTACTGTTTTCTCTCAGTTGGCAAGCTGCGCACACAATCGCAGTGTTGTACAGCTTGTTTCATCACCTTTGCGAAGTTGCCGCTCTCTCCGGCTCCCGGAGACGAAGAAGCTGCTTCTTCGCGCAAAGACGATTCTGCCGCTCACAGTGCTCTGCGGTGTGCGCCTTCTGCCGAAAGAGGCCCGGGAGAGGTGCTTAGCTCTGAGAAGCACCGTACCTTCGTCTTTAGCCTCTCTTCTCGTCTACATCTTAGCAAAAAGCTTTTCTACTCTTTCTGGCAGGGAGAAACTGTGCCAGCACAGAAAACATCTCCCATCGTGTTCTAGAGGCTGCACGGAGGTCTGCAGAGTGTTTTGCACGAAGAGAAAGAAAGTTGTCCAAAACAGCTTGCAATCGAATGTTCATGTGAATAGAAAAGGCAGGAGAGTGATCAGGTACAGTTTGCTCTCAGTTGGCAAGCTGCGCACACAATCGCAGTGTTGTACAGCTTGTTTCATCACCTTTGCGAAGTTGCCGCTCTCTCCGGCTCCCGGAGACGAAGAAGCTGCTTCTTCGCGCAAAGACGATTCTGCCGCTCACAGTGCTCTGCGGTGTGCGCCTTCTGCCGAAAGAGGTCCGGGAGCGGTGCTTAGCTCTGCAGAGCACCGTACCTTCGTCTTTAGCCTCTCTTCTCGTCTACATCTTAGCAAAAAGCTTTTCCACTCTTTCTGCAAGGAGAAACTGTGCCGGCAAAAAAAACATCTCCCATCGTGTTCTAGTGGCTGCACGGAGGTCTGCCGAGTGTTTTGCAAGAAGAGAAAGAAAGTTCTCCAAAACAGCTTGCAATCGAATGTTCATGTGAATAGAAAAGGCAGGAGAGTGGTCAGGTACTGTTTTCTCTCAGTTGGCAAGCTGCGCACACAATCGCAGTGTTGTACAGCTTGTTTCATCACCTTTGCGAAGTTGCCGATCTCTCCGGCTCCCGGAGACGAAGAAGCTGCTTCTTCGCGCAAAGACGATTCTGCCGCTCACAGTGCTCTGCGGTGTGCGCCTTCTGCCGAAAGAGGCCCGGGAGCGGTGCTTAGCTCTGCAGAGCACCGTACCTTCGTCTTTAGCCTCTCTTCTCGTCTACATCTTAGCAAAAAGCTTTTCCACTCTGTCTGGCAAGGAGAAACTGTGCCAGCACAAAAAACATCTCCCATCGTGTTCTAGAGGCTGCACGCAGGCCTGCCGAGTGTTTTGCAAGAAGAGAAAGAAAGTTGTCCAAAACAGCTTGCAATCGAATGTTCATGTGAATAGAAAAGGCAGGAGAGTGGTCAGGTACTGTTTTCTCTCAGTTGGCAAGCTGCGCACACAATCGCAGTGTTGTAGAGCTTGTTTCATCACCTTTGCCAAGTTGCCGCTCTCTCCGGCTCCCGGAGACGAAGAAGCTGCTTCTTCGCGCAAAGACGATTCTGCCGCTCACAGTGCTCTGCGGTGTGCGCCTTCTGCCGAAAGAGGTCCGGGAGCGGTGCTTAGCTCTGCAGAGCACCGTACCTTCGTCTTTAGCCTCTCTTCTCGTCTACATCTTAGCAAAAAGCTTTTCCACTCTGTCTGGCAAGGAGAAACTGTGCCAGCACAGAAAACATCTCCCATCGTCTTCTAGAGGCTGCACGCAGGTCTGCCGAGTGTTTTGCAAGAAGAGAAAGAAAGTTCTCCAAAACAGCTTGCAATCGAATGTTCATGTGAATAGAAAAGGCAGGAGAGTGGTCAGGTACTGTTTTCTCTCAGTTGGCAAGCTGCGCACACAATCGCAGTGTTGTACAGCTTGTTTCATCACCTTTGCGAAGTTGCCGCTCTCTCCGGCTCCCGGAGACGAAGAAGCTGCTTCTTCGCGCAAAGACGATTCTGCCGCTCACAGTGCTCTGCGGTGTGCGCCTTCTGCCGAAAGAGGCCCGGGAGAGGTGCTTAGCTCTGAGAAGCACCGTACCTTCGTCTTTAGCCTCTCTTCTCGTCTACATCTTAGCAAAAAGCTTTTCTACTCTTTCTGGCAGGGAGAAACTGTGCCAGCACAGAAAACATCTCCCATCGTGTTCTAGAGGCTGCACGGAGGTCTGCAGAGTGTTTTGCACGAAGAGAAAGAAAGTTGTCCAAAACAGATTGCAATCGAATGTTCATGTGAATAGAAAAGGCAGGAGAGTGATCAGGTACAGTTTGCTCTCAGTTGGCAAGCTGCGCACACAATCGCAGTGTTGTACAGCTTGTTTCATCACCTTTGCCAAGTTGCCACTCTCTCCGGCTCCCGGAGACGAAGAAGCTGCTTCTTCGCGCAAAGACGATTCTGCCGCTCACAGTGCTCTGCGGAGTGCGCCTTCTGCCGAAAGAGGTCCGGGAGCGGTGCTTAGCTCTGCAGAGCACCGTACCTTCGTCTTTAGCCTCTCTTCTCGTCTACATCTTAGCAAAACGCTTTTCCACTCTGTCTGGCAAGGAGAAACTGTGCCAGCACAAAAAACATCTCCCATCGTGTTCTAGAGGCTGCACGCAGGTCTGCCGAGTGTTTTGGAAGAAGAGAAAGAAAGTTGTCCAAAACAGCTTCCAATCAAATGTTCATGTGAATAGAAAAGGCAGGAGAGTGGTCAGGTACTGTTTTCTCTCACTTGGCAAGCTGCGCACACAATCGCAGTGTTGTACAGCTTGTTTCATCACCTTTGCCAAGTCGCCGCTCTCTCCGGCTCCCGGAGACGAAGAAGCTGCTTCTTCGCGCAAAGACGATTCTGCCGCTCACAGTGCTCTGCGGTGTGCGCCTTCTGCCGAAAGACGCCCGGGAGGGGTGCTTAGCTCTGCAGAGCACCGTACCTTCGTCTTTAGCCTCTCTTCTCGTCTACATCTTAGCAAAAAGCTTTTCCACTCTGTCTGGCAAGGAGAAACTGTGCCAGCACAAAAAACATCTCCCATCGTGTTCTAGAGGCTGCACGCAGGTCTGCCGAGTGTTTTGCAAGAAGAGAAAGAAAGTTGTCCAAAACAGCTTCCAATCGAATGTTCATGTGAATAGAAAAGGCAGGAGAGTGGTCAGGTACTGTTTTCTCTCACTTGGCAAGCTGCGCACACAATCGCAGTGTTGTACAGCTTGTTTCATCACCTTTGCGAAGTTGCCGCTCTCTCCGGCTCCCGGAGACGAAGAACCTGCTTCTTCGCGCAAAGACGATTCTGCCGCTCACAGTGCTCTGCGGTGTGCGCCTTCGGCCGAAAGAGGTCCGGGAGCGGTGCTTAGCTCTGCAGAGCACCGTATCTTCGTCTTTAGCCTCTCTTCTCGTCTACATCTTAGCAAAAAGCTTTTCCACTCTGTCTGGCAAGGAGAAACTGTGCCAGCACAGAAAACATCTCCCATCGTGTTCTAGAGGCTGCACGCAGGTCTGCCGAGTGTTTTGCAAGAAGAGAAAGAAAGTTGTCCAAAACAGCTTGCAATCGAATGTTCATGTGAATAGAAAAGGCAGGAGAGTGGTCAGGTACTGTTTTCTCTCAGTTGGCAAGCTGCGCACACAATCGCAGTGTTGTACAGCTTGTTTCATCACCTTTGCGAAGTTGCCGCTCTCTCCGGCTCCCGGAGACGAAGAAGATGCTTCTTCGCGCAAAGACGATTCTGCCGCTCACAGAGCTCTGCGGTGTGCGCCTTCTGCCGAAAGAGGTCCGGCAGCGGTGCTTAGCTCTGCAGAGCACCGTACCTTCGTCTTTAGCCTCTCTTCTCGTCTACATCTTAGCAAAAAGCTTTTCCACTCTGTCTGGCAAGGAGAAACTGTGCCAGCACAAAAAACATCTCCCATCGTGTTCTAGAGGCTGCACGCAGGCCTGCCGAGTGTTTTGCAAGAAGAGAAAGAAAGTTGTCCAAAACAGCTTGCAATCGAATGTTCATGTGAATAGAAAAGGCAGGAGAGTGGTCAGGTACTGTTTTCTCTCAGTTGGCAAGCTGCGCACACAATCGCAGTGTTGTACAGCTTGTTTCATCACCTTTGCGAAGTTGCCGCTCTCTCCGGCTCCCGGAGACGAAGAAGCTGCTTCTTCGCGCAAAGACGATTCTGCCGCTCACAGTGCTCTGCGGTGTGCGCCTTCTGCCGAAAGAGGTCCGGGAGCGGTGCTTAGCTCTGAGAAGCACCATACGTGCTTCTTTAGCCTCTCTTCTCGTCTACATCTTAGCAAAAAGCTTTTCCACTCTGTCTGGCAAGGAGAAACTGTGCCAGCACAGAAAACATCTCCCATCGTGTTCTAGAGGCTGCACGCAGGTCTGCCGAGTGTTTTGCAAGAAGAGAAAGAAAGTTGTCCAAAACAGCTTGCAATCGAATGTTCATGTCAATAGAAAAGGCAGGAGAGTGGTCAGGTACTGTTTTCTCTCAGTTGGCAAGCTGCGCACACAATCGCAGTGTTGTACAGCTTGTTTCATCACCTTTGCGAAGTTGCCGCTCTCTCCGGCTCCCGGAGACGAAGAAGCTGCTTCTTCGCGCAAAGACGATTCTGCCGCTCACAGTGCTCTGCTGTGTGCGCCTTCTGCCGAAAGAGGTCCGGGAGCGGTGCTTAGCTCTGCAGAGCACCGTACCTTCGTCTTTAGCCTCTCTTCTCGTCTACATCTTAGCAAAAAGCTTTTCCACTCTGTCTGGCAAGGAGAAACTGTGCCAGCACAAAAAACATCTCCCATCGTGTTCTAGAGGCTGCACGCAGGTCTGCCGAGTGTTTTGCAAGAAGAGAAAGAAAGTTGTCCAAAACAGCTTGCAATCGAATCTTCATGTGAATAGAAAAGGCAGGAGAGTGGTCAGGTACTGTTTTCTCTCAGTTGGCAAGCTGCGCACACAATCGCAGTCTTGTACAGCTTGTTTCATCACCTTTGCGAAGTTGCCGCTCTCTCCGGCTCCCGGAGACGAAGAAGCTGCTTCTTCGCGCAAAGACGATTCTGCCGCTCACAGTGCTCTGCGGTGTGCGCCTTCGGCCGAAAGAGGCCCGGGAGCGGTGCTTAGCTCTGCAGAGCACCGTACCTTCGTCTTTAGCCTCTCTTCTCGTCTACATCTTAGCAAAAAGCTTTTCCACTCTGTCTGGCAAGGAGAAACTGTGCCAGCACAGAAAACATCTCCCATCGAGTTCTAGAGGCTGCACGCAGGTCTACCGAGTGTTTTGCAAGAAGAGAAAGAAAGTTGTCCAAAACAGCTTGCAATCGAATGTTCATGTGAATAGAAAAGGCAGGAGAGTGGTCAGGTACTGTTTTCTCTGTTGGCAAGATGCGCACACAATCGCAGTGTTGTGCAGCTTGTTTCATCACCTTTGCGAAGTTGCCGCTCTCTCCGGCTCCCGGAGACAAAGAAGCTGCTTCTTCGCGCAAAGACGATTCTGCCGCTCACAGTGCTCTGCAGTGTGCGCCTTCTGCCGAAAGAGCCCCGGGAGCTGTGCTTAGCTCTGCGGAGCACCGTACCTTCGTCTTTAGCCTCTCTTCTCGTCTACATCTTAGCAAAAAGCTTTTCCACTCTGTCTGGCAAGGAGAAACTGTGCCAGCACAAAAAACATCTCCCATCGTGTTCTAGAGGCTGCACGCAGGTCTGCCGAGTGTTTTGCAAGAAGAGAAAGAAAGTTGTCCAAAACAGCTTCCAATCGAATGTTCATGTGAATAGAAAAGGCAGGAGAGTGGTCAGGTACTGTTTTCTCTCAGTTGGCAAGCTGCGCACACAATCGCAGTGTTGTACAGCTTGTTTCATCACCTTTGCGAAGTTGCCGCTCTCTCCGGCTCCCGGAGACGAAGAAGCTGCTTCTTCGCGCAAAGACGATTCTGCCGCTCACAGTGCTCTGCGGTGTGCGCCTTCTGCCGAAAGAGGTCCGGGAGCGGTGCTTAGCTCTGAGAAGCACCATACGTGCTTCTTTAGCCTCTCTTCTCGTCTACATCTTAGCAAAAAGCTTTTCCACTCTGTCTGGCAAGGAGAAACTGTGCCAGCACAGAAAACATCTCCCATCGTGTTCTAGAGGCTGCACGCAGGTCTGCCGAGTGTTTTGCAAGAAGAGAAAGAAAGTTGTCCAAAACAGCTTGCAATCGAATGTTCATGTCAATAGAAAAGGCAGGAGAGTGGTCAGGTACTGTTTTCTCTCACTTGGCAAGCTGCGCACACAATCGCAGTGTTGTACAGCTTGTTTCATCACCTTTGCGAAGTTGCCGCTCTCTCCGGCTCCCGGAGACGAAGAAGCTGCTTCTTCGCGCAAAGACGATTCTGCCGCTCACAGTGCTCTGCGGTGTGCGCCTTCTGCCGAAAGAGGTCCGGGAGCGGTGCTTAGCTCTGCAGAGCACCGTACCTTCGTCTTTAGCCTCTCTTCTCGTCTACATCTTAGCAAAAAGCTTTTCCACTCTGTCTGGCAAGGAGAAACTGTGCCAGCACAAAAAACATCTCCCATCGTGTTCTAGAGGCTGCACGCAGGTCTGCCGAGTGTTTTGCAAGAAGAGAAAGAAAGTTGTCCAAAACAGCTTGCAATCGAATCTTCATGTGAATAGAAAAGGCAGGAGAGTGGTCAGGTACTGTTTTCTCTCAGTTGGCAAGCTGCGCACACAATCGCAGTGTTGTACAGCTTGTTTCATCACCTTTGCCAAGTTGCCGCTCTCTCCGGCTCCCGGAGACGAAGAAGCTGCTTCTTCGCGCAAAGACGATTCTGCCTCTCACAGTGCTCTGCGGTGTGCGCCTTCTGCCGAAAGAGGCCCGGGAGCGGTGCTTAGCTCTGCAGAGCACCGTACCTTCGTCTTTAGCCTCTCTTCTCGTCTACATCTTAGCAAAAAGCTTTTCCACTCTGTCTGGCAAGGAGAAACTGTGCCAGCACAGAAAACATCTCCCATCGTGTTCTAGAGGCTGCACGGAGGTCTGCCGAGTGTTTTGCAAGAAGAGAAAGAAAGTTGTCCAAAACAGCTTGCAATCGAATGTTCATGTGAATAGAAAAGGCAGGAGAGTGGTCAGGTACTGTTTTCTCTCAGTTGGCAAGCTGCGCACACAATCGCAGTGTTGTACAGCTTGTTTCATCACCTTTGCCAAGTTGCCGCTCTCTCCGGCTCCCGGAGACGAAGAAGCTGCTTCTTCGCGCAAAGACGATTCTGCCGCTCAGAGTGCTCTGCGGTGTGCGCCTTCTGCCGAAAGACGCCCGGGAGCGGTGCTTAGATCTGAGAAGCACCATACGTGCTTCTTTAGCCTCTCTTCTCGTCTACATCTTAGCAAAACGCTTTTCCACTCTGTCTGGCATGGAGAAACTCTGCCAGCACAGAAAACATCTCCCATCGTGTTCTAGAGGCTGCACGGAGGTCTGCCGAGTGTTTTGCAAGAAGAGAAAGAAAGTTGTCCAAAACAGCTTGCAATCGAATGTTCATGTAAATAGAAAAGGCAGGAGAGTGGTCAGGTACTGTTTTCTCTGTTGGCAAGATGCGCACACAATCGCAGTGTTGTGCAGCTTGTTTCATCACCTTTGCGAAGTTGCCGCTCTCTCCGGCTCCCGGAGACAAAGAAGCTGCTTCTTCGCGCAAAGACGATTCTGCCGCTCACAGTGCTCTGCAGTGTGCGCCTTCTGCCGAAAGAGCCCCGGGAGCTGTGCTTAGCTCTGCAGAGCACCGTACCTTCGTCTTTAGCCTCTCTTCTCGTCTACATCTTAGCAAAACGCTTTTCCACTCTGTCTGGCAAGGAGAAACTGTGCCAGCACAGAAAACATCTCCCATCGTGTTCTAGAGGCTGCACGCAGGTCTGCCGAGTGTTTTGCAAGAAGAGAAAGAAAGTTGTCCAAAACAGCTTGCAATCGAATGTTCATGTGAATAGAAAAGGCAGGAGAGTGGTCAGGTACTGTTTTCTCTCAGTTGGCAAGCTGCGCACACAATCGCAGTGTTGTACAGCTTGTTTCATCACCTTTGCCAAGTTGCCGCTCTCTCCGGCTCCCGGAGACGAAGAAGCTGCTTCTTCGCGCAAAGACGATTCTGCCGCTCACAGTGCTCTGCGGTGTGCGCCTTCTGCTGAAAGACGCCCGGGAGCGGTGCTTAGCTCTGCAGAGCACCGTACCTTCGTCTTTAGCCTCTCTTCTCGTCTACATCTTAGCAAAAAGCTTTTCCACTCTGTCTGGCAAGGAGAAACTGTGCCAGCACAGAAAACATCTCCCATCGTGTTCTAGAGGCTGCACGGAGGTCTGCCGAGTGTTTTGCAAGAAGAGAAAGAAAGTTGTCCAAAACAGCTTCCAATCGAATGTTCATGTGAATAGAAAAGGCAGGAGAGTGGTCAGGTACTGTTTTCTCTCACTTGGCAAGCTGCGCACACAATCGCAGTGTTGTACAGCTTGTTTCATCACCTTTGCGAAGTTGCCGCTCTCTCCGGCTCCCGGAGACGAAGAAGCTGCTTCTTCGCGCAAAGACGATTCTGCCGCTCACAGTGCTCTGCTGTGTGCGCCTTCTGCCGAAAGAGGCCCGGGAGCGGTGCTTAGCTCTGCAGAGCACCGTACCTTCGTCTTTAGCCTCTCTTCTCGTCTACATCTTAGCAAAAAGCTTTTCCACTCTGTCTGGCAAGGAGAAACTGTGCCAGCACAGAAAACATCTCCCATCGTCTTCTAGAGGCTGCACGCAGGTCTGCCGAGTGTTTTGCAAGAAGAGAAAGAAAGTTGTCCAAAACAGCTTGCAATCGAATGTTCATGTGAATAGAAAAGGCAGGAGAGTGGTCAGGTACTGTTTTCTCTCAGTTGGCACGCTGCGCACACAATCGCAGTGTTGTACAGCTTGTTTCATCACCTTTGCCAAGTTGCCGCTCTCTCCGGCTCCCGGAGACGAAGAAGCTGCTTCTTCGCGCAAAGACGATTCTGCCGCTCACAGTGCTCTGCGGTGTGCGCCTTCTGCCGAAAGAGGCCCGGGAGCGGTGCTTAGCTCTGCAGAGCACCGTACCTTCGTCTTTAGCCTCTCTTCTCGTCTACATCTTAGCAAAAAGCTTTTCCACTCTGTCTGGCAAGGAGAAACTGTGCCAGCACAAAAAACATCTCCCATCGTGTTCTAGAGGCTGCACGCAGGTCTGCCGAGTGTTTTGCAAGAAGAGAAAGAAAGTTGTCCAAAACAGCTTGCAATCGAATGTTCATGTGAATAGAAAAGGCAGGAGAGTGGTCAGGTACTGTTTTCTCTCAGTTGGCAAGCTGCGCACACAATCGCAGTGTTGTACAGCTTGTTTCATCACCTTTGCGAAGTTGCCGCTCTCTCCGGCTCCCGGAGACGAAGAAGCTGCTTCTTCGCGCAAAGACGATTCTGCCGCTCACAGTGCTCTGCGGTGTGCGCCTTCTGCCGAAAGAGGTCCGGGAGCGGTGCTTAGCTCTGCAGAGCACCGTACCTTCGTCTTTAGCCTCTCTTCTCGTCTACATCTTAGCAAAAAGCTTTTCCACTCTGTCTGGCAAGGAGAAACTGTGCCAGCACAGAAAACATCTCCCATCGTGTTCTAGAGGCTGCACGGAGGTCTGCCGAGTGTTTTGCAAGAAGAGAAAGAAAGTTGTCCAAAACAGCTTGCAATGGAATGTTCATGTGAATAGAAAAGGCAGGAGAGTGGTCAGGTACTGTTTTCTCTCAGTTGGCAAGCTGCGCACACAATCGCAGTGTTGTACAGCTTGTTTCATCACCTTTGCGAAGTTGCCGCTCTCTCCGGCTCCTGGAGACGAAGAAGCTGCTTCTTCGCGCAAGACGATTCTGCCTCTCACAGTGCTCTGCGGTGTGCGCCTTCTGCCGAAAGACGCCCGGGAGCGGTGCTTAGCTCTGCAGAGCACCGTACCTTCGTCTTTAGCCTCTCTTCTCGTCTACATCTTAGCAAAAAGCTTTTCCACTCTGTCTGGCAAGGAGAAACTGTGCCAGCACAGAAAACATCTCCCATCGTGTTCTAGAGGCTGCACGGAGGTCTGCCGAGTGTTTTGCAAGAAGAGAAAGAAAGTTGTCCAAAACAGCTTCCAATCGAATGTTCATGTGAATAGAAAAGGCAGGAGAGTGCTCAGGTACTGTTTTCTCTCAGTTGGCAAGCTGCACACACAATCGCAGTGTTGTACAGCTTGTTTCATCACCTTTGCGAAGTTGCCGCTCTCTCCGGCTCCCGGAGACGAAGAAGCTGCTTCTTCGCGCAAAGACGATTCTGCCGCTCACAGTGCTCTGCGGTGTGCGCCTTCTGCCGAAAGAGGTCCGGGAGCTGTGCTTAGCTCTGCAGAGCACCGTACCTTCGTCTTTAGCCTCTCTTCTCGTCTACATCTTAGCAAAAAGCTTTTCCACTCTGTCTGGCAAGGAGAAACTGTGCCAGCACAAAAAACATCTCCCATCGTGTTCTAGAGGCTGCACGCAGGCCTGCCGAGTGTTTTGCAAGAAGAGAAAGAAAGTTGTCCAAAACAGCTTGCAATCGAATGTTCATGTGAATAGAAAAGGCAGGAGAGTGGTCAGGTACTGTTTTCTCTCAGTTGGCACGCTGCACACACAATCGCCGTGTTGTACAGCTTGTTTCATCACCTTTGCGAAGTTGCCGCTCTCTCCGGCTCCCGGAGACGAAGAAGCTGCTTCTTCGCGCAAAGACGATTCTGCCGCTCACAGTGCTCTGCTGGGTGCGCCTTCTGCCGAAAGAGGCCCGGGAGCGGTGCTTAGCTCTGCAGAGCACCGTACCTTCGTCTTTAGCCTCTCTTCTCGTCTACATCTTAGCAAAAAGCTTTTCCACTCTGTCTGGCAAGGAGAAACTGTGCCAGCACAGAAAACATCTCCCATCGTGTTCTAGAGGCTGCACGCAGGTCTGCCGAGTGTTTTGCAAGAAGAGAAAGAAAGTTGTCCAAAACAGCTTGCAATCGAATGTTCATGTGAATAGAAAAGGCAGGAGAGTGGTCAGGTACTGTTTTCTCTCAGTTGGCAAGCTGCGCACACAATCGCAGTGTTGTACAGCTTGTTTCATCACCTTTGCCAAGTTGCCGCTCTCTCCGGCTCCCGGAGACGAAGAACCTGCTTCTTCGCGCAAAGACGATTCTGCCGCTCACAGTGCTCTGCGGTGTGCGCCTTCTGCCGAAAGAGGTCCGGGAGCGGTGCTTAGCTCTGCAGAGCACCGTACCTTCGTCTTTAGCCTCTCTTCTCGTCTACATCTTAGCAAAAAGCTTTTCCACTCTGTCTGGCAAGGAGAAACTGTGCCAGCACAGAAAACATCTCCCATCGTCTTCTAGAGGCTGCACGCTGGTCTGCCGAGTGTTTTGCAAGAAGAGAAAGAAAGTTCTCCAAAACAGCTTGCAATCGAATGTTCATGTGAATAGAAAAGGCAGGAGAGTGGTCAGGTACTGTTTTCTCTCACTTGGCAAGCTGCGCACACAATCGCAGTGTTGTACAGCTTGTTTCATCACCTTTGCCAAGTTGCCGCTCTCTCCGGCTCCCGGAGACGAAGAAGCTGCTTCTTCGCGCAAAGACGATTCTGCCGCTCACAGTGCTCTGCGGTGTGCACCTTCTGCCGAAAGAGGTCCGGGAGCGGTGCTTAGCTCTGCAGAGCACCGTACCTTCGTCTTTAGCCTCTCTTCTCGTCTACATCTTAGCAAAAAGCTTTTCCACTCTGTCTGGCAAGGAGAAACTGTGCCAGCACAGAAAACATCTCCCATCGTGTTCTAGAGGCTGCACGGAGGTCTGCCGAGTGTTTTGCAAGAAGAGAAAGAAAGTTGTCCAAAACAGCTTGCAATCGAATGTTCATGTGAATAGAAAAGGCAGGAGAGTGGTCAGGTACTGTTTTCTCTCAGTTGGCACGCTGCGCACACAATCGCAGTGTTGTACAGCTTGTTTCATCACCTTTGCGAAGTTGCCGCTCTCTCCGGCTCCCGGAGACGAAGAAGCTGCTTCTTCGCGCAAAGACGATTCTGCCGCTCACAGTGCTCTGCGGTGTGCGCCTTCTGCCGAAAGACGCCCGGGAGCGGTGCTTAGCTCTGCAGAGCTCCGTACCTTCGTCTTTAGCCTCTCTTCTCGTCTACATCTTAGCAAAAAGCTTTTCCACTCTGTCTGGCAAGGAGAAACTGTGCCAGCACAGAAAACATCTCCCATCGTGTTCTAGAGGCTGCACGGAGGTCTGCCGAGTGTTTTGCAAGAAGAGAAAGAAAGTTGTCCAAAACAGCTTGCAATCGAATGTTCATGTGAATAGAAAAGGCAGGAGAGTGGTCAGGTACTGTTTTCTCTCAGTTGGCAAGCTGCGCACACAATCGCAGTGTTGTACAGCTTGTTTCATCACCTTTGCCAAGTTGCCGCTCTCTCCGGCTCCCGGAGACGAAGAAGCTGCTTCTTCGCGCAAAGACGATTCTGCCGCTCACAGTGCTCTGCGGTGTGCGCCTTCGGCCGAAAGACGCCCGGGAGCGGTGCTTAGCTCTGCAGAGCACCGTACCTTCGTCTTTAGCCTCTCTTCTCGTCTACATCTTAGCAAAAAGCTTTTCCACTCTGTCTGGCAAGGAGAAACTGTGCCAGCACAGAAAACATCTCCCATCGTCTTCTAGAGGCTGCACGCAGGTCTGCCGAGTGTTTTGCAAGAAGAGAAAGAAAGTTGTCCAAAACAGCTTGCAATCGAATGTTCATGTGAATAGAAAAGGCAGGAGAGTGGTCAGGTACTGTTTTCTCTCAGTTGGCAAGCTGCGCACACAATCGCAGTGTTGTACAGCTTGTTTCATCACCTTTGCGAAGTTGCCGCTCTCTCCGGCTCCCGGAGACGAAGAAGCTGCTTCTTCGCGCAAAGACGATTCTGCCGCTCACAGTGCTCTGCGGTGTGCGCCTTCTGCCGAAAGAGGCCCGGGAGCGGTGCTTAGCTCTGCAGAGCACCGTACCTTCGTCTTTAGCCTCTCTTCTCGTCTACATCTTAGCAAAAACTTTTCCACTCTGTCTGGCAAGGAGAAACTGTGCCAGCACAAAAAACATCTCCCATCGTGTTCTAGAGGCTGCACGCAGGTCTGCCGAGTGTTTTGCAAGAAGAGAAAGAAAGTTGTCCAAAACAGCTTGCAATCGAATGTTCATGTGAATAGAAAAGGCAGGAGAGTGGTCAGGTACTGTTTTCTCTCAGTTGGCAAGCTGCGCACACAATCGCAGTGTTGTACAGCTTGTTTCATCACCTTTGCGAAGTTGCCGCTCTCTCCGGCTCCCGGAGACGAAGAACCTGCTTCTTCGCGCAAAGACGATTCTGCCGCTCACAGTGCTCTGCGGTGTGCGCCTTCTGCCGAAAGAGGTCCGGGAGCGGTGCTTAGCTCTGCAGAGCACCGTACCTTCGTCTTTAGCCTCTCTTCTCGTCTACATCTTAGCAAAAAGCTTTTCCACTCTGCCTGGCAAGGAGAAACTGTGCCAGCACAGAAAACATCTCCCATCGTCTTCTAGAGGCTGCACGCTGGTCTGCCGAGTGTTTTGCAAGAAGAGAAAGAAAGTTCTCCAAAACAGCTTGCAATCGAATGTTCATGTGAATAGAAAAGGCAGGAGAGTGGTCAGGTACTGTTTTCTCTCACTTGGCAAGCTGCGCACACAATCGCAGTGTTGTACAGCTTGTTTCATCACCTTTGCCAAGTTGCCGCTCTCTCCGGCTCCCGGAGACGAAGAAGCTGCTTCTTCGCGCAAAGACGATTCTGCCGCTCACAGTGCTCTGCGGTGTGCACCTTCTGCCGAAAGAGGTCCGAGAGCGGTGCTTAGCTCTGCAGAGCACCGTACCTTCGTCTTTAGCCTCTCTTCTCGTCTACATCTTAGCAAAAAGCTTTTCCACTCTGTCTGGCAAGGAGAAACTGTGCCAGCACAGAAAACATCTCCCATCGTGTTCTAGAGGCTGCACGGAGGTCTGCCGAGTGTTTTGCAAGAAGAGAAAGAAAGTTCTCCAAAACAGCTTGCAATCGAATGTTCATGTGAATAGAAAAGGCAGGAGAGTGGTCAGGTACTGTTTTCTCTCAGTTGGCACGCTGCGCACACAATCGCAGTGTTGTACAGCTTGTTTCATTACCTTTGCGAAGTTGCCGCTCTCTCCGGCTCCCGGAGACGAAGAAGCTGCTTCTTCGCGCAAAGACGATTCTGCCGCTCACATTGCTCTGCTGTGTGCGCCTTCTGCCGAAAGAGGTCCGGGAGCGGTGCCTAGCTCTGCAGAGCACCGTACCTTCCTCTTTAGCCTCTCTTCTCGTCTACATCTTAGCAAAAAGCTTTTCCACTCTGTCTGGCAAGGAGAAACTGTGCCAGCACAGAAAACATCTCCCATGGTGTTCTAGAGGCTGCACGGAGGTCTGCCGAGTGTTTTGCAAGAAGAGAAAGAAAGTTGTCCAAAACAGCTTGCAATGGAATGTTCATGTGAATAGAAAAGGCAGGAGAGTGGTCAGGTACTGTTTTCTCTCAGTTGGCAAGCTGCGCACACAATCGCAGTGTTGTACAGCTTGTTTCATCACCTTTGCCAAGTTGCCGCTCTCTCCGGCTCCCGGAGACGAAGAAGCTGCTTCTTCGCGCAAGACGATTCTGCCTCTCACAGTGCTCTGCGGTGTGCGCCTTCTGCCGAAAGACGCCCGGGAGCGGTGCTTAGCTCTGCAGAGCACCGTACCTTCGTCTTTAGCCTCTCTTCTCGTCTACATCTTAGCAAAAAGCTTTTCCACTCTGTCTGGCAAGGAGAAACTGTGCCAGCACAGAAAACATCTCCCATCGTGTTCTAGAGGCTGCACGGAGGTCTGCCGAGTGTTTTGCAAGAAGAGAAAAAAAGTTGTCCAAAACAGCTTCCAATCGAATGTTCATGTGAATAGAAAAGGCAGGAGAGTGCTCAGGTACTGTTTTCTCTCAGTTGGCAAGCTGCGCACACAATCGCAGTGTTGTACAGCTTGTTTCATCACCTTGGCGAAGTTGCCGCTCTCTCCGGCTCCCGGAGACGAAGAAGCTGCTTCTTCGCGCAAAGACGATTCTGCCGCTCACTGTGCTCTGCGGTGTGCGCCTTCTGCCGAAAGAGGTCCGGGAGCTGTGCTTAGCTCTGCAGAGCACCGTACCTTCGTCTTTAGCCTCTCTTCTCGTCTACATCTTAGCAAAAAGCTTTTCCACTCTGTCTGGCAAGGAGAAACTGTGCCAGCACAAAAAACATCTCCCATCGTGTTCTAGAGGCTGCACGCAGGCCTGCCGAGTGTTTTGCAAGAAGAGAAAGAAAGTTGTCCAAAACAGCTTGCAATCGAATGTTCATGTGAATAGAAAAGGCAGGAGAGTGGTCAGGTACTGTTTTCTCTCAGTTGGCACGCTGCACACACAATCGCAGTGTTGTACAGCTTGTTTCATCACCTTTGCGAAGTTGCCGCTCTCTCCGGCTCCCGGAGACGAAGAAGCTGCTTCTTCGCGCAAAGACGATTCTGCCGCTCACAGTGCTCTGCGGTGTGCGCCTTCTGCCGAAAGAGGTCCGGGAGCGGTGCTTTGCTCTGCAGAGCACCGTACCTTCGTCTTTAGCCTCTCTTCTCGTCTACATCTTTGCAAAAAGCTTTTCCACTCTGTCTGGCAAGGAGAAACTGTGCCAGCACAGGAAACATCTCCCATCGTGTTCTAGAGGCTGCACGGAGGTCTGCCGAGTGTTTTGCAAGAAGAGAAAGAAAGTTGTCCAAAACAGCTTGCAATCGAATCTTCATGTGAATAGAAAAGGCAGGAGAGTGGTCAGGTACTGTTTTCTCTCACTTGGCAAGCTGCGCACACAATCGCAGTGTTGTACAGCTTGTTTCATCACCTTTGCCAAGTTGCCGCTCTCTCCGGCTCCCGGAGACGAAGAAGCTGCTTCTTCGCGCAAAGACGATTCTGCCGCTCACTGTGCTCTGCGGTGTGCGCCTTCTGCCGAAAGACGCCCGGGAGCGGTGCTTAGCTCTGCAGAGCACCGTACCTTCGTCTTTAGCCTCTCTTCTCGTCTACATCTTAGCAAAAAGCTTTTCCACTCTGTCTGGCAAGGAGAAACTGTGCCAGCACAGAAAACATCTCCCATCGTCTTCTAGAGGCTGCACGGAGGTCTGCCGAGTGTTTTGCAAGAAGAGAAAGAAAGTTGTCCAAAACAGCTTGCAATCGAATGTTCATGTGAATAGAAAAGGCAGGAGAGTGGTCAGGTACTGTTTTCTCTCAGTTGGGAAGCTGCGCACACAATCGCAGTGTTGTACAGCTTGTTTCATCACCTTTGCGAAGTTGCCGCTCTCTCCGGCTCCCGGAGACGAAGAAGCTGCTTCTTCGCGCAAAGACGATTCTGCCGCTCACAGTGCTCTGCGGTGTGCGCCTTCGGCCGAAAGAGGCCCGGGAGCGGTGCTTAGCTCTGCAGAGCACCGTACCTTCGTCTTTAGCCTCTCTTCTCGTCTACATCTTAGCAAAAAGCTTTTCCACTCTGTCTGGCAAGGAGAAACTGTGCCAGCACAGAAAACATCTCCCATCGTGTTCTAGAGGCTGCACGGAGGTCTGCCGACTGTTTTGCAAGAAGAGAAAGAAAGTTGTCCAAAACAGCTTGCAATCGAATGTTCATCTGAATAGAAAAGGCAGGAGAGTGGTCAGGTACTGTTTTCTCTCACTTGGCAAGCGGCGCACACAATCGCAGTGTTGTACAGCTTGTTTCATCACCTTTGCGAAGTTGCCGCTCTCTCCGGCTCCCGGAGACGAAGAAGCTGCTTCTTCGCGCAAAGACGATTCTGCCGCTCACAGTGCTCTGCTGTGTGCGCCTTCTGCCGAAAGAGGCCCGGGAGCGGTGCTTAGCTCTGCAGAGCACCGTACCTTCGTCTTTAGCCTCTCTTCTCGTCTACATCTTAGCAAAAAGCTTTTCCACTCTGTCTGGCAAGGAGAAACTGTGCCAGCACAGAAAACATCTCCCATCGTCTTCTAGAGGCTGCACGCAGGTCTGCCGAGTGTTTTGCAAGAAGAGAAAGAAAGTTGTCCAAAACAGCTTGCAATCGAATGTTCATGTGAATAGAAAAGGCAGGAGAGTGGTCAGGTACTGTTTTCTCTCAGTTGGCACGCTGCGCACACAATCGCAGTGTTGTACAGCTTGTTTCATCACCTTTGCGAAGTTGCCGCTCTCTCCGGCTCCCGGAGACGAAGAAGCTGCTTCTTCGCGCAAAGACGATTCTGCCGCTCACAGTGCTCTGCGGTGTGCGCCTTCTGCCGAAAGACGCCCGGGAGCGGTGCTTAGCTCTGCAGAGCACCGTACCTTCGTCTTTAGCCTCTCTTCTCGTCTACATCTTAGCAAAAAGCTTTTCCACTCTGTCTGGCAAGGAGAAACTGTGCCAGCACAGAAAACATCTCCCATCGTGTTCTAGAGGCTGCACGGAGGTCTGCCGAGTGTTTTGCAAGAAGAGAAAGAAAGTTCTCCAAAACAGCTTGCAATCGAATGTTCATGTGAATAGAAAAGGCAGGAGAGTGGTCAGGTACTGTTTTCTCTCAGTTGGCAAGCTGCGCACACAATCGCAGTGTTGTACAGCTTGTTTCATCACCTTTGCCAAGTTGCCGCTCTCTCCGGCTCCCGGAGACGAAGAAGCTGCTTCTTCGCGCAAAGACGATTCTGCCGCTCACAGTGCTCTGCGGTGTGCGCCTTCTGCCGAAAGAGGTCCGGGAGCGGTGCTTAGCTCTGCAGAGCACCGTACCTTCGTCTTTAGCCTCTCTTCTCGTCTACATCTTAGCAAAAAGCTTTTCCACTCTGTCTGGCAAGGAGAAACTGTGCCAGCACAGAAAACATCTCCCATCGTGTTCTAGAGGCTGCACGGAGGTCTGCCGAGTGTTTTGCAAGAAGAGAAAGAAAGTTGTCCAAAACAGCTTGCAATCGAATGTTCATGTGAATAGAAAAGGCAGGAGAGTGGTCAGGTACTGTTTTCTCTCAGTTGGCAAGCTGCGCACACAATCGCAGTGTTGTACAGCTTGTTTCATCACCTTTGCGAAGTTGCCGCTCTCTCCGGCTCCCGGAGACGAAGAAGCTGCTTCTTCGCGCAAAGACGATTCTGCCGCTCACAGTGCTCTGCGGTGTGCGCCTTCTGCCGAAAGACGCCCGGGAGCGGTGCTTAGCTCTGCAGAGCACCGTACCTTCGTCTTTAGCCTCTCTTCTCGTCTACATCTTAGCAAAAAGCTTTTCCACTCTGTCTGGCAAGGAGAAACTGTGCCAGCACAGAAAACATCTCCCATCGTGTTCTAGAGGCTGCACGCAGGTCTGCCGAGTGTTTTGCAAGAAGAGAAAGAAAGTTGTCCAAAACAGCTTGCAATCGAATGTTCATCTGAATAGAAAAGGCAGGAGAGTGGTCAGGTACTGTTTTCTCTCAGTTGGCAAGCTGCGCACACAATCGCAGTGTTGTACAGCTTGTTTCATCACCTTTGCCAAGTTGCCGCTCTCTCCGGCTCCCGGAGACGAAGAAGCTGCTTCTTCGCGCAAAGACGATTCTGCCGCTCACAGTGCTCTGCGGTGTGCGCCTTCTGCCGAAAGAGGCCCGGGAGCTGTGCTTAGCTCTGCAGAGCACCGTACCTGCTTCTTTAGCCTCTCTTCTCGTCTACATCTTAGCAAAAAGCTTTTCCACTCTGTCTGGCAAGGAGAAACTGTGCCAGCACAGAAAACATCTCCCATCGTGTTCTAGAGGCTGCACGGAGGTCTGCCGAGTGTTTTGCAAGAAGAGAAAGAAAGTTGTCCAAAACAGCTTGCAATCGAATGTTCATGTGAATAGAAAAGGCAGGAGAGTGGTCAGGTACTGTTTTCTCTCAGTTGGCACGCTGCTCACACAATCGCAGTGTTGTACAGCTTGTTTCATCACCTTTGCCAAGTTGCCGCTCTCTCCGGCTCCCGGAGACGAAGAAGCTGCTTCTTCGCGCAAAGACGATTCTGCCGCTCACAGTGCTCTGCGGTGTGCGCCTTCTGCCGAAAGACGCCCGGGAGCGGTGCTTAGCTCTGCAGAGCACCGTACCTTCGTCTTTAGCCTCTCTTCTCGTCTACATCTTAGCAAAAAGCTTTTCCACTCTGTCTGGCAAGGAGAAACTGTGCCAGCACAGAAAACATCTCCCATCGTGTTCTAGAGGCTGCACGGAGGTCTGCCGAGTGTTTTTGAAGACGAGAAAGAAAGTTGTCCAAAACAGCTTGCAATCGAATCTTCATGTGAATAGAAAAGGCAGGAGAGTGGTCAGGTACTGTTTTCTCTCAGTTGGCAAGCTGCGCTCACAATCGCAGTGTTGTACAGCTTGTTTCATCACCTTTGCCAAGTTGCCGCTCTCTCCGGCTCCCGGAGACGAAGAAGCTGCTTCTTCGCGCAAAGACGATTCTGCCGCTCACAGTGCTCTGCGGTGTGCGCCTTCTGCCGAAAGAGCCCCGGGAGCTGTGCTTAGCTCTGAGAAGCACCATACGTGCTTCTTTAGCCTCTCTTCTCGTCTACATCTTAGCAAAAAGCTTTTCCACTCTGTCTGGCAAGGAGAAACTGTGCCAGCACAGAAAACATCTCCCATCGAGTTCTAGAGGCTGCACGGAGGTCTGCCGAGTGTTTTGCAAGAAGAGAAAGAAAGTTGTCCAAAACAGCTTGCAATCGAATGTTCATGTGAATAGAAAAGGCAGGAGAGTGGTCAGGTACTGTTTTCTCTCAGTTGGCAAGCTGCGCACACAATCGCAGTGTTGTACAGCTTGTTTCATCACCTTTGCCAAGTTGCCGCTCTCTCCGGCTCCCGGAGACGAAGAAGCTGCTTCTTCGCGCAAAGACGATTCTGCCGCTCACAGTGCTCTGCGGTGTGCGCCTTCTGCCGAAAGAGCCCCGGGATCTGTGCTTAGCTCTGAGAAGCACCATACGTGCTTCTTTAGCCTCTCTTCTCGTCTACATCTTAGCAAAAAGCTTTTCCACTCTGTCTGGCAAGGTAAAACTGTGCCAGCACAGAAAACATCTCCCATCGAGTTCTAGAGGCTGCACGGAGGTCTGCCGAGTGTTTTGCAAGAAGAGAAAGAAAGTTGTCCAAAACAGCTTGCAATCGAATGTTCATGTGAATAGAAAAGGCAGGAGAGTGGTCAGGTACTGTTTTCTCTCAGTTGGCAAGCTGCGCACACAATCGCAGTGTTGTACAGCTTGTTTCATCACCTTTGCGAAGTTGCCGCTCTCTCCGGCTCCCGGAGACGAAGAAGCTGCTTCTTCGCGCAAAGACGATTCTGCCGCTCACAGTGCTCTGCGGTGTGCGCCTTCTGCCGAAAGAGCCCCGGGAGCGGTGCTTAGCTCTGAGAAGCACCGAACCTGCTTCTTTAGCCTCTCTTCTCGTCTACGTCTTAGCAAAAAGCTTTTCCACTCTGTCTGGCAAGGCGAAACTGTGCCAGCACAGAAAACATCTCCCATCGTGTTCTAGAGGCTGCACGGAGGTCTGCCGAGTGTTTTGCAAGAAGAGAAAGAAAGTTGTCCAAAACAGCTTGCAATCGAATCTTCATGTGAATAGAAAAGGCAGGAGAGTGGTCAGGTACTGTTTTCTCTCAGTTGGCAAGCTGCGCACACAATCGCAGTGTTGTACAGCTTGTTTCATCACCTTGGCGAAGTTGCCGCTCTCTCCGGCTCCCGGAGACGAAAAAGCTGCTTCTTCGCGCAAAGACGATTCTGCCGCTCACAGTGCTCTGCGGTGTGCGCCTTCTGCCTAAAGACGCCCGGGAGCGGTGCTTAGCTCTGCAGAGCACCGTACCTTCGTCTTTAGCCTCTCTTCTCGTCTACATCTTAGCAAAAAGCTTTTCCACTCTGTCTGGCAAGGAGAAACTGTGCCAGCACAGAAAACATCTCCCATCGTGTTCTAGAGGCTGCACGGAGGTCTGCCGAGTGTTTTGCAAGAAGAGAAAGAAAGTTGTCCAAAACAGCTTGCAATCGAATGTTCATGTGAATAGAAAAGGCAGGAGAGTGGTCAGGTACTGTTTTCTCTCAGTTGGCAAGCTGCGCACACAATCGCAGTGTTGTACAGCTTGTTTCATCACCTTTGCGAAGTTGCCGCTCTCTCCGGCTCCCGGAGACGAAGAAGCTGCTTCTTCGCGCAAAGACGATTCTGCCGCTCACAGTGCTCTGCTGTGTGCGCCTTCTGCCGAAAGAGCCCCGGGAGCGGTGCTTAGCTCTGAGAAGCACCATACGTGCTTCTTTAGCCTCTCTTCTCGTCTACATCTTAGCAAAAAGCTTTTCCACTCTGTCTGGCAAGGAGAAACTGTGCCAGCACAGAAAACATCTCCCATCGTGTTCTAGAGGCTGCACGGAGGTCTGCCGAGTGTTTTGCAAGAAGAGAAAGAAAGTTGTCCAAAACAGCTTGCAATCGAATGTTCACGTGAATAGAAAAGGCAGGAGAGTGGTCAGGTACTGTTTTCTCTCCGTTGGCAAGCTGCGCACACAATCGCAGTGTTGTACAGCTTGTTTCATCACCTTTGCGAAGTTGCCGCTCTCTCCGGCTCCCGGAGACGAAGAAGCTGCTTCTTCGCGCAAAGACGATTCTGCCGCTCACAGTGCTCTGCGGTGTGCGCCTTCTGCCGAAAGACGCCCGGGAGCGGTGCTTAGCTCTGCAGAGCACCGTACCTTCGTCTTTAGCCTCTCTTCTCGTCTACATCTTAGCAAAAAGCTTTTCCACTCTGTCTGGCAAGGAGAAACTGTGCCAGCACAAAAAACATCTCCCATCGTGTTCTAGAGGCTGCACGCAGGTCTGCCGAGTGTTTTGCAAGAAGAGAAAGAAAGTTGTCCAAAACAGCTTGCAATCGAATGTTCATGTGAATAGAAAAGGCAGGAGAGTGGTCAGGTACTGTTTTCTCTCAGTTGGCAAGCTGCGCACACAATCGCAGTGTTGTACAGCTTGTTTCATCACCTTTGCGAAGTTGCCGCTCTCTCCGGCTCCCGGAGACGAAGAAGCTGCTTCTTCGCGCAAAGACGATTCTGCCGCTCACAGTGCTCTGCGGTGTGCGCCTTCTGCCGAAAGAGCCCCGGGAGCGGTGCTTAGCTCTGCAGAGCACCGTACCTTCGTCTTTAGCCTCTCTTCTCGTCTACATCTTAGCAAAAAGCTTTTCCACTCTGTCTGGCAAGGAGAAACTGTGCCAGCACAGAAAACATCTCCCATCGTGTTCCAGAGGCTGCACGGAGGTCTGCCGAGTGTTTTGCAAGAAGAGAAAGAAAGTTGTCCAAAACAGCTTGCAATCGAATGTTCATGTGAATAGAAAAGGCAGGAGAGTGGTCAGGTACTGTTTTCTCTCAGTTGGCAAGCTGCGCACACAATCGCAGTGTTGTACAGCTTGTTTCATCACCTTTGCGAAGTTGCCGCTCTCTCCGGCTCCCGGAGACGAAGAAGCTGCTTCTTCGCGCAAAGACGATTCTGCCGCTCACTGTGCTCTGCGGTGTGCGCCTTCTGCCGAAAGAGGCCCGGGAGCGGTGCTTAGCTCTGCAGAGCACCGTACCTTCGTCTTTAGCCTCTCTTCTCGTCTACATCTTAGCAAAAAGCTTTTCCACTCTGTCTGGCAAGGAGAAACTGTGCCAGCACAGAAAACATCTCCCATCGTCTTCTAGAGGCTGCACGGAGGTCTGCCGAGTGTTTTGCAAGAAGAGAAAGAAAGTTGTCCAAAACAGCTTGCAATCGAATGTTCATGTGAATAGAAAAGGCAGGAGAGTGGTCAGGTACTGTTTTCTCTCAGTTGGCAAGCTGCGCACACAATCGCAGTGTTGTACAGCTTGTTTCATCACCTTTGCGAAGTTGCCGCTCTCTCCGGCTCCCGGAGACGAAGAAGCTGCTTCTTCGCGCAAAGACGATTCTGCCGCTCACAGTGCTCTGCGGTGTGCGCCTTCTGCCGAAAGACGCCCGGGAGTGGTGCTTAGCTCTGCAGAGCACCGTACCTTCGTCTTTAGCCTCTCTTCTCGTCTACATCTTAGCAAAAAGCTTTTCCACTCTGTCTGGCAAGGAGAAACTGTGCCAGCACAGAAAACATCTCCCATCGTGTTCCAGAGGCTGCACGGAGGTCTGCCGAGTGTTTTGCAAGAAGAGAAAGAAAGTTGTCCAAAACAGCTTGCAATCGAATGTTCATGTGATTACAAAAGGCAGGAGAGTGGTCAGGTACTGTTTTCTCTCACTTGGCAAGCTGCGCACACAATCGCAGGGTTGTACAGCTTGTTTCATCACCTTTGCGAAGTTGCCGCTCTCTCCGGCTCCCGGAGACGAAGAAGCTGCTTCTTCGCGCAAAGACGATTCTGCCGCTCACAGTGCTCTGCGGTGTGCGCCTTCTGCCGAAAGAGCCCCGGGAGCGGTGCTTAGCTCTGAGAAGCACCATACGTGCTTCTTTAGCCTCTCTTCTCGTCTACATCTTAGCAAAAAGCTTTTCCACTCTGTCTGGCAAGGAGAAACTGTGCCAGCACAGAAAACATCTCCCATCGTGTTCTAGAGGCTGCACGGAGGTCTGCCGAGTGTTTTGCAAGAAGAGAAAGAAAGTTGTCCAAAACAGCTTGCAATCGAATGTTCACGTGAATAGAAAAGGCAGGAGAGTGGTCAGGTACTGTTTTCTCTCAGTTGGCAAGCTGCGCACACAATCGCAGTGTTGTACAGCTTGTTTCATCACCTTTGCGAAGTTGCCGCTCTCTCCGGCTCCCGGAGACGAAGAAGCTGCTTCTTCGCGCAAAGACGATTCTGCCGCTCACAGTGCTCTGCGGTGTGCGCCTTCTGCCGAAAGAGCCCCGGGAGCGGTGCTTAGCTCTGAGAAGCACCGTACCTTCGTCTTTAGCCTCTCTTCTCGTCTACATCTTAGCAAAAATCTTTTCCACTCTGTCTGGCAAGAAGAAACTGTGCCAGCACAGAAAACATCTCCCATCGTGTTCTAGAGGCTGCACGGAGGTCTGCCGAGTGTTTTGCAAGAAGAGAAAGAAAGTTGTCCAAAACAGCTTGCAATCGAATGTTCATGTGAATAGAAAAGGCAGGAGAGTGGTCAGGTACTGTTTTCTCTCAGTTGGCAAGCTGCGAGCACAATCGCAGTGTTGTACAGCTTGTTTCATCACCTTTGCGAAGTTGCCGCTCTCTCCGGCTCCCGGAGACGAAGAAGCTGCTTCTTCGCGCAAAGACGATTCTGCCGCTCACAGTGCTCTGCGGTGTGCGCCTTCTGCCGAAAGACGCCCGGGAGCGGTGCTTAGCTCTGCAGAGCACCGTACCTTCGTCTTTAGCCTCTCTTCTCGTCTACATCTTAGCAAAAAGCTTTTCCACTCTGTCTGGCAAGGAGAAACTGTGCCAGCACAAAAAACATCTCCCATCGTGTTCTAGAGGCTGCACGCAGGTCTGCCGAGTGTTTTGCAAGAAGAGAAAGAAAGTTGTCCAAAACAGCTTGCAATCGAATGTTCATGTGAATAGAAAAGGCAGGAGAGTGGTCAGGTACTGTTTTCTCTCCGTTGGCAAGCTGCGCACACAATCGCAGTGTTGTACAGCTTGTTTCATCACCTTTGCGAAGTTGCCGCTCTCTCCGGCTCCCGGAGACGAAGAAGCTGCTTCTTCGCGCAAAGACGATTCTGCCGCTCACAGTGCTCTGCGGTGTGCGCCTTCTGCCGAAAGAGGTCCGGGAGCGGTGCTTAGCTCTGCAGAGCACCGTACCTTCGTCTTTAGCCTCTCTTCTCGTCTACATCTTAGCAAAAAGCTTTTCCAATCGGTCCTGCAAGGAGAAACTGTGCCAGCACAGAAAACATCTCCCATCGTGTTCTAGAGGCTGCACGGAGGTCTGCCGAGTGTTTTGCAAGAAGAGAAAGAAAGTTGTCCAAAACAGCTTGCAATCGAATGTTCATGTGAATAGAAAAGGCAGGAGAGTGGTCAGGTACTGTTTTCTCTCAGTTGGCAAGCTGCGCACACAATCGCAGTGTTGTACAGCTTGTTTCATCACCTTTGCGAAGTTGCCGCTCTCTCCGGCTCCCGGAGACGAAGAAGCTGCTTCTTCGCGCAAAGACGATTCTGCCGCTCACAGTGCTCTGCGGTGTGCGCCTTCTGCCGAAAGACGCCCGGGAGCGGTGCTTAGCTCTGCAGAGCACCGTACCTTCGTCTTTAGCCTCTCTTCTCGTCTACATCTTAGCAAAAAGCTTTTCCACTCTGTCTGGCAAGGAGAAACTGTGCCAGCACAAAAAACATCTCCCATCGTGTTCTAGAGGCTGCACGGAGGTCTGCCGAGTGTTTTGCAAGAAGAGAAAGAAAGTTGTCCAAAACAGCTTGCAATCGAATCTTCATGTGAATAGAAAAGGCAGGAGAGTGGTCAGGTACTGTTTTCTCTCACTTGGCAAGCTGCGCACACAATCGCAGTGTTGTACAGCTTGTTTCATCACGTTTGCGAAGTTGCCGCTCTCTCCGGCTCCCGGAGACGAAGAAGCTGCTTCTTCGCGCAAAGACGATTCTGCCGCTCACAGTGCTCTGCGGTGTGCGCCTTCTGCCGAAAGACGCCCGGGAGCGGTGCTTAGCTCTGCAGAGCACCGTACCTTCGTCTTTAGCCTCTCTTCTCGTCTACATCTTAGCAAAAAGCTTTTCCACTCTGTCTGGCAAGGAGAAACTGTGCCAGCACAGAAAACATCTCCCATCGTGTTCCAGAGGCTGCACGCAGGTCTGCCGAGTGTTTTGCAAGAAGAGAAAGAAAGTTGTCCAAAACAGCTTGCAATCGAATGTTCATCTGAATAGAAAAGGCAGGAGAGTGGTCAGGTACTGTTTTCTCTCAGTTGGCAAGCTGCGCACACAATCGCAGTGTTGTACAGCTTGTTTCATCACCTTTGCCAAGTTGCCGCTCTCTCCGGCTCCCGGAGACGAAGAAGCTGCTTCTTCGCGCAAAGACGATTCTGCCGCTCACAGTGCTCTGCGGTGTGCGCCTTCTGCCGAAAGCCGCCCGGGAGCGGTGCTTAGCTCTGCAGAGCACCGTACCTTCGTCTTTAGCCTCTCTTCTCGTCTACATCTTAGCAAAAAGCTTTTCCACTCTGTCTGGCAAGGAGAAACTGTGCCAGCACAGAAAACATCTCCCATCGTGTTCTAGAGGCTGCACGGAGGTCTGCCGAGTGTTTTGCAAGAAGAGAAAGAAAGTTGTCCAAAACAGCTTGCAATCGAATGTTCATGTGAATAGAAAAGGCAGGAGAGTGGTCAGGTACTGTTTTCTCTCACTTGGCAAGCTGCGCACACAATCGCAGTGTTGTACAGCTTGTTTCATCACCTTTGCCAAGTTGCCGCTCTCTCCGGCTCCCGGAGACGAAGAAGCTGCTTCTTCGCGCAAAGACGATTCTGCCGCTCACAGTGCTCTGCGGTGTGCGCCTTCTGCCGAAAGAGGTCCGGGAGCGGTGCTTAGCTGTGCAGAGCACCGTACCTTCGTCTTTAGCCTCTCTTCTCGTCTACATCTTAGCAAAAAGCTTTTCCACTCTGTCTGGCAAGGAGAAACTGTGCCAGCACAGAAAACATCTCCCATCGTGTTCTAGAGGCTGCACGGAGGTCTGCCGAGTGTTTTGCAAGAAGAGAAAGAAAGTTGTCCAAAACAGCTTGCAATCGAATGTTCATGTGAATAGAAAAGGCAGGAGAGTGGTCAGGTACTGTTTTCTCTCACTTGGCAAGCTGCGCACACAATCGCAGTGTTGTACAGCTTGTTTCATCACCTTTGCCAAGTTGCCGCTCTCTCCGGCTCCCGGAGACGAAGAAGCTGCTTCTTCGCGCAAAGACGATTCTGCCGCTCACAGTGCTCTGCGGTGTGCGCCTTCTGCCGAAAGAGCCCCGGGAGCGGTGCTTAGCTCTGAGAAGCACCGAACCTGCTTCTTTAGCCTCTCTTCTCGTCTACGTCTTAGCAAAAAGCTTTTCCACTCTGTCTGGCAAGGCGAAACTGTGCCAGCACAGAAAACATCTCCCATCGTGTTCTAGAGGCTGCACGGAGGTCTGCCGAGTGTTTTGCAAGAAGAGAAAGAAAGTTGTCCAAAACAGCTTGCAATCGAATCTTCATGTGAATAGAAAAGGCAGGAGAGTGGTCAGGTACTGTTTTCTCTCAGTTGGCAAGCTGCGCACACAATCGCAGTGTTGTACAGCTTGTTTCATCACCTTGGCGAAGTTGCCGCTCTCTCCGGCTCCCGGAGACGAAAAAGCTGCTTCTTCGCGCAAAGACGATTCTGCCGCTCACAGTGCTCTGCGGTGTGCGCCTTCTGCCTAAAGACGCCCGGGAGCGGTGCTTAGCTCTGCAGAGCACCGTACCTTCGTCTTTAGCCTCTCTTCTCGTCTACATCTTAGCAAAAAGCTTTTCCACTCTGTCTGGCAAGGAGAAACTGTGCCAGCACAGAAAACATCTCCCATCGTGTTCTAGAGGCTGCACGGAGGTCTGCCGAGTGTTTTGCAAGAAGAGAAAGAAAGTTGTCCAAAACAGCTTGCAATCGAATGTTCATGTGAATAGAAAAGGCAGGAGAGTGGTCAGGTACTGTTTTCTCTCAGTTGGCAAGCTGCGCACACAATCGCAGTGTTGTACAGCTTGTTTCATCACCTTTGCGAAGTTGCCGCTCTCTCCGGCTCCCGGAGACGAAGAAGCTGCTTCTTCGCGCAAAGACGATTCTGCCGCTCACAGTGCTCTGCTGTGTGCGCCTTCTGCCGAAAGAGCCCCGGGAGCGGTGCTTAGCTCTGAGAAGCACCATACGTGCTTCTTTAGCCTCTCTTCTCGTCTACATCTTAGCAAAAAGCTTTTCCACTCTGTCTGGCAAGGAGAAACTGTGCCAGCACAGAAAACATCTCCCATCGTGTTCTAGAGGCTGCACGGAGGTCTGCCGAGTGTTTTGCAAGAAGAGAAAGAAAGTTGTCCAAAACAGCTTGCAATCGAATGTTCACGTGAATAGAAAAGGCAGGAGAGTGGTCAGGTACTGTTTTCTCTCCGTTGGCAAGCTGCGCACACAATCGCAGTGTTGTACAGCTTGTTTCATCACCTTTGCGAAGTTGCCGCTCTCTCCGGCTCCCGGAGACGAAGAAGCTGCTTCTTCGCGCAAAGACGATTCTGCCGCTCACAGTGCTCTGCGGTGTGCGCCTTCTGCCGAAAGAGGTCCGGGAGCGGTGCTTAGCTCTGCAGAGCACCGTACCTTCGTCTTTAGCCTCTCTTCTCGTCTACATCTTAGCAAAAAGCTTTTCCACTCTGTCTGGCAAGGAGAAACTGTGCCAGCACAAAAAACATCTCCCATCGTGTTCTAGAGGCTGCACGCAGGTCTGCCGAGTGTTTTGCAAGAAGAGAAAGAAAGTTGTCCAAAACAGCTTGCAATCGAATGTTCATGTGAATAGAAAAGGCAGGAGAGTGGTCAGGTACTGTTTTCTCTCACTTGGCAAGCTGCGCACACAATCGCAGTGTTGTACAGCTTGTTTCATCACCTTTGCGAAGTTGCCGCTCTCTCCGGCTCCCGGAGACGAAGAAGCTGCTTCTTCGCGCAAAGACGATTCTGCCGCTCACAGTGCTCTGCGGTGTGCGCCTTCTGCCGAAAGACGCCCGGGAGCGGTGCTTAGCTCTGCAGAGCACCGTACCTTCGTCTTTAGCCTCTCTTCTCGTCTACATCTTAGCAAAAAGCTTTTCCACTCTGTCTGGCAAGGAGAAACTGTGCCAGCACAGAAAACATCTCCCATCGTGTTCCAGAGGCTGCACGGAGGTCTGCCGAGTGTTTTGCAAGAAGAGAAAGAAAGTTGTCCAAAACAGCTTGCAATCGAATGTTCATGTGAATAGAAAAGGCAGGAGAGTGGTCAGGTACTGTTTTCTCTCAGTTGGCAAGCTGCGCACACAATCGCAGTGTTGTACAGCTTGTTTCATCACCTTTGCGAAGTTGCCGCTCTCTCCGGCTCCCGGAGACGAAGAAGCTGCTTCTTCGCGCAAAGACGATTCTGCCGCTCACTGTGCTCTGCGGTGTGCGCCTTCTGCCGAAAGACGCCCGGGAGTGGTGCTTAGCTCTGCAGAGCACCGTACCTTCGTCTTTAGCCTCTCTTCTCGTCTACATCTTAGCAAAAAGCTTTTCCACTCTGTCTGGCAAGGAGAAACTGTGCCAGCACAGAAAACATCTCCCATCGTCTTCTAGAGGCTGCACGGAGGTCTGCCGAGTGTTTTGCAAGAAGAGAAAGAAAGTTGTCCAAAACAGCTTGCAATCGAATGTTCATGTGAATAGAAAAGGCAGGAGAGTGGTCAGGTACTGTTTTCTCTCAGTTGGCAAGCTGCGCACACAATCGCAGGGTTGTACAGCTTGTTTCATCACCTTTGCGAAGTTGCCGCTCTCTCCGGCTCCCGGAGACGAAGAAGCTGCTTCTTCGCGCAAAGACGATTCTGCCGCTCACTGTGCTCTGCGGTGTGCGCCTTCTGCCGAAAGACGCCCGGGAGTGGTGCTTAGCTTTGCAGAGCACCGTACCTTCGTCTTTAGCCTCTCTTCTCGTCTACATCTTAGCAAAAAGCTTTTCCACTCTGTCTGGCAAGGAGAAACTGTGCCAGCACAGAAAACATCTCCCATCGTGTTCCAGAGGCTGCACGGAGGTCTGCCGAGTGTTTTGCAAGAAGAGAAAGAAAGTTGTCCAAAACAGCTTGCAATCGAATGTTCATGTGAATAGAAAAGGCAGGAGAGTGGTCAGGTACTGTTTTCTCTCAGTTGGCAAGCTGCGCACACAATCGCAGTGTTGTACAGCTTGTTTCATCACCTTTGCGAAGTTGCCGCTCTCTCCGGCTCCCGGAGACGAAGAAGCTGCTTCTTCGCGCAAAGACGATTCTGCCGCTCACAGTGCTCTGCGGTGTGCGCCTTCTGCCGAAAGACGCCCGGGAGCGGTGCTTAGCTCTGCAGAGCACCGTACCTTCGTCTTTAGCCTCTCTTCTCGTCTACATCTTAGCAAAAAGCTTTTCCACTCTGTCTGGCAAGGAGAAACTGTGCCAGCACAGAAAACATCTCCCATCGTGTTCTAGAGGCTGCACGGAGGTCTGCCGAGTGTTTTGCAAGAAGAGAAAGAAAGTTGTCCAAAACAGCTTGCAATCGAATGTTCATGTGAATAGAAAAGGCAGGAGAGTGGTCAGGTACTGTTTTCTCTCAGTTGGCACGCTGCGCACACAATCGCAGTGTTGTACAGCTTGTTTCATCACCTTTGCGAAGTTGCCGCTCTCTCCGGCTCCCGGAGGTGAAGAAGCTGCTTCTTCGCGCAAAGACGATTCTGCCGCTCACAGTGCTCTGCGGTGTGCGCCTTCTGCCGAAAGAGGTCCGGGAGCGGTGCTTAGCTCTGCAGAGCACCGTACCTTCGTCTTTAGCCTCTCTTCTCGTCTACATCTTAGCAAAAAGCTTTTCCACTCTGTCTGGCAAGGAGAAACTGTGCCAGCACAGAAAACATCTCCCATCGTGTTCTAGAGGCTGCACGGAGGTCTGCCGAGTGTTTTGCAAGAAGAGAAAGAAAGTTGTCCAAAACAGCTTGCAATCGAATGTTCATGTGAATAGAAAAGGCAGGAGAGTGGTCAGGTACTGTTTTCTCTCAGTTGGCAAGCTGCGAGCACAATCGCAGTGTTGTACAGCTTGTTTCATCACCTTTGCGAAGTTGCCGCTCTCTCCGGCTCCCGGAGACGAAGAAGCTGCTTCTTCGCGCAAAGACGATTCTGCCGCTCACAGTGCTCTGCGGTGTGCGCCTTCTGCCGAAAGACGCCCGGGAGCGGTGCTTAGCTCTGCAGAGCACCGTACCTTCGTCTTTAGCCTCTCTTCTCGTCTACATCTTAGCAAAAAGCTTTTCCACTCTGTCTGGCAAGGAGAAACTGTGCCAGCACAAAAAACATCTCCCATCGTGTTCTAGAGGCTGCACGCAGGTCTGCCGAGTGTTTTGCAAGAAGAGAAAGAAAGTTGTCCAAAACAGCTTGCAATCGAATGTTCATGTGAATAGAAAAGGCAGGAGAGTGGTCAGGTACTGTTTTCTCTCCGTTGGCAAGCTGCGCACACAATCGCAGTGTTGTACAGCTTGTTTCATCACCTTTGCGAAGTTGCCGCTCTCTCCGGCTCCCGGAGACGAAGAAGCTGCTTCTTCGCGCAAAGACGATTCTGCCGCTCACAGTGCTCTGCGGTGTGCGCCTTCTGCCGAAAGAGGTCCGGGAGCGGTGCTTAGCTCTGCAGAGCACCGTACCTTCGTCTTTAGCCTCTCTTCTCGTCTACATCTTAGCAAAAAGCTTTTCCACTCTGTCCTGCAAGGAGAAACTGTGCCAGCACAGAAAACATCTCCCATCGTGTTCTAGAGGCTGCACGGAGGTCTGCCGAGTGTTTTGCAAGAAGAGAAAGAAAGTTGTCCAAAACAGCTTGCAATCGAATGTTCATGTGAATAGAAAAGGCAGGAGAGTGGTCAGGTACTGTTTTCTCTCAGTTGGCAAGCTGCGCACACAATCGCAGTGTTGTACAGCTTGTTTCATCACCTTTGCGAAGTTGCCGCTCTCTCCGGCTCCCGGAGACGAAGAAGCTGCTTCTTCGCGCAAAGACGATTCTGCCGCTCACAGTGCTCTGCGGTGTGCGCCTTCTGCCGAAAGACGCCCGGGAGCGGTGCTTAGCTCTGCAGAGCACCGTACCTTCGTCTTTAGCCTCTCTTCTCGTCTACATCTTAGCAAAAAGCTTTTCCACTCTGTCTGGCAAGGAGAAACTGTGCCAGCACAAAAAACATCTCCCATCGTGTTCTAGAGGCTGCACGGAGGTCTGCCGAGTGTTTTGCAAGAAGAGAAAGAAAGTTGTCCAAAACAGCTTGCAATCGAATCTTCATGTGAATAGAAAAGGCAGGAGAGTGGTCAGGTACTGTTTTCTCTCACTTGGCAAGCTGCGCACACAATCGCAGTGTTGTACAGCTTGTTTCATCACGTTTGCGAAGTTGCCGCTCTCTCCGGCTCCCGGAGACGAAGAAGCTGCTTCTTCGCGCAAAGACGATTCTGCCGCTCACAGTGCTCTGCGGTGTGCGCCTTCTGCCGAAAGACGCCCGGGAGCGGTGCTTAGCTCTGCAGAGCACCGTACCTTCGTCTTTAGCCTCTCTTCTCGTCTACATCTTAGCAAAAAGCTTTTCCACTCTGTCTGGCAAGGAGAAACTGTGCCAGCACAGAAAACATCTCCCATCGTGTTCCAGAGGCTGCACGCAGGTCTGCCGAGTGTTTTGCAAGAAGAGAAAGAAAGTTGTCCAAAACAGCTTGCAATCGAATGTTCATGTGAATAGAAAAGGCAGGAGAGTGGTCAGGTACTGTTTTCTCTCAGTTGGCAAGCTGCGCACACAATCGCAGTGTTGTACAGCTTGTTTCATCACCTTTGCCAAGTTGCCGCTCTCTCCGGCTCCCGGAGACGAAGAAGCTGCTTCTTCGCGCAAAGACGATTCTGCCGCTCACAGTGCTCTGCGGTGTGCGCCTTCTGCCGAAAGCCGCCCGGGAGCGGTGCTTAGCTCTGCAGAGCACCGTACCTTCGTCTTTAGCCTCTCTTCTCGTCTACATCTTAGCAAAAAGCTTTTCCACTCTGTCTGGCAAGGAGAAACTGTGCCAGCACAGAAAACATCTCCCATCGTGTTCTAGAGGCTGCACGGAGGTCTGCCGAGTGTTTTGCAAGAAGAGAAAGAAAGTTGTCCAAAACAGCTTGCAATCGAATGTTCATGTGAATAGAAAAGGCAGGAGAGTGGTCAGGTACTGTTTTCTCTCACTTGGCAAGCTGCGCACACAATCGCAGTGTTGTACAGCTTGTTTCATCACCTTTGCCAAGTTGCCGCTCTCTCCGGCTCCCGGAGACGAAGAAGCTGCTTCTTCGCGCAAAGACGATTCTGCCGCTCACAGTGCTCTGCGGTGTGCGCCTTCTGCCGAAAGAGGTCCGGGAGCGGTGCTTAGCTGTGCAGAGCACCGTACCTTCGTCTTTAGCCTCTCTTCTCGTCTACATCTTAGCAAAAAGCTTTTCCACTCTGTCTGGCAAGGAGAAACTGTGCCAGCACAGAAAACATCTCCCATCGTGTTCTAGAGGCTGCACGGAGGTCTGCCGAGTGTTTTGCAAGAAGAGAAAGAAAGTTGTCCAAAACAGCTTGCAATCGAATGTTCATGTGAATAGAAAAGGCAGGAGAGTGGTCAGGTACTGTTTTCTCTCACTTGGCAAGCTGCGCACACAATCGCAGTGTTGTACAGCTTGTTTCATCACCTTTGCCAAGTTGCCGCTCTCTCCGGCTCCCGGAGACGAAGAAGCTGCTTCTTCGCGCAAAGACGATTCTGCCGCTCACAGTGCTCTGCGGTGTGCGCCTTCTGCCGAAAGAGCCCCGGGAGCGGTGCTTAGCTCTGAGAAGCACCGAACCTGCTTCTTTAGCCTCTCTTCTCGTCTACGTCTTAGCAAAAAGCTTTTCCACTCTGTCTGGCAAGGCGAAACTGTGCCAGCACAGAAAACATCTCCCATCGTGTTCTAGAGGCTGCACGGAGGTCTGCCGAGTGTTTTGCAAGAAGAGAAAGAAAGTTGTCCAAAACAGCTTGCAATCGAATCTTCATGTGAATAGAAAAGGCAGGAGAGTGGTCAGGTACTGTTTTCTCTCAGTTGGCAAGCTGCGCACACAATCGCAGTGTTGTACAGCTTGTTTCATCACCTTGGCGAAGTTGCCGCTCTCTCCGGCTCCCGGAGACGAAAAAGCTGCTTCTTCGCGCAAAGACGATTCTGCCGCTCCCAGTGTTCTGCGGTGTGCGCCTTCTGCCTAAAGACGCCCGGGAGCGGTGCTTAGCTCTGCAGAGCACCGTACCTTCGTCTTTAGCCTCTCTTCTCGTCTACATCTTAGCAAAAAGCTTTTCCACTCTGTCTGGCAAGGAGAAACTGTGCCAGCACAGAAAACATCTCCCATCGTGTTCTAGAGGCTGCACGGAGGTCTGCCGAGTGTTTTGCAAGAAGAGAAAGAAAGTTGTCCAAAACAGCTTGCAATCGAATGTTCATGTGAATAGAAAAGGCAGGAGAGTGGTCAGGTACTGTTTTCTCTCAGTTGGCAAGCTGCGCACACAATCGCAGTGTTGTACAGCTTGTTTCATCACCTTTGCGAAGTTGCCGCTCTCTCCGGCTCCCGGAGACGAAGAAGCTGCTTCTTCGCGCAAAGACGATTCTGCCGCTCACAGTGCTCTGCTGTGTGCGCCTTCTGCCGAAAGAGCCCCGGGAGCGGTGCTTAGCTCTGAGAAGCACCATACGTGCTTCTTTAGCCTCTCTTCTCGTCTACATCTTAGCAAAAAGCTTTTCCACTCTGTCTGGCAAGGAGAAACTGTGCCAGCACAGAAAACATCTCCCATCGTGTTCTAGAGGCTGCACGGAGGTCTGCCGAGTGTTTTGCAAGAAGAGAAAGAAAGTTGTCCAAAACAGCTTGCAATCGAATGTTCACGTGAATAGAAAAGGCAGGAGAGTGGTCAGGTACTGTTTTCTCTCCGTTGGCAAGCTGCGCACACAATCGCAGTGTTGTACAGCTTGTTTCATCACCTTTGCGAAGTTGCCGCTCTCTCCGGCTCCCGGAGACGAAGAAGCTGCTTCTTCGCGCAAAGACGATTCTGCCGCTCACAGTGCTCTGCGGTGTGCGCCTTCTGCCGAAAGAGGTCCGGGAGCGGTGCTTAGCTCTGCAGAGCACCGTACCTTCGTCTTTAGCCTCTCTTCTCGTCTACATCTTAGCAAAAAGCTTTTCCACTCTGTCTGGCAAGGAGAAACTGTGCCAGCACAAAAAACATCTCCCATCGTGTTCTAGAGGCTGCACGCAGGTCTGCCGAGTGTTTTGCAAGAAGAGAAAGAAAGTTGTCCAAAACAGCTTGCAATCGAATGTTCATGTGAATAGAAAAGGCAGGAGAGTGGTCAGGTACTGTTTTCTCTCACTTGGCAAGCTGCGCACACAATCGCAGTGTTGTACAGCTTGTTTCATCACCTTTGCGAAGTTGCCGCTCTCTCCGGCTCCCGGAGACGAAGAAGCTGCTTCTTCGCGCAAAGACGATTCTGCCGCTCACAGTGCTCTGCGGTGTGCGCCTTCTGCCGAAAGACGCCCGGGAGCGGTGCTTAGCTCTGCAGAGCACCGTACCTTCGTCTTTAGCCTCTCTTCTCGTCTACATCTTAGCAAAAAGCTTTTCCACTCTGTCTGGCAAGGAGAAACTGTGCCAGCACAGAAAACATCTCCCATCGTGTTCCAGAGGCTGCACGGAGGTCTGCCGAGTGTTTTGCAAGAAGAGAAAGAAAGTTGTCCAAAACAGCTTGCAATCGAATGTTCATGTGAATAGAAAAGGCAGGAGAGTGGTCAGGTACTGTTTTCTCTCAGTTGGCAAGCTGCGCACACAATCGCAGTGTTGTACAGCTTGTTTCATCACCTTTGCGAAGTTGCCGCTCTCTCCGGCTCCCGGAGACGAAGAAGCTGCTTCTTCGCGCAAAGACGATTCTGCCGCTCACTGTGCTCTGCGGTGTGCGCCTTCTGCCGAAAGACGCCCGGGAGTGGTGCTTAGCTCTGCAGAGCACCGTACCTTCGTCTTTAGCCTCTCTTCTCGTCTACATCTTAGCAAAAAGCTTTTCCACTCTGTCTGGCAAGGAGAAACTGTGCCAGCACAGAAAACATCTCCCATCGTCTTCTAGAGGCTGCACGGAGGTCTGCCGAGTGTTTTGCAAGAAGAGAAAGAAAGTTGTCCAAAACAGCTTGCAATCGAATGTTCATGTGAATAGAAAAGGCAGGAGAGTGGTCAGGTACTGTTTTCTCTCAGTTGGCAAGCTGCGCACACAATCGCAGGGTTGTACAGCTTGTTTCATCACCTTTGCGAAGTTGCCGCTCTCTCCGGCTCCCGGAGACGAAGAAGCTGCTTCTTCGCGCAAAGACGATTCTGCCGCTCACTGTGCTCTGCGGTGTGCGCCTTCTGCCGAAAGACGCCCGGGAGTGGTGCTTAGCTCTGCAGAGCACCGTACCTTCGTCTTTAGCCTCTCTTCTCGTCTACATCTTAGCAAAAAGCTTTTCCACTCTGTCTGGCAAGGAGAAACTGTGCCAGCACAGAAAACATCTCCCATCGTGTTCCAGAGGCTGCACGGAGGTCTGCCGAGTGTTTTGCAAGAAGAGAAAGAAAGTTGTCCAAAACAGCTTGCAATCGAATGTTCATGTGAATAGAAAAGGCAGGAGAGTGGTCAGGTACTGTTTTCTCTCAGTTGGCAAGCTGCGCACACAATCGCAGGGTTGTACAGCTTGTTTCATCACCTTTGCGAAGTTGCCGCTCTCTCCGGCTCCCGGAGACGAAGAAGCTGCTTCTTCGCGCAAAGACGATTCTGCCGCTCACAGTGCTCTGCGGTGTGCGCCTTCTGCCGAAAGACGCCCGGGAGCGGTGCTTAGCTCTGCAGAGCACCGTACCTTCGTCTTTAGCCTCTCTTCTCGTCTACATCTTAGCAAAAAGCTTTTCCACTCTGTCTGGCAAGGAGAAACTGTGCCAGCACAGAAAACATCTCCCATCGTGTTCTAGAGGCTGCACGGAGGTCTGCCGAGTGTTTTGCAAGAAGAGAAAGAAAGTTGTCCAAAACAGCTTGCAATCGAATGTTCATGTGAATAGAAAAGGCAGGAGAGTGGTCAGGTACTGTTTTCTCTCAGTTGGCACGCTGCGCACACAATCGCAGTGTTGTACAGCTTGTTTCATCACCTTTGCCAAGTTGCCGCTCTCTCCGGCTCCCGGAGACGAAGAAGCTGCTTCTTCGCGCAAAGACGATTCTGCCGCTCACAGTGCTCTGCGGTGTGCGCCTTCTGCCGAAAGAGCCCCGGGAGCTGTGCTTAGCTCTGAGAAGCACCGTACCTGCTTCTTTAGCCTCTCTTCTCGTCTACATCTTAGCAAAAAGCTTTTCCACTCTGTCTGGCAAGGAGAAACTGTGCCAGCACAGAAAACATCTCCCATCGTCTTCTAGAGGCTGCACGGAGGTCTGCCGAGTGTTTTGCAAGAAGAGAAAGAAAGTTGTCCAAAACAGCTTGCAATCGAATGTTCATGTGAATAGAAAAGGCAGGAGAGTGGTCAGGTACTGTTTTCTCTCACTTGGCAAGCTGCGCACACAATCGCAGTGTTGTACAGCTTGTTGCATCACCTTTGCCAAGTTGCCGCTCTCTCCGGCTCCCGGAGACGAAGAAGCTGCTTCTTCGCGCAAAGACGATTCTGCCGCTCACAGTGCTCTGCTGTGTGCGCCTTCTGCCGAAAGAGGCCCGGGAGCGGTGCTTAGCTCTGCAGAGCACCGTACCTTCGTCTTTAGCCTCTCTTCTCGTCTACATCTTAGCAAAAAGCTTTTCCACTCTGTCTGGCAAGGAGAAACTGTGCCAACACAAAAAACATCTCCCATCGTGTTCTAGAGGCTGCACGGAGGTCTGCCGAGTGTTTTGCAAGAAGAGAAAGAAAGTTGTCCAAAACAGCTTGCAATCGAATGTTCATGTGAATAGAAAAGGCAGGAGAGTGGTCAGGTACTGTTTTCTCTCAGTTGGCACGCTGCGCACACAATCGCAGTGTTGTACAGCTTGTTTCATCACCTTTGCGAAGTTGCCGCTCTCTCCGGCTCCCGGAGACGAAGAAGCTGCTTCTTCGCGCAAAGACGATTCTGCCGCTCACAGTGCTCTGCGGTGTGCGCCTTCTGCCGAAAGAGGTCCGGGAGCGGTGCTTAGCTCTGCAGAGCACCGTACCTTCGTCTTTAGCCTCTCTTCTCGTCTACATCTTAGCAAAAAGCTTTTCCACTCTGTCTGGCAAGGAGAAACTGTGCCAGCACAAAAAACATCTCCCATCGTGTTCTAGAGGCTGCACGCAGGTCTGCCGAGTGTTTTGCAAGAAGAGAAAGAAAGTTGTCCAAAACAGCTTGCAATCGAATGTTCATGTGAATAGAAAAGGCAGGAGAGTGCTCAGGTACTGTTTTCTCTCAGTTGGCAAGCTGCGCACACAATCGCAGTGTTGTACAGCTTGTTTCATCACCTTTGCCAAGTTGCCGCTCTCTCCGGCTCCCGGAGACGAAGAAGCTGCTTCTTCGCGCAAAGACGATTCTGCCGCTCACAGTGCTCTGCGGTGTGCGCCTTCTGCCGAAAGAGGTCCGGGAGCGGTGCTTAGCTCTGCAGAGCACCGTACCTTCGTCTTTAGCCTCTCTTCTCGTCTACATCTTAGCAAAAAGCTTTTCCACTCTGTCTGGCAAGGAGAAACTGTGCCAGCACAGAAAACATCTCCCATCGTGTTCTAGAGGCTGCACGG
Organism: Melozone crissalis; assembly: GCF_028551555.1. Classification (NCBI taxonomy): domain Eukaryota; kingdom Metazoa; phylum Chordata; class Aves; order Passeriformes; family Passerellidae; genus Melozone; species Melozone crissalis. Next base: position 142,018 of record NW_026536125.1, read on the forward strand.
AGGTCTGCCGAGTGTTTTGCAAGAAGAGAAAGAAAGTTGTCCAAAACAGCTTGCAATCGAATGTTCATGTGAATAGAAAAGGCAGGAGAGTGGTCAGGTACTGTTTTCTCTCAGTTGGCAAGCTGCGCACACAATCGCAGTGTTGTACAGCTTGTTGCATCACCTTTGCCAAGTTGCCGCTCTCTCCGGCTCCCGGAGACGAAGAAGCTGCTTCTTCGCGCAAAGACGATTCTGCCGCTCACAGTGCTCTGCGGTGTGCGCCTTCTGCCGAAAGAGGTCCGGGAGCGGTGCTTAGCTCTGCAGAGCACCGTACCTTCGTCTTTAGCCTCTCTTCTCGTCTACATCTTAGCAAAAAGCTTTTCCACTCTGTCTGGCAAGGAGAAACTGTGCCAGCACAGAAAACATCTCCCATCGTTTTCTAGAGGCTGCACGGAGGTCTGCCGAGTGTTTTGCAAGAAGAGAAAGAAAGTTGTCCAAAACAGCTTGCAATCGAATGTTCATGTGAATAGAAAAGGCAGGAGAGTGGTCAGGTACTGTTTTCTCTCAGTTGGCAAGCTGCGCACACAATCGCAGTGTTGTACAGCTTGTTGCATCACCTTTGCCAAGTTGCCGCTCTCTCCGGCTCCCGGAGACGAAGAAGCTGCTTCTTCGCGCAAAGACGATTCTGCCGCTCACAGTGCTCTGCGGTGTGCGCCTTCTGCCGAAAGAGCCCCGGGAGCGGTGCTTAGCTCTGAGAAGCACCATACGTGCTTCTTTAGCCTCTCTTCTCGTCTACATCTTAGCAAAAAGCTTTTCCACTCTGTCTGGCAAGGAGAAACTGTGCCAGCACAGAAAACATCTCCCATCGTCTTCTAGAGGCTGCACGGAGGTCTGCCGAGTGTTTTGCAAGAAGAGAAAGAAAGTTGTCCAAAACAGCTTCTAATCGAATGTTCATGTGAATAGAAAAGGCAGGAGAGTGGTCAGGTACTGTTTTCTCTCAGTTGGTAAGCTGCGCACACAATCGCAGTGTTGTACAGCTTGTTTCATCACCTTTGCCAAGTTGCCGCTCTCTCCGGCTCCCGGAGACGAAGAAGCTGCTTCTTCGCGCAAAGACGATTCTGCCGCTCACAGTGCTCTGCGGTGTGCGCCTTCTGCCGAAAGACGCCCGGGAGCGGTGCTTAGCTCTGCAGAGCACCGTACCTTCGTCTTTAGCCTCTCTTCTCGTCTACATCTTAGCAAAAAGCTTTTCCACTCTGTCTGGCAAGGAGAAACTGTGCCAGCACAGAAAACATCTCCCATCGTGTTCTAGAGGCTGCACGGAGGTCTGCCGAGTGTTTTGCAAGAAGTGAAAGAAAGTTGTCCAAAACAGCTTCCAATCGAATGTTCATGTGAATAGAAAATGCAGGAGAGTGGTCATGTACTGTTTTCTCTCAATTGGAAAGCTGCGCACACAATCGCAGTGTTGTACAGCTTGTTTCATCACCTTTGCGAAGTTGCCGCTCTCTCCGGCTCCCGGAGACGAAGAAGCTGCTTCTTCGCGCAAAGACGATTCTGCCGCTCACAGTGCTCTGCGGTGTGCGCCTTCTGCCGAAAGACGCCCGGGAGCTGTGCTTCGCTCTGAGAAGCACCGTACCTGCTTCTTTAGCCTCTCTTCTCGTCTACATCTTAGCAAAAAGCTTTTCCACTCTGTCTGGCAAGGAGAAACTGTGCCAGCACAGAAAACATCTCCCATCGTCTTCTAGAGGCTGCACGGAGGTCTGCCGAGTGTTTTGCAAGAAGAGAAAGAAAGTTGTCCAAAACAGCTTGCAATCGAATGTTCATGTGAATAGAAAAGGCAGGAGAGTGGTCAGGTACTGTTTTCTCTCAGTTGGCAAGCTGCGCACACAATCGCAGTGTTGTACAGCTTGTTTCATCACCTTTGCGAAGTTGCCGCTCTCTCCGGCTCCCGGAGACGAAGAAGCTGCTTCTTCGCGCAAAGACGATTCTGCCGCTCACAGTGCTCTGCGGTGTGCGCCTTCTGCCGAAAGAGCCCCGGGAGCGGTGCTTAGCTCTGCAGAGCACCGTACCTTGGTCTTTAGCCTCTCTTCTCGTCTACATCTTAGCAAAAAGCTTTTCCACTCTGTCTGGCAAGGAGAAACTGTGCCAGCACAAAAAACATCTCCCATCGTCTTCTAGAGGCTGCACGGAGGTCTGCCGAGTGTTTTGCAAGAAGAGAAAGAAAGTTGTCCAAAACAGCTTGCAATCGAATGTTCATGTGAATAGAAAAGGCAGGAGAGTGGTCAGGTACTGTTTTCTCTCAGTTGGCACGCTGCGCACACAATCGCAGTGTTGTACAGCTTGTTTCATCACCTTTGCGAAGTTGCCGCTCTCTCCGGCTCCCGGAGACGAAGAAGCTGCTTCTTCGCGCAAAGACGATTCTGCCGCTCACAGTGCTCTGCGGTGTGCGCCTTCTGCCGAAAGAGCCCCGGGAGCTGTGCTTAGCTCTGAGAAGCACCATACGTGCTTCTTTAGCCTCTCTTCTCGTCTACATCTTAGCAAAAAGCTTTTCCACTCTCTCTGGCAAGGAGAAACTGTGCCAGCACAGAAAACATCTCCCATCGTGTTCTAGAGGCTGCACGCAGGTCTGCCGAGTGTTTTGCAAGAAGAGAAAGAAAGTTGTCCAAAACAGCTTGCAATCGAATGTTCATGTGAATAGAAAAGGCAGGAGAGTGGTCAGGTACTGTTTTCTCTCAGTTGGCAAGCTGCGCACACAATCGCAGTGTTGTACAGCTTGTTTCATCACCTTTGCCAAGTTGCCGCTCTCTCCGGCTCCCGGAGACGAAGAAGCTGCTTCTTCGCGCAAAGACGATTCTGCCGCTCACAGTGCTCTGCGGTGTGCGCCTTCTGCCGAAAGACGCCCGGGAGCGGTGCTTAGCTCTGCAGAGCACCGTACCTTCGTCTTTAGCCTCTCTTCTCGTCTACATCTTAGCAAAAAGCTTTTCCACTCTGTCTGGCAAGGAGAAACTGTGCCAGCACAGAAAACATCTCCCATCGTCTTCTAGAGGCTGCACGGAGGTCTGCCGAGTGTTTTGCAAGAAGAGAAAGAAAGTTGTCCAAAACAGCTTGCAATCGAATGTTCATGTGAATAGAAAAGGCAGGAGAGTGGTCAGGTACTGTTTTCTCTCAGTTGGCAAGCTGCGCACACAATCGCAGTGTTGTACAGCTTGTTTCATCACCTTTGCGAAGTTGCCGCTCTCTCCGGCTCCCGGAGACGAAGAAGCTGCTTCTTCGCGCAAAGACGATTCTGCCGCTCACAGTGCTCTGCGGTGTGCGCCTTCTGCCGAAAGAGGCCCGGGAGCGGTGCTTAGCTCTGCAGAGCACCGTACCTTCGTCTTTAGCCTCTCTTCTCGTCTACATCTTAGCAAAAAGCTTTTCCACTCTGTCTGGCAAGGAGAAACTGTGCCAGCACAGAAAACATCTCCCATCGTCTTCTAGAGGCTGCAAGGAGGTCTGCCGAGTGTTTTGCAAGAAGAGAAAGAAAGTTGTCCAAAACAGCTTGCAATCGAATGTTCATGTGAATAGAAAAGGCAGGAGAGTGGTCAGGTACTGTTTTCTCTCAGTTGGCAAGCTGCGCACACAATCGCAGTGTTGTACAGCTTGTTTCATCACCTTTGCGAAGTTGCCGCTCTCTCCGGCTCCCGGAGACGAAGAAGCTGCTTCTTCGCGCAAAGACGATTCTGCCGCTCACAGTGCTCTGCGGTGTGCGCCTTCTGCCGAAAGACGCCCGGGAGCGGTGCTTAGCTCTGCAGAGCACCATACGTGCTTCTTTAGCTTCTCTTCTCGTCTACATCTTAGCAAAAAGCTTTTCCACTCTGTCTGGCAAGGAGAAACTGTGCCAGCACAGAAAACATCTCCCATCGTGTTCTAGAGGCTGCACGGAGGTCTGCCGAGTGTTTTGCAAGAAGAGAAAGAAAGTTGTCCAAAACAGCTTGCAATCGAATCTTCATGTGAATAGAAAAGGCAGGAGAGTGGTCAGGTACTGTTTTCTCTCAGTTGGCAAGCTGCGCACACAATCGCAGTGTTGTACAGCTTGTTTCATCACCTTTGCGAAGTTGCCGCTCTCTCCGGCTCCCGGAGACGAAGAAGCTGCTTCTTCGCGCAAAGACGATTCTGCCGCTCACAGTGCTCTGCGGTGTGCGCCTTCTGCCGAAAGACGCCCGGGAGCGGTGCTTAGCTCTGCAGAGCACCATACGTGCTTCTTTAGCTTCTCTTCTCGTCTACATCTTAGCAAAAAGCTTTTCCACTCTGTCTGGCAAGGAGAAACTGTGCCAGCACAGAAAACATCTCCCATCGTGTTCTAGAGGCTGCACGGAGGTCTGCCGAGTGTTTTGCAAGAAGAGAAAGAAAGTTGTCCAAAACAGCTTGCAATCGAATGTTCATGTGAATAGAAAAGGCAGGAGAGTGGTCAGGTACTGTTTTCTCTCAGTTGGCAAGCTGCGCACACAATCGCAGTGTTGTACAGCTTGTTTCATCACCTTTGCCAAGTTGACGCTCTCTCCGGCTCCCGGAGACGAAGAAGCTGCTTCTTCGCGCAAAGACGATTCTGCCGCTCACAGTGCTCTGCGGTGTGCGCCTTCTGCCGAAAGAGGCCCGGGAGCGGTGCTTAGCTCTGCAGAGCACCGTACCTTCGTCTTTAGCCTCTCTTCTCGTCTACATCTTAGCAAAAAGCTTTTCCACTCTGTCTGGCAAGGAGAAACTGTGCCAGCACAAAAAACATCTCCCATCGTGTTCTAGAGGCTGCACGCAGGTCTGCCGAGTGTTTTGCAAGAAGAGAAAGAAAGTTGTCCAAAACAGCTTGCAATCGAATGTTCATGTGAATAGAAAAGGCAGGAGAGTGGTCAGGTACTGTTTTCTCTCAGTTGGCAAGCTGCGCACACAATCGCAGTGTTGTACAGCTTGTTTCATCACCTTTGCGAAGTTGCCGCTCTCTCCGGCTCCCGGAGACGAAGAAGCTGCTTCTTCGCGCAAAGACGATTCTGCCGCTCACAGTGCTCTGCGGTGTGCGCCTTCTGCCGAAAGACGCCCGGGAGCGGTGCTTAGCTCTGCAGAGCACCGTACCTTCGTCTTTAGCCTCTCTTCTCGTCTACATCTTAGCAAAAAGCTTTTCCACTCTGTCTGGCAAGGAGAAACTGTGCCAGCACAGAAAACATCTCCCATCGTCTTCTAGAGGCTGCACGGAGGTCTGCCGAGTGTTTTGCAAGAAGAGAAAGAAAGTTGTCCAAAACAGCTTGCAATCGAATGTTCATGTGAATAGAAAAGGCAGGAGAGTGGTCAGGTACTGTTTTCTCTCAGTTGGCAAGCTGCGCACACAATCGCAGTGTTGTACAGCTTGTTTCATCACCTTTGCCAAGTTGCCGCTCTCTCCGGCTCCCGGAGACGAAGAAGCTGCTTCTTCGCGCAAAGACGATTCTGCCGCTCACAGTGCTCTGCGGTGTGCGCCTTCTGCCGAAAGAGGTCCGGGAGCGGTGCTTAGCTCTGAGAAGCACCATACGTGCTTCTTTAGCTTCTCTTCTCGTCTACATCTTAGCAAAAAGCTTTTCCACTCTGTCTGGCAAGGAGAAACTGTGCCAGCACAGAAAACATCTCCCATCGTGTTCTAGAGGCTGCACGGAGGTCTGCCGAGTGTTTTGAAAGACGAGAAAGAAAGTTGTCCAAAACAGCTTGCAATCGAATGTTCATGTGAATAGAAAAGGCAGGAGAGTGGTCAGGTACTGTTTTCTCTCACTTGGCAAGCTGCGCACACAATCGCAGTGTTGTACAGCTTGTTTCATCACCTTTGCCAAGTTGCCGCTCTCTCCGGCTCCCGGAGACGAAGAAGCTGCTTCTTCGCGCAAAGACGATTCTGCCGCTCACAGTGCTCTGCGGTGTGCGCCTTCTGCCGAAAGACGCCCGGGAGCGGTGCTTAGCTCTGCAGAGCACCGTACCTTCGTCTTTAGCCTCTCTTCTCGTCTACATCTTAGCAAAAAGCTTTTCCACTCTGTCTGGCAAGGAGAAACTGTGCCAGCACAGAAAACATCTCCCATCGTCTTCTAGAGGCTGCACGGAGGTCTGCCGAGTGTTTTGCAAGAAGAGAAAGAAAGTTGTCCAAAACAGTTTGCAATCGAATGTTCATGTGAATAGAAAAGGCAGGAGAGTGGTCAGGTACTGTTTTCTCTCAGTTGGCAAGCTGCGCACACAATCGCAGTGTTGTACAGCTTGTTTCATCACCTTTGCGAAGTTGCCGCTCTCTCCGGCTCCCGGAGACGAAGAAGCTGCTTCTTCGCGCAAAGACGATTCTGCCGCTCACAGTGCTCTGCGGTGTGCGCCTTCTGCCGAAAGAGGCCCGGGAGCGGTGCTTAGCTCTGCAGAGCACCATACGTGCTTCTTTAGCCTCTCTTCTCGTCTACATCTTAGCAAAAAGCTTTTCCGCTCTGTCTGGCAAGGAGAAACTGTGCCAGCACAGAAAACATCTCCCATCGTGTTCTAGAGGCTGCACGCAGGTCTGCCGAGTGTTTTGCAAGAAGAGAAAGAAAGTTGTCCAAAACAGCTTCCAATCGAATGTTCATGTGAATAGAAAAGGCAGGAGAGTGGTCAGGTACTGTTTTCTCTCAGTTGGCACGCTGCGCACACAATCGCAGTGTTGTACAGCTTGTTTCATCACCTTTGCCAAGTTGCCGCTCTCTCCGGCTCCCGGAGACGAAGAAGCTGCTTCTTCGCGCAAAGACGATTCTGCCGCTCACAGTGCTCTGCGGTGTGCGCCTTCTGCCGAAAGACGCCCGGGAGCGGTGCTTAGCTCTGAGAAGCACCATACGTGCTTCTTTAGCTTCTCTTCTCGTCTACATCTTAGCAAAAAGCTTTTCCACTCTGTCTGGCAAGGAGAAACTGTGCCAGCACAGAAAACATCTCCCATCGTGTTCTAGAGGCTGCACGGAGGTCTGCCGAGTGTTTTGCAAGAAGAGAAAGAAAGTTGTCCAAAACAGCTTTCAATCGAATGTTCATGTGAATAGAAAAGGCAGGAGAGTGGTCAGGTACTGTTTTCTCTCAGTTGGCAAGCTGCGCACACAATCGCAGTGTTGTACAGCTTGTTTCATCACCTTTGCCAAGTTGCCGCTCTCTCCGGCTCCCGGAGACGAAGAAGCTGCTTCTTCGCGCAAAGACGATTCTGCCGCTCACAGTGCTCTGCGGTGTGCGCCTTCTGCCGAAAGAGGTCCGGGAGCGGTGCTTAGCTCTGCAGAGCACCGTACCTTCGTCTTTAGCCTCTCTTCTCGTCTACATCTTAGCAAAAAGCTTTTCCACTCTGTCTGGCAAGGAGAAACTGTGCCAACACAAAAAACATCTCCCATCGTGTTCTAGAGGCTGCACGGAGGTCTGCCGAGTGTTTTGCAAGAAGAGAAAGAAAGTTGTCCAAAACAGCTTGCAATCGAATGTTCATGTGAATAGAAAAGGCAGGAGAGTGGTCAGGTACTGTTTTCTCTCAGTTGGCACGCTGCGCACACAATCGCAGTGTTGTACAGCTTGTTTCATCACCTTTGCCAAGTTGCCGCTCTCTCCGGCTCCCGGAGACGAAGAAGCTGCTTCTTCGCGCAAAGACGATTCTGCCGCTCACAGTGCTCTGCGGTGTGCGCCTTCTGCCGAAAGAGGTCCGGGAGCGGTGCTTAGCTCTGCAGAGCACCGTACCTTCGTCTTTAGCCTCTCTTCTCGTCTACATCTTAGCAAAAAGCTTTTCCACTCTGTCTGGCAAGGAGAAACTGTGCCAGCACAAAAAACATCTCCCATCGTGTTCTAGAGGCTGCACGCAGGTCTGCCGAGTGTTTTGCAAGAAGAGAAAGAAAGTTGTCCAAAACAGCTTGCAATCGAATGTTCATGTGAATAGAAAAGGCAGGAGAGTGGTCAGGTACTGTTTTCTCTCAGTTGGCAAGCTGCGCACACAATCGCAATGTTGTACAGCTTGTTTCATCACCTTTGCCAAGTTGCCGCTCTCTCCGGCTCCCGGAGACGAAGAAGCTGCTTCTTCGCGCAAAGACGATTCTGCCGCTCACAGTGCTCTGCGGTGTGCGCCTTCTGCCGAAAGAGGCCCGGGAGCGGTGCTTAGCTCTGCAGAGCACCGTACCTTCGTCTTTAGCCTCTCTTCTCGTCTACATCTTAGCAAAAAGCTTTTCCACTCTGTCTGGCAAGGAGAAACTGTGCCAGCACAGAAAACATCTCCCATCGTGTTCTAGAGGCTGCACGCAGGTCTGCCGAGTGTTTTGCAAGAAGAGAAAGAAAGTTGTCCAAAACAGCTTGCAATCGAATGTTCATGTGAATAGAAAAGGCAGGAGAGTGGTCAGGTACTGTTTTCTCTCACTTGGCAAGCTGCGCACACAATCGCAGTGTTGTACAGCTTGTTGCATCACCTTTGCCAAGTTGCCGCTCTCTCCGGCTCCCGGAGACGAAGAAGCTGCTTCTTCGCGCAAAGACGATTCTGCCGCTCACAGTGCTCTGCGGTGTGCGCCTTCTGCCGAAAGACGCCCGGGAGCGGTGCTTAGCTCTGCAGAGCACCGTACCTTCGTCTTTAGCCTCTCTTCTCGTCTACATCTTAGCAAAAAGCTTTTCCACTCTGTCTGGCAAGGAGAAACTGTGCCAACACAAAAAACATCTCCCATCGTGTTCTAGAGGCTGCACGGAGGTCTGCCGAGTGTTTTGCAAGAAGAGAAAGAAAGTTGTCCAAAACAGCTTGCAATCGAATGTTCATGTGAATAGAAAAGGCAGGAGAGTGGTCAGGTACTGTTTTCTCTCAGTTTGCACGCTGCGCACACAATCGCAGTGTTGTACAGCTTGTTTCATCACCTTTGCGAAGTTGCCGCTCTCTCCGGCTCCCGGAGACGAAGAAGCTGCTTCTTCGCGCAAAGACGATTCTGCCGCTCACAGTGCTCTGCGGTGTGCGCCTTCTGCCGAAAGAGCCCCGGGAGCTGTGCTTAGCTCTGAGAAGCACCATACGTGCTTCTTTAGCCTCTCTTCTCGTCTACATCTTAGCAAAAAGCTTTTCCACTCTGTCTGGCAAGGAGAATCTGTGCCAGCACAGAAAACATCTCCCATTGTCTTCTAGAGGCTGCACGGAGGTCTGCCGAGTGTTTTGCAAGAAGAGAAAGAAAGTTGTCCAAAACAGCTTGCAATCGAATGTTCATGTGAATAGAAAAGGCAGGAGAGTGGTCCGGTACTGTTTTCTCTCACTTGGCAAGCTGCGCACACAATCGCAGTGTTGTACAGCTTGTTTCATCACCTTTGCCAAGTTGCCGCTCTCTCCGGCTCCCGGAGACGAAGAAGCTGCTTCTTCGCGCAAAGACGATTCTGCCGCTCACAGTGCTCTGCTGTGTGCGCCTTCTGCCGAAAGAGGCCCGGGAGCGGTGCTTAGCTCTGCAGAGCACCGTACCTTCGTCTTTAGCCTCTCTTCTCGTCTACATCTTAGCAAAAAGCTTTTCCACTCTGTCTGGCAAGGAGAAACTCTGCCAACACAAAAAACATCTCCCATTGTGTTCTAGAGGCTGCACGGAGGTCTGCCGAGTGTTTTGCAAGAAGAGAAAGAAAGTTGTCCAAAACAGCTTGCAATCGAATGTTCATGTGAATAGAAAAGGCAGGAGAGTGGTCAGGTACTGTTTTCTCTCAGTTGGCAAGCTGCGCACACAATCGCAGTGTTGTACAGCTTGTTGCATCACCTTTGCCAAGTTGCCGCTCTCTCCGGCTCCCGGAGACGAAGAAGCAGCTTCTTCGCGCAAAGACGATTCTGCCGCTCACAGTGCTCTGCGGTGTGCGCCTTCTGCCGAAAGACGCCCGGGAGCGGTGCTTAGCTCTGCAGAGCACCGTACCTTCGTCTTTAGCCTCTCTTCTCGTCTACATCTTAGCAAAAAGCTTTTCCACTCTGTCTGGCAAGGAGAAACTCTGCCAACACAAAAAACATCTCCCATCGTGTTCTAGAGGCTGCACGGAGGTCTGCCGAGTGTTTTGCAAGAAGAGAAAGAAAGTTGTCCAAAACAGCTTGCAATCGAATGTTCATGTGAATAGAAAAGGCAGGAGAGTGGTCAGGTACTGTTTTCTCTCAGTTGGCACGCTGCGCACACAATCGCAGTGTTGTACAGCTTGTTTCATCACCTTTGCCAAGTTGCCGCTCCCTCCGGCTCCCGGAGACGAAGAAGCTGCTTCTTCGCGCAAAGACGATTCTGCCGCTCACAGTGCTCTGCGGTGTGCGCCTTCTGCCGAAAGAGCCCCGGGAGCTGTGCTTAGCTCTGAGAAGCACCATACGTGCTTCTTTAGCCTCTCTTCTCGTCTACATCTTAGCAAAAAGCTTTTCCACTCTGTCTGGCAAGGAGAAACTGTGCCAGCACAGAAAACATCTCCCATCGTGTTCTAGAGGCTGCACGGAGGTCTGCCGAGTGTTTTGCAAGAAGAGAAAGAAAGTTGTCCAAAACAGCTTCCAATCGAATGTTCATGTGAATAGAAAAGGCAGGAGAGTGGTCAGGTACTGTTTTCTCTCAGTTGGTAAGCTGCGCACACAATCGCAGTGTTGTACAGCTTGTTTCATCACCTTTGCCAAGTTGCCGCTCTCTCCGGCTCCCGGAGACGAAGAAGCTGCTTCTTCGCGCAAAGACGATTCTGCCGCTCACAGTGCTCTGCGGTGTGCGCCTTCTGCCGAAAGACGCCCGGGAGCGGTGCTTAGCTCTGCAGAGCACCGTACCTTCGTCTTTAGCCTCTCTTCTCGTCTACATCTTAGCAAAAAGCTTTTCCACTCTGTCTGGCAAGGAGAAACTGTGCCAGCACAGAAAACATCTCCCATCGTCTTCTAGAGGCTGCACGGAGGTCTGCCGAGTGTTTTGCAAGAAGAGAAAGAAAGTTGTCCAAAACAGCTTCCAATCGAATGTTCATGTGAATAGAAAATGCAGGAGAGTGGTCATGTACTGTTTTCTCTCAATTGGAAAGCTGCGCACACAATCGCAGTGTTGTACAGCTTGTTTCATCACCTTTGCGAAGTTGCCGCTCTCTCCGGCTCCCGGAGACGAAGAAGCTGCTTCTTCGCGCAAAGACGATTCTGCCGCTCACAGTGCTCTGCGGTGTGCGCCTTCTGCCGAAAGACGCCCGGGAGCTGTGCTTCGCTCTGAGAAGCACCGTACCTGCTTCTTTAGCCTCTCTTCTCGTCTACATCTTAGCAAAAAGCTTTTCCACTCTGTCTGGCAAGGAGAAACTGTGCCAGCACAGAAAACATCTCCCATCGTGTTCTAGAGGCTGCACGGAGGTCTGCCGAGTGTTTTGCAAGAAGAGAAAGAAAGTTGTCCAAAACAGCTTGCAATCGAATGTTCATGTGAATAGAAAAGGCAGGAGAGTGGTCAGGTACTGTTTTCTCTCAGTTGGCAAGCTGCGCACACAATCGCAGTGTTGTACAGCTTGTTTCATCACCTTTGCGAAGTTGCCGCTCTCTCCGGCTCCCGGAGACGAAGAAGCTGCTTCTTCGCGCAAAGACGATTCTGCCGCTCACAGTGCTCTGCGGTGTGCGCCTTCTGCCGAAAGAGGCCCGGGAGCGGTGCTTAGCTCTGCAGAGCACCGTACCTTCGTCTTTAGCCTCTCTTCTCGTCTACATCTTAGCAAAAAGCTTTTCCACTCTGTCTGGCAAGGAGAAACTGTGCCAGCACAAAAAACATCTCCCATCGTCTTCTAGAGGCTGCACGGAGGTCTGCCGAGTGTTTTGCAAGAAGAGAAAGAAAGTTGTCCAAAACAGCTTGCAATCGAATGTTCATGTGAATAGAAAAGGCAGGAGAGTGGTCAGGTACTGTTTTCTCTCAGTTGGCACGCTGCGCACACAATCGCAGTGTTGTACAGCTTGTTTCATCACCTTTGCCAAGTTGCCGCTCTCTCCGGCTCCCGGAGACGAAGAAGCTGCTTCTTCGCGCAAAGACGATTCTGCCGCTCACAGTGCTCTGCGGTGTGCGCCTTCTGCCGAAAGAGCCCCGGGAGCTGTGCTTAGCTCTGAGAAGCACCATACGTGCTTCTTTAGCCTCTCTTCTCGTCTACATCTTAGCAAAAAGTTTTCCACTCTCTCTGGCAAGGAGAAACTGTGCCAGCACAGAAAACATCTCCCATCGTGTTCTAGAGGCTGCACGCAGGTCTGCCGAGTGTTTTGCAAGAAGAGAAAGAAAGTTGTCCAAAACAGCTTGCAATCGAATGTTCATGTGAATAGAAAAGGCAGGAGAGTGGTCAGGTACTGTTTTCTCTCAGTTGGCAAGCTGCGCACACAATCGCAGTGTTGTACAGCTTGTTTCATCACCTTTGCCAAGTTGCCGCTCTCTCCGGCTCCCGGAGACGAAGAAGCTGCTTCTTCGCGCAAAGACGATTCTGCCGCTCACAGTGCTCTGCGGTGTGCGCCTTCTGCCGAAAGACGCCCGGGAGCGGTGCTTAGCTCTGCAGAGCACCGTACCTTCGTCTTTAGCCTCTCTTCTCGTCTACATCTTAGCAAAAAGCTTTTCCACTCTGTCTGGCAAGGAGAAACTGTGCCAGCACAGAAAACATCTCCCATCGTCTTCTAGAGGCTGCACGGAGGTCTGCCGAGTGTTTTGCAAGAAGAGAAAGAAAGTTGTCCAAAACAGCTTGCAATCGAATGTTCATGTGAATAGAAAAGGCAGGAGAGTGGTCAGGTACTGTTTTCTCTCAGTTGGCAAGCTGCGCACACAATCGCAGTGTTGTACAGCTTGTTTCATCACCTTTGCCAAGTTGCCGCTCTCTCCGGCTCCCGGAGACGAAGAAGCTGCTTCTTCGCGCAAAGACGATTCTGCCGCTCACAGTGCTCTGCTGTGTGCGCCTTCTGCCGAAAGACGCCCGGGAGCGGTGCTTAGCTCTGCAGAGCACCGTACCTTCGTCTTTAGCCTCTCTTCTCGTCTACATCTTAGCAAAAAGCTTTTCCACTCTGTCTGGCAAGGAGAAACTGTGCCAGCACAGAAAACATCTCCCATCGTCTTCTAGAGGCTGCACGGAGGTCTGCCGAGTGTTTTGCAAGAAGAGAAAGAAAGTTGTCCAAAACAGCTTGCAATCGAATGTTCATGTGAATAGAAAAGGCAGGAGAGTGGTCAGGTACTGTTTTCTCTCAGTTGGCAAGCTGCGCACACAATCGCAGTGTTGTACAGCTTGTTTCATCACCTTTGCGAAGTTGCCACTCTCTCCGGCTCCCGGAGACGAAGAAGCTGCTTCTTCGCGCAAAGACGATTCTGCCGCTCACAGTGCTCTGCGGTGTGCGCCTTCTGCCGAAAGACGCCCGGGAGCGGTGCTTAGCTCTGCAGAGCACCGTACCTTCGTCTTTAGCCTCTCTTCTCGTCTACATCTTAGCAAAAAGCTTTTCCACTCTGTCTGGCAAGGAGAAACTGTGCCAGCACAGAAAACATCTCCCATCGTCTTCTAGAGGCTGCAAGGAGGTCTGCCGAGTGTTTTGCAAGAAGAGAAAGAAAGTTGTCCAAAACAGCTTGCAATCGAATGTTCATGTGAATAGAAAAGGCAGGAGAGTGGTCAGGTACTGTTTTCTCTCAGTTGGCAAGCTGCGCACACAATCGCAGTGTTGTACAGCTTGTTTCATCACCTTTGCGAAGTTGCCGCTCTCTCCGGCTCCCGGAGACGAAGAAGCTGCTTCTTCGCGCAAAGACGATTCTGCCGCTCACAGTGCTCTGCGGTGTGCGCCTTCTGCCGAAAGAGGCCCGGGAGCGGTGCTTAGCTCTGCAGAGCACCATACGTGCTTCTTTAGCCTCTCTTCTCGTCTACATCTTAGCAAAAAGCTTTTCCACTCTGTCTGGCAAGGAGAAACTGTGCCAGCACAGAAAACATCTCCCATCGTCTTCTAGAGGCTGCACGGAGGTCTGCCGAGTGTTTTGCAAGAAGAGAAAGAAAGTTGTCCAAAACAGCTTCCAATCGAATGTTCATGTGAATAGAAAAGGCAGGAGAGTGGTCAGGTACTGTTTTCTCTCAGTTGGCACGCTGCGCACACAATCGCAGTGTTGTACAGCTTGTTTCATCACCTTTGCCAAGTTGCCGCTCTCTCCGGCTCCCGGAGACGAAGAAGCTGCTTCTTCGCGCAAAGACGATTCTGCCGCTCACAGTGCTCTGCGGTGTGCGCCTTCTGCCGAAAGAGCCCCGGGAGCTGTGCTTAGCTCTGAGAAGCACCATACGTGCTTCTTTAGCTTCTCTTCTCGTCTACATCTTAGCAAAAAGTTTTCCACTCTCTCTGGCAAGGAGAAACTGTGCCAGCACAGAAAACATCTCCCATCGTGTTCTAGAGGCTGCACGCAGGTCTGCCGAGTGTTTTGCAAGAAGAGAAAGAAAGTTGTCCAAAACAGCTTGCAATCGAATGTTCATGTGAATAGAAAAGGCAGGAGAGTGGTCAGGTACTGTTTTCTCTCAGTTGGCAAGCTGCGCACACAATCGCAGTGTTGTACAGCTTGTTTCATCACCTTTGCGAAGTTGCCACTCTCTCCGGCTCCCGGAGACGAAGAAGCTGCTTCTTCGCGCAAAGACGATTCTGCCGCTCACAGTGCTCTGCGGTGTGCGCCTTCTGCCGAAAGACGCCCGGGAGCGGTGCTTAGCTCTGCAGAGCACCGTACCTTCGTCTTTAGCCTCTCTTCTCGTCTACATCTTAGCAAAAAGCTTTTCCACTCTGTCTGGCAAGGAGAAACTGTGCCAGCACAGAAAACATCTCCCATCGTCTTCTAGAGGCTGCAAGGAGGTCTGCCGAGTGTTTTGCAAGAAGAGAAAGAAAGTTGTCCAAAACAGCTTGCAATCGAATGTTCATGTGAATAGAAAAGGCAGGAGAGTGGTCAGGTACTGTTTTCTCTCAGTTGGCAAGCTGCGCACACAATCGCAGTGTTGTACAGCTTGTTTCATCACCTTTGCGAAGTTGCCGCTCTCTCCGGCTCCCGGAGACGAAGAAGCTGCTTCTTCGCGCAAAGACGATTCTGCCGCTCACAGTGCTCTGCGGTGTGCGCCTTCTGCCGAAAGAGGCCCGGGAGCGGTGCTTAGCTCTGCAGAGCACCATACGTGCTTCTTTAGCCTCTCTTCTCGTCTACATCTTAGCAAAAAGCTTTTCCACTCTGTCTGGCAAGGAGAAACTGTGCCAGCACAGAAAACATCTCCCATCGTCTTCTAGAGGCTGCACGGAGGTCTGCCGAGTGTTTTGCAAGAAGAGAAAGAAAGTTGTCCAAAACAGCTTCCAATCGAATGTTCATGTGAATAGAAAAGGCAGGAGAGTGGTCAGGTACTGTTTTCTCTCAGTTGGCACGCTGCGCACACAATCGCAGTGTTGTACAGCTTGTTTCATCACCTTTGCCAAGTTGCCGCTCTCTCCGGCTCCCGGAGACGAAGAAGCTGCTTCTTCGCGCAAAGACGATTCTGCCGCTCACAGTGCTCTGCGGTGTGCGCCTTCTGCCGAAAGAGGTCCGGGAGCGGTGCTTAGCTCTGAGAAGCACCATACGTGCTTCTTTAGCTTCTCTTCTCGTCTACATCTTAGCAAAAAGCTTTTCCACTCTGTCTGGCAAGGAGAAACTGTGCCAGCACAGAAAACATCTCCCATCGTGTTCTAGAGGCTGCACGCAGGTCTGCCGAGTGTTTTGCAAGAAGAGAAAGAAAGTTGTCCAAAACAGCTTTCAATCGAATGTTCATGTGAATAGAAAAGGCAGGAGAGTGGTCAGGTACTGTTTTCTCTCAGTTGGCAAGCTGCGCACACAATCGCAGTGTTGTACAGCTTGTTTCATCACCTTTGCCAAGTTGCCGCTCTCTCCGGCTCCCGGAGACGAAGAAGCTGCTTCTTCGCGCAAAGACGATTCTGCCGCTCACAGTGCTCTGCGCTGTGCGCCTTCTGCCGAAAGAGGTCCGGGAGCGGTGCTTAGCTCTGCAGAGCACCGTACCTTCGTCTTTAGCCTCTCTTCTCGTCTACATCTTAGCAAAAAGCTTTTCCACTCTGTCTGGCAAGGAGAAACTGTGCCAGCACAAAAAACATCTCCCATTGTTTTCTAGAGGCTGCACGCAGGTCTGCCGAGTGTTTTGCAAGAAGAGAAAGAAAGTTGTCCAAAACAGCTTGCAATCGAATGTTCATGTGAATAGAAAAGGCAGGAGAGTGGTCAGGTACTGTTTTCTCTCAGTTGGCAAGCTGCGCACACAATCGCAGTGTTGTACAGCTTGTTTCATCACCTTTGCGAAGTTGCCGCTCTCTCCGGCTCCCGGAGACGAAGAAGCTGCTTCTTCGCGCAAAGACGATTCTGCCGCTCACAGTGCTCTGCGGTTTGCGCCTTCTGCCGAAAGACGCCCGGGAGCGGTGCTTAGCTCTGCAGAGCACCGTACCTTCGTCTTTAGCCTCACTTCTCGTCTACATCTTAGCAAAAAGCTTTTCCACTCTGTCTGGCAAGGAGAAACTGTGCCAGCACAGTAAACATCTCCCATCGTCTTCTAGAGGCTGCACGAAGGTCTGCCGAGTGTTTTGCAAGAAGAGAAAGAAAGTTGTCCAAAACAGCTTCCAATCGAATGTTCATGTGAATAGAAAAGGCAGGAGAGTGGTCAGGTTCTGTTTTCTCTCACTTGGCACGCTGCGCACAAAATCGCAGTGTTGTACAGCTTGTTTCATCACCTTTGCGAAGTTGCCGCTCTCTCCGGCTCCCGGAGACGAAGAAGCTGCTTCTTCGTGCAAAGACGATTCTGCCGCTCACAGTGCTCTGCGGTGTGCGCCTTCTGCCGAAAGAGCCCCGGGGGCTGTGCTTAGCTCTGAGAAGCACCATACGTGCTTCGTCTTTAGCCTCTCTTCTCGTCTACATTTAGCAAAAAGCTTTTCCACTCTGTCTGGCAAGGAGAAACTGTGCCAGCACAAAAAACATCTCCCATCGTGTTCTAGAGGCTGCACGCAGGTCTGCCGAGTGTTTTGCAAGAAGAGAAAGAAAGTTGTCCAAAACAGCTTGCAATCGAATGTTCATGTGAATAGAAAAGGCAGGAGAGTGGTCAGGTACTGTTTTCTCTCAGTTGGCAAGCTGCGCACACAATCGCAGTGTTGTACAGCTTGTTTCATCACCTTTGCCAAGTTGCCGCTCTCTCCGGCTCCCGGAGACGAAGAAGCTGCTTCTTCGCGCAAAGACGATTCTGCCGCTCACAGTGGTCTGCGGTGTGCGCCTTCTGCCGAAAGAGGCCCGGGAGCGGTGCTTAGCTCTGCAGAGCACCGTACCTTCGTCTTTAGCCTCTCTTCTCGTCTACATCTTAGCAAAAAGCTTTTCCACTCTGTCTGGCAAGGAGAAACTGTGCCAGCACAGAAAACATCTCCCATCGTCTTCTAGAGGCTGCACGGAGGTCTGCCGAGTGTTTTGCAAGAAGAGAAAGAAAGTTGTCCAAAACAGCTTTCAATCGAATGTTCATGTGAATAGAAAAGGCAGGAGAGTGGTCAGGTACTGTTTTCTCTCAGTTGGCAAGCTGCGCACACAATCGCAGTGTTGTACAGCTTGTTTCATCACCTTTCCGAAGTTGCCGCTCTCTCCGGCTCCCGGAGACGAAGAAGCTGCTTCTTGGCGCAAAGACGATTCTGCCGCTCACAGTGCTCTGCGGTGTGCGCCTTCTGCCGAAAGAGCCCCGGGAGCTGTGCTTAGCTCTGAGAAGCACCGTACCTGCTTCTTTAGCCTCTCTTCTCGTCTACATCTTAGCAAAAAGCTTTTCCACTCTGTCTGGCAAGGAGAAACTGTGCCAGCACAGAAAACATCTCCCATCGTGTTCTAGAGGCTGCACGGAGGTCTGCCGAGTGTTTTGCAAGAAGAGAAAGAAAGTTGTCCAAAACAGCTTGCAATCGAATGTTCATGTGAATAGAAAAGGCAGGAGAGTGGTCAGGTACTGTTTTCTCTCACTTGGCAAGCTGCGCACACAATCGCAGTGTTGTACAGCTTGTTGCATCACCTTTGCCAAGTTGCCGCTCTCTCCGGCTCCCGGAGACGAAGAAGCTGCTTCTTCGCGCAAAGACGATTCTGCCGCTCACAGTGCTCTGCTGTGTGCGCCTTCTGCCGAAAGAGGCCCGGGAGCGGTGCTTAGCTCTGCAGAGCACCGTACCTTCGTCTTTAGCCTCTCTTCTCGTCTACATCTTAGCAAAAAGCTTTTCCACTCTGTCTGGCAAGGAGAAACTGTGCCAGCACAAAAAACATCTCCCATCGTGTTCTAGAGGCTGCACGCAGGTCTGCCGAGTGTTTTGCAAGAAGAGAAAGAAAGTTGTCCAAAACAGCTTGCAATCGAATGTTCATGTGAATAGAAAAGGCAGGAGAGTGGTCAGGTACTGTTTTCTCTCAGTTGGCAAGCTGCGCACACAATCGCAGTGTTGTACAGCTTGTTTCATCACCTTTGCCAAGTTGCCGCTCTCTCCGGCTCCCGGAGACGAAGAAGCTGCTTCTTCGCGCAAAGACGATTCTGCCGCTCACAGTGCTCTGCGGTGTGCGCCTTCTGCCGAAAGACGCCCGGGAGCGGTGCTTAGCTCTGCAGAGCACCGTACCTTCGTCTTTAGCCTCTCTTCTCGTCTACATCTTAGCAAAAAGCTTTTCCACTCTGTCTGGCAAGGAGAAACTGTGCCAGCACAGAAAACATCTCCCATCGTGTTCTAGAGGCTGCACGGAGGTCTGCCGAGTGTTTTGCAAGAAGAGAAAGAAAGTTGTCCAAAACAGCTTGCAATCGAATGTTCATGTGAATAGAAAAGGCAGGAGAGTGGTCAGGTACTGTTTTCTCTCAGTTGGCAAGCTGCGCACACAATCGCAGTGTTGTACAGCTTGTTGCATCACCTTTGCCAAGTTGCCGCTCTCTCCGGCTCCCGGAGACGAAGAAGCTGCTTCTTCGCGCAAAGACGATTCTGCCGCTCACAGTGCTCTGCGGTGTGCGCCTTCTGCCGAAAGAGCCCCGGGAGCGGTGCTTAGCTCTGCAGAGCACCGTACCTTCGTCTTTAGCCTCTCTTCTCGTCTACATCTTAGCAAAAAGCTTTTCCACTCTGTCTGGCAAGGAGAAACTCTGCCAACACAAAAAACATCTCCCATCGTGTTCTAGAGGCTGCACGGAGGTCTGCCGAGTGTTTTGCAAGAAGAGAAAGAAAGTTGTCCAAAACAGCTTGCAATCGAATGTTCATGTGAATAGAAAAGGCAGGAGAGTGGTCAGGTACTGTTTTCTCTCAGTTGGCACGCTGCGCACACAATCGCAGTGTTGTACAGCTTGTTTCATCACCTTTGCGAAGTTGCCGCTCTCTCCGGCTCCCGGAGACGAAGAAGCTGCTTCTTCGCGCAAAGACGATTCTGCCGCTCACAGTGCTCTGCGGTGTGCGCCTTCTGCCGAAAGAGCCCCGGGAGCTGTGCTTAGCTCTGAGAAGCACCATACCTGCTTCTTTAGCCTCTCTTCTCGTCTACATCTTAGCAAAAAGCTTTTCCACTCTGTCTGGCAAGGAGAAACTGTGCCAGCACAGAAAACATCTCCCATCGTGTTCTAGAGGCTGCACGGAGGTCTGCCGAGTGTTTTGCAAGAAGAGAAAGAAAGTTGTGCAAAACAGCTTGCAATCGAATGTTCATGTGAATAGAAAAGGCAGGAGAGTGGTCAGGTACTGTTTTCTCTCAGTTGGCAAGCTGCGCACACAATCGCAGTGTTGTACAGCTTGTTTCATCACCTTTGCGAAGTTGCCGCTCTCTCCGGCTCCCGGAGACGAAGAAGCTGCTTCTTCGCGCAAAGACGATTCTGCCGCTCACAGTGCTCTGCGGTGTGCGCCTTCTGCCGAAAGAGGCCCGGGAGCGGTGCTTAGCTCTGCAGAGCACCGTACCTTCGTCTTTAGCCTCTCTTCTCGTCTACATCTTAGCAAAAAGCTTTTCCACTCTGTCTGGCAAGGAGAAACTGTGCCAGCACAGAAAACATCTCCCATCGTGTTCTAGAAGCTGCACGGAAGTCTGCCGAGTGTTTTGCAAGAAGAGAAAGAAAGTTGTCCAAAACAGCTTGCAATCGAATGTTCATGTGAATAGAAAAGGCAGGAGAGTGGTCAGGTACTGTTTTCTCTCAGTTGGCACGCTGCGCACACAATCGCAGTGTTGTACAGCTTGTTTCAACACCTTTGCCAAGTTGCCGCTCTCTCCGGCTCCCGGAGACGAAGAAGCTGCTTCTTCGCGCAAAGACGATTCTGCCGCTCACAGTGCTCTGCGGTGTGCGCCTTCTGCCGAAAGAGCCCCGGGAGCTGTGCTTAGCTCTGAGAAGCACCATACGTGCTTCGTCTTTAGCCTCTCTTCTCGTCTACATCTTAGCAAAAACTTTTCCACTCTGTCTGGCAAGGAGAAACTGTGCCAGCACAGAAAACATCTCCCATCGTGTTCTAGAGGCTGCACGCAGGTCTGCCGAGTGTTTTGCAAGAAGAGAAAGAAAGTTGTCCAAAACAGCTTGCAATCGAATGTTCATGTGAATAGAAAAGGCAGGAGAGTGGTCAGGTACTGTTTTCTCTCAGTTGGCAAGCTGCGCACACAATCGCAGTGTTGTACAGCTTGTTTCATCACCTTTGCCAAGTTGCCGCTCTCTCCGGCTCCCGGAGACGAAGAAGCTGCTTCTTCGCGCAAAGACGATTCTGCCGCTCACAGTGCTCTGCGGTGTGCGCCTTCTGCCGAAAGACGCCCGGGAGCGGTGCTTAGCTCTGCAGAGCACCGTACCTTCGTCTTTAGCCTCTCTTCTCGTCTACATCTTAGCAAAAAGCTTTTCCACTCTGTCTGGCAAGGAGAAACTGTGCCAGCACAGAAAACATCTCCCATCGTGTTCTAGAGGCTGCACGGAGGTCTGCCGAGTGTTTTGCAAGAAGAGAAAGAAAGTTGTCCAAAACAGTTTGCAATCGAATGTTCATGTGAATAGAAAAGGCAGGAGAGTGGTCAGGTACTGTTTTCTCTCAGTTGGCAAGCTGCGCACACAATCGCAGTGTTGTACAGCTTGTTTCATCACCTTTGCGAAGTTGCCGCTCTCTCCGGCTCCCGGAGACGAA
This sequence comes from Melozone crissalis, assembly GCF_028551555.1. Lineage (NCBI taxonomy): Eukaryota > Metazoa > Chordata > Aves > Passeriformes > Passerellidae > Melozone > Melozone crissalis. The sequence continues at coordinate 163,007 of NW_026536125.1, forward strand.
GAAGCTGCTTCTTCGCGCAAAGACGATTCTGCCGCTCACAGTGCTCTGCGGTGTGCGCCTTCTGCCGAAAGACGCCCGGGAGCGGTGCTTAGCTCTGCAGAGCACCGTACCTTCGTCTTTAGCCTCTCTTCTCGTCTACATCTTAGCAAAAAGCTTTTCCACTCTGTCTGGCAAGGAGAAACTGTGCCAGCACAGAAAACATCTCCCATCGTCTTCTAGAGGCTGCACGGAGGTCTGCCGAGTGTTTTGCAAGAAGAGAAAGAAAGTTGTCCAAAACAGTTTGCAATCGAATGTTCATGTGAATAGAAAAGGCAGGAGAGTGGTCAGGTACTGTTTTCTCTCAGTTGGCAAGCTGCGCACACAATCGCAGTGTTGTACAGCTTGTTTCATCACCTTTGCGAAGTTGCCGCTCTCTCCGGCTCCCGGAGACGAAGAAGCTGCTTCTTCGCGCAAAGACGATTCTGCCGCTCACAGTGCTCTGCGGTGTGCGCCTTCTGCCGAAAGAGGTCCGGGAGCGGTGCTTAGCTCTGAGAAGCACCATACGTGCTTCTTTAGCCTCTCTTCTCGTCTACATCTTAGCAAAAAGCTTTTCCACTCTGTCTGGCAAGGAGAAACTGTGCCAGCACAGAAAACATCTCCCATCGTCTTCTAGAGGCTGCACGCAGGTCTGCCGAGTGTTTTGCAAGAAGAGAAAGAAAGTTGTCCAAAACAGCTTGCAATCGAATGTTCATGTGAATAGAAAAGGCAGGAGAGTGGTCAGGTACTGTTTTCTCTCAGTTGGCAAGCTGCGCACACAATCGCAGTGTTGTACAGCTTGTTTCATCACCTTTGCCAAGTTGCCGCTCTCTCCGGCTCCCGGAGACGAAGAAGCTGCTTCTTCGCGCAAAGACGATTCTGCCACTCACAGTGCTCTGCGGTGTGCGCCTTCTGCCGAAAGAGGTCCGGGAGCGGTGCTTAGCTCTGAGAAGCAGCATACGTGCTTCTTTAGCTTCTCTTCTCGTCTACATCTTAGCAAAAAGCTTTTCCACTCTGTCTGGCAAGGAGAAACTGTGCCAGCACAGAAAACATCTCCCATCGTGTTCTAGAGGCTGCACGGAGGTCTGCCGAGTGTTTTGCAAGAAGAGAAAGAAAGTTGTCCAAAACAGCTTGCAATCGAATGTTCATGTGAATAGAAAAGGCAGGAGAGTGGTCAGGTACTGTTTTGTCTCACTTGGAAAGCTGCGCACACAATCGCAGTGTTGTACGGCTTGTTTCATCACCTTTGCCAAGTTGCCGCTCTCTCCGGCTCCCGGAGACGAAGAAGCTGCTTCTTCGCGCAAAGACGATTCTGCCGCTCACAGTGCTCTGCGGTGTGCGCCTTCTGCCGAAAGAGCCCCGGGAGCGGTGCTTAGCTCTGCAGAGCACCGTACCTTCGTCTTTAGCCTCTCTTCTCGTCTACATCTTAGCAAAAAGCTTTTCCACTCTGTCTGGCAAGGAGAAACTGTGCCAGCACAAAAAACATCTCCCATCGTGTTCTAGAGGCTGCACGGAGGTCTGCCGAGTGTTTTGCAAGAAGAGAAAGAAAGTTGTCCAAAACAGCTTGCAATCGAATGTTCATGTGAATAGAAAAGGCAGGAGAGTGGTCAGGTACTGTTTTCTCTCACTTGGCAAGCTGCGCACACAATCGCAGTGTTGTACAGCTTGTTTCATCACCTTTGCGAAGTTGCCGCTCTCTCCGGCTCCCGGAGACGAAGAAGCTGCTTCTTCGCGCAAAGACGATTCTGCCGCTCACAGTGCTCTGCGGTGTGCGCATTCTGCCGAAAGACGCCCGGGAGCGGTGCTTAGCTCTGCAGAGCACCGTACCTTCGTCTTTAGCCTCTCTTCTCGTCTACATCTTAGCAAAAAGCTTTTCCACTCTGTCTGGCAAGGAGAAACTGTGCCTGCACAGAAAACATCTCCCATCATCTTCTAGAGGCTGCACGGAGGTCTGCCGAGTGTTTTGCAAGAAGAGAAAGAAAGTTGTCCAAAACAGTTTGCAATCGAATGTTCATGTGAATAGAAAAGGCAGGAGAGTGGTCAGGTACTGTTTTCTCTCAGTTGGCAAGCTGCGCACACAATCGCAGTGTTGTACAGCTTGTTTCATCACCTTTGCGAAGTTGCCGCTCTCTCCGGCTCCCGGAGACGAAGAAGCTGCTTCTTCGCGCAAAGACGATTCTGCCGCTCACAGTGCTCTGCGGTGTGCGCCTTCTGCCGAAAGAGGCCCGGGAGCGGTGCTTAGCTCTGAGAAGCACCATACGTGCTTCTTTAGCCTCTCTTCTCGTCTACATCTTAGCAAAAAGCTTTTCCACTCTGTCTGGCAAGGAGAAACTGTGCCAGCACAGAAAACATCTCCCATCGTGTTCTAGAAGCTGCACGGAGGTCTGCCGAGTGTTTTGCAAGAAGAGAAAGAAAGTTGTCCAAAACAGCTTGCAATCGAATGTTCATGTGAATAGAAAAGGCAGGAGAGTGGTCAGGTACTGTTTTCTCTCAGTTGGCAAGCTGCGCAAACAATCGCAGTGTTGTACAGCTTGTTTCATCACCTTTGCCAAGTTGCCGCTCTCTCCGGCTCCCGGAGACGAAGAAGCTGCTTCTTCGCGCAAAGACGATTCTGCCGCTCACAGTGCTCTGCGGTGTGCGCCTTCTGCCGAAAGACGCCCGGGAGCGGTGCTTAGCTCTGCAGAGCACCGTACCTTCGTCTTTAGCCTCTCTTCTCGTCTACATCTTAGCAAAAAGCTTTTCCACTCTGTCTGGCAAGGAGAAACTGTGCCAGCACAGAAAACATCTCCCATCGTCTTCTAGAGGCTGCACGGAGGTCTGCCGAGTGTTTTGCAAGAAGAGAAAGAAAGTTGTCCAAAACAGCTTCCAATCGAATGTTCATGTGAATAGAAAAGGCAGGAGAGTGGTCAGGTACTGTTTTCTCTCAGTTGGCACGCTGCGCACACAATCGCAGTGTTGTACAGCTTGTTTCATCACCTTTGCCAAGTTGCCGCTCTCTCCGGCTCCCGGAGACGAAGAAGCTGCTTCTTCGCGCAAAGACGATTCTGCCGCTCACAGTGCTCTGCGGTGTGCGCCTTCTGCCGAAAGAGCCCCGGGAGCGGTGCTTAGCTCTGAGAAGCTCCATACGTGCTTCTTTAGCCTCTCTTCTCGTCTACATCTTAGCAAAAAGCTTTTCCACTCTGTCTGGCAAGGAGAAACTGTGCCAGCACAGAAAACATCTCCCATCGTGTTCTAGAGGCTGCACGGAGGTCTGCCGAGTGTTTTGCAAGAAGAGAAAGAAAGTTGTCCAAAACAGCTTGCAATCGAATGTTCATGTGAATAGAAAAGGCAGGAGAGTGGTCAGGTACTGTTTTCTCTCAGTTGGCAAGCTGCGCACACAATCGCAGTGTTGTACAGCTTGTTTCATCACCTTTGCGAAATTGCCGCTCTCTCCGGCTCCCGGAGACGAAGAAGCTGCTTCTTCGCGCAAAGACGATTCTGCCGCTCACAGTGCTCTGCGGTGTGCGCCTTCTGCCGAAAGAGGTCCGGGAGCGGTGCTTAGCTCTGCAGAGCACCGTACCTTCGTCTTTAGCCTCTCTTCTCGTCTACATCTTAGCAAAAAGCTTTTCCACTCTGTCTGGCAAGGAGAAACTGTGCCAGCACAAAAAACATCTCCCATCGTGTTCTAGAGGCTGCACGCAGGTCTGCCGAGTGTTTTGCAAGAAGAGAAAGAAAGTTGTCCAAAACAGCTTGCAATCGAATGTTCATGTGAATAGAAAAGGCAGGAGAGTGGTCAGGTACTGTTTTCTCTCACTTGGCAAGCTGCGCACACAATCGCAGTGTTGTACAGCTTGTTTCATCACCTTTGCCAAGTTGCCGCTCTCTCCGGCTCCCGGAGACGAAGAAGCTGCTTCTTCGCGCAAAGACGATTCTGCCGCTCACAATGCTCTGCGGTTTGCGCCTTCTGCCGAAAGACGCCCGGGAGCGGTGCTTAGCTCTGCAGAGCACCGTACCTTCGTCTTTAGCCTCACTTCTCGTCTGCATCTTAGCAAAAAGCTTTTCCACTCTGTCTGGCAAGGAGAAACTGTGCCAGCACAGTAAACATCTCCCATCGTGTTCTAGAGGCTGCACGAAGGTCTGCCTAGTGTTTTGCAAGAAGAGAAAGAAAGTTGTCCAAAACAGCTTCCAATCGAATGTTCATGTGAATAGAAAAGGCAGGAGAGTGGTCAGGTACTGTTTTCTCTCAGTTGGCAAGCTGCGCACAAAATCGCAGTGTTGTACAGCTTGTTTCATCACCTTTGCGAAGTTGCCGCTCTCTCCGGCTCCCGGAGACGAAGAAGCTGCTTCTTCGCGCAAAGACGATTCTGCCGCTCACAGTGCTCTGCGGTGTGCGCCTTCTGCCGAAAGAGCCCCGGGAGCTGTGCTTAGCTCTGAGAAGCACCATACGTGCTTCTTTAGCCTCTCTTCTCGTCTACATCTTAGCAAAAAGCTTTTCCACTCTGTCTGGCAAGGAGAAACTGTGCCAGCACAAAAAACATCTCCCATCGTGTTCTAGAGGCTGCACGCAGGTCTGCCGAGTGTTTTGCAAGAAGAGAAAGAAAGTTGTCCAAAACAGCTTGCAATCGAATGTTCATGTGAATAGAAAAGGCAGGAGAGTGGTCAGGTACTGTTTTCTCTCACTTGGCAAGCTGCGCACACAATCGCAGTGTTGTACAGCTTGTTTCATCACCTTTGCCAAGTTGCCGCTCTCTCCGGCTCCCGGAGACGAAGAAGCTGCTTCTTCGCGCAAAGACGATTCTGCCGCTCACAGTGCTCTGCGGTGTGCGCCTTCTGCCGAAAGACGCCCGGGAGCGGTGCTTAGCTCTGCAGAGCACCGTACCTTCGTCTTTAGCCTCTCTTCTCGTCTACATCTTAGCAAAAAGCTTTTCCACTCTGTCTGGCAAGGAGAAACTGTGCCAGCACAGAAAACATCTCCCATCGTGTTCTAGAGGCTGCACGGAGGTCTGCCGAGTGTTTTGCAAGAAGAGAAAGAAAGTTGTCCAAAACAGCTTGCAATCGAATGTTCATGTGAATAGAAAAGGCAGGAGAGTGGTCAGGTACTGTTTTCTCTCAGTTGGCAAGCTGCGCACACAATCGCAGTGTTGTACAGCTTGTTTCATCACCTTTGCCAAGTTGCCGCTCTCTCCGGCTCCCGGAGACGAAGAAGCTGCTTCTTCGCGCAAAGACGATTCTGCCGCTCACAGTGCTCTGCTGTGTGCGCCTTCTGCCGAAAGAGGCCCGGGAGCGGTGCTTAGCTCTGCAGAGCACCGTACCTTCGTCTTTAGCCTCTCTTCTCGTCTACATCTTAGCAAAAAGCTTTTCCACTCTGTCTGGCAAGGAGAAACTCTGCCAACACAAAAAACATCTCCCATCGTGTTCTAGAGGCTGCACGCAGGTCTGCCGAGTGTTTTGCAAGAAGAGAAAGAAAGTTGTCCAAAACAGCTTGCAATCGAATGTTCATGTGAATAGAAAAGGCAGGAGAGTGGTCAGGTACTGTTTTCTCTCAGTTGGCACGCTGCGCACACAATCGCAGTGTTGTACAGCTTGTTTCATCACCTTTGCGAAGTTGCCGCTCTCTCCGGCTCCCGGAGACGAAGAAGCTGCTTCTTCGCGCAAAGACGATTCTGCCGCTCACAGTGCTCTGCGGTGTGCGCCTTCTGCCGAAAGAGGTCCGGGAGCGGTGCTTAGCTCTGCAGAGCACCGTACCTTCGTCTTTAGCCTCTCTTCTCGTCTACATCTTAGCAAAAAGCTTTTCCACTCTGTCTGGCAAGGAGAAACTGTGCCAGCACAGAAAACATCTCCCATCGTCTTCTAGAGGCTGCACGCAGGTCTGCCGAGTGTTTTGCAAGAAGAGAAAGAAAGTTGTCCAAAACAGCTTGCAATCGAATGTTCATGTGAATAGAAAAGGCAGGAGAGTGGTCAGGTACTGTTTTCTCTCAGTTGGCAAGCTGCGCACACAATCGCAGTGTTGTACAGCTTGTTTCATCACCTTTGCCAAGTTGCCGCTCTCTCCGGCTCCCGGAGACGAAGAAGCTGCTTCTTCGCGCAAAGACGATTCTGCCGCTCACAGTGCTCTGCGGTGTGCGCCTTCTGCCGAAAGAGGCCCGGGAGCGGTGCTTAGCTCTGCAGAGCACCGTACCTTCGTCTTTAGCCTCTCTTCTCGTCTACATCTTAGCAAAAAGCTTTTCCACTCTGTCTGGCAAGGAGAAACTGTGCCAGCACAGAAAACATCTCCCATCGTGTTCTAGAGGCTGCACGGAGGTCTGCCGAGTGTTTTGCAAGAAGAGAAAGAAAGTTGTCCAAAACAGCTTGCAATCGAATGTTCATGTGAATAGAAAAGGCAGGAGAGTGGTCAGGTACTGTTTTCTCTCACTTGGCAAGCTGCGCACACAATCGCAGTGTTGTACAGCTTGTTGCATCACCTTTGCCAAGTTGCCGCTCTCTCCGGCTCCCGGAGACGAAGAAGCTGCTTCTTCGCGCAAAGACGATTCTGCCGCTCACAGTGCTCTGCGGTGTGCGCCTTCTGCCGAAAGACGCCCGGGAGCGATGCTTAGCTCTGCAGAGCACCGTACCTTCGTCTTTAGCCTCTCTTCTCGTCTACATCTTAGCAAAAAGCTTTTCCACTCTGTCTGGCAAGGAGAAACTCTGCCAACACAAAAAACATCTCCCATCGTGTTCTAGAGGCTGCACGGAGGTCTGCCGAGTGTTTTGCAAGAAGAGAAAGAAAGTTGTCCAAAACAGCTTGCAATCGAATGTTCATGTGAATAGAAAAGGCAGGAGAGTGGTCAGGTACTGTTTTCTCTCAGTTGGCACGCTGCGCACAAAATCGCAGTGTTGTACAGCTTGTTTCATCACCTTTGCGAAGTTGCCGCTCTCTCCGGCTCCCGGAGACGAAGAAGCTGCTTCTTCGCGCAAAGACGATTCTGCCGCTCACAGTGCTCTGCGGTGTGCGCCTTCTGCCGAAAGAGCCCCAGGAGCTGTGCTTAGCTCTGAGAAGCACCATACGTGCTTCTTTAGCCTCTCTTCTCGTCTACATCTTAGCAAAAAGCTTTTCCACTCTGTCTGGCAAGGAGAAACTGTGCCAGCACAGAAAACATCTCCCATCGTGTTCTAGAGGCTGCACGGAGGTCTGCCGAGTGTTTTGCAAGAAGAGAAAGAAAGTTGTCCAAAACAGCTTGCAATCGAATGTTCATGTGAATAGAAAAGGCAGGAGAGTGGTCAGGTACTGTTTTCTCTCAGTTGGCAAGCTGCGCACACAATCGCAGTGTTGTACAGCTTGTTTCATCACCTTTGCCAAGTTGCCGCTCTCTCCGGCTCCCGGAGACGAAGAAGCTGCTTCTTCGCGCAAAGACGATTCTGCCGCTCACAGTGCTCTGCGGTGTGCGCCTTCTGCCGAAAGACGCCCGGGAGCGGTGCTTAGCTCTGCAGAGCACCGTACCTTCGTCTTTAGCCTCTCTTCTCGTCTACATCTTAGCAAAAAGCTTTTCCACTCTGTCTGGCAAGGAGAAACTGTGCCAGCACAGAAAACATCACCCATCGTGTTCTAGAAGCTGCACGGAGGTCTGCCGAGTGTTTTGCAAGAAGTGAAAGAAAGTTGTCCAAAACAGCTTGCAATCGAATGTTCATGTGAATAGAAAATGCAGGAGAGTGGTCAGGTACTGTTTTCTCTCAATTGGAAAACTGCGCACACAATCGCAGTGTTGTACAGCTTGTTTCATCACCTTTGCGAAGTTGCCGCTCTCTCCGGCTCCCGGAGACGAAGAAGCTGCTTCTTCGCGCAAAGACGATTCTGCCGCTCACAGTGCTCTGCTGTGTGCGCCTTCTGCCGAAAGAGGCCCGGGAGCGGTGCTTAGGTCTGCAGAGCACCGTACCTTCGTCTTTAGCCTCTCTTCTCGTCTACATCTTAGCAAAAAGCTTTTCCACTCTGTCTGGCAAGGAGAAACTGTGCCAGCACAAAAAACATCTCCCATCGTGTTCTAGAGGCTGCACGGAGGTCTGCCGAGTGTTTTGCAAGAAGAGAAAGAAAGTTGTCCAAAACAGCTTGCAATCGAATGTTCATGTGAATAGAAAAGGCAGGAGAGTGGTCAGGTACTGTTTTCTCTCAGTTGGCACGCTGCGCACACAATCGCAGTGTTGTACAGCTTGTTTCATCACCTTTGCCAAGTTGCCGCTCTCTCCGGCTCCCGGAGACGAAGAAGCTGCTTCTTCGCGCAAAGACGATTCTGCCGCTCACAGTGCTCTGCGGTGTGCGCCTTCTGCCGAAAGAGCCCCGGGAGCTGTGCTTAGCTCTGAGAAGCACCATACGTGCTTCTTTAGCCTCTCTTCTCGTCTACATCTTAGCAAAAAGCTTTTCCACTCTGTCTGGCAAGGAGAAACTGTGCCAGCACAGAAAACATCTCCCATCGTGTTCTAGAGGCTGCACGGAGGTCTGCCGAGTGTTTTGCAAGAAGAGAAAGAAAGTTGTCCAAAACAGCTTGCAATCGAATGTTCATGTGAATAGAAAAGGCAGGAGAGTGGTCAGGTACTGTTTTCTCTCAGTTGGCAAGCTGCGCACACAATCGCAGTGTTGTACAGCTTGTTTCATCACCTTTGCCAAGTTGCCGCTCTCTCCGGCTCCCGGAGACGAAGAAGCTGCTTCTTCGCGCAAAGACGATTCTGCCGCTCACAGTGCTCTGCTGTGTGCGCCTTCTGCCGAAAGAGGCCCGGGAGCGGTGCTTAGCTCTGCAGAGCACCGTACCTTCGTCTTTAGCCTCTCTTCTCGTCTACATCTTAGCAAAAAGCTTTTCCACTCTGTCTGGCAAGGAGAAACTCTGCCAACACAAAAAACATCTCCCATCGTGTTCTAGAGGCTGCACGCAGGTCTGCCGAGTGTTTTGCAAGAAGAGAAAGAAAGTTGTCCAAAACAGCTTGCAATCGAATGTTCATGTGAATAGAAAAGGCAGGAGAGTGGTCAGGTACTGTTTTCTCTCAGTTGGCACGCTGCGCACACAATCGCAGTGTTGTACAGCTTGTTTCATCACCTTTGCGAAGTTGCCGCTCTCTCCGGCTCCCGGAGACGAAGAAGCTGCTTCTTCGCGCAAAGACGATTCTGCCGCTCACAGTGCTCTGCGGTGTGCGCCTTCTGCCGAAAGAGGTCCGGGAGCGGTGCTTAGCTCTGCAGAGCACCGTACCTTCGTCTTTAGCCTCTCTTCTCGTCTACATCTTAGCAAAAAGCTTTTCCACTCTGTCTGGCAAGGAGAAACTGTGCCAGCACAGAAAACATCTCCCATCGTCTTCTAGAGGCTGCACGCAGGTCTGCCGAGTGTTTTGCAAGAAGAGAAAGAAAGTTGTCCAAAACAGCTTGCAATCGAATGTTCATGTGAATAGAAAAGGCAGGAGAGTGGTCAGGTACTGTTTTCTCTCAGTTGGCAAGCTGCGCACACAATCGCAGTGTTGTACAGCTTGTTTCATCACCTTTGCCAAGTTGCCGCTCTCTCCGGCTCCCGGAGACGAAGAAGCTGCTTCTTCGCGCAAAGACGATTCTGCCGCTCACAGTGCTCTGCGGTGTGCGCCTTCTGCCGAAAGAGGCCCGGGAGCGGTGCTTAGCTCTGCAGAGCACCGTACCTTCGTCTTTAGCCTCTCTTCTCGTCTACATCTTAGCAAAAAGCTTTTCCACTCTGTCTGGCAAGGAGAAACTGTGCCAGCACAGAAAACATCTCCCATCGTGTTCTAGAGGCTGCACGGAGGTCTGCCGAGTGTTTTGCAAGAAGAGAAAGAAAGTTGTCCAAAACAGCTTGCAATCGAATGTTCATGTGAATAGAAAAGGCAGGAGAGTGGTCAGGTACTGTTTTCTCTCACTTGGCAAGCTGCGCACACAATCGCAGTGTTGTACAGCTTGTTGCATCACCTTTGCCAAGTTGCCGCTCTCTCCGGCTCCCGGAGACGAAGAAGCTGCTTCTTCGCGCAAAGACGATTCTGCCGCTCACAGTGCTCTGCGGTGTGCGCCTTCTGCCGAAAGACGCCCGGGAGCGATGCTTAGCTCTGCAGAGCACCGTACCTTCGTCTTTAGCCTCTCTTCTCGTCTACATCTTAGCAAAAAGCTTTTCCACTCTGTCTGGCAAGGAGAAACTCTGCCAACACAAAAAACATCTCCCATCGTGTTCTAGAGGCTGCACGGAGGTCTGCCGAGTGTTTTGCAAGAAGAGAAAGAAAGTTGTCCAAAACAGCTTGCAATCGAATGTTCATGTGAATAGAAAAGGCAGGAGAGTGGTCAGGTACTGTTTTCTCTCAGTTGGCACGCTGCGCACAAAATCGCAGTGTTGTACAGCTTGTTTCATCACCTTTGCCAAGTTGCCGCTCTCTCCGGCTCCCGGAGACGAAGAAGCTGCTTCTTCGCGCAAAGACGATTCTGCCGCTCACAGTGCTCTGCGGTGTGCGCCTTCTGCCGAAAGAGCCCCAGGAGCTGTGCTTAGCTCTGAGAAGCACCATACGTGCTTCTTTAGCCTCTCTTCTCGTCTACATCTTAGCAAAAAGCTTTTCCACTCTGTCTGGCAAGGAGAAACTGTGCCAGCACAGAAAACATCTCCCATCGTGTTCTAGAGGCTGCACGGAGGTCTGCCGAGTGTTTTGCAAGAAGAGAAAGAAAGTTGTCCAAAACAGCTTGCAATCGAATGTTCATGTGAATAGAAAAGGCAGGAGAGTGGTCAGGTACTGTTTTCTCTCAGTTGGCAAGCTGCGCACACAATCGCAGTGTTGTACAGCTTGTTTCATCACCTTTGCCAAGTTGCCGCTCTCTCCGGCTCCCGGAGACGAAGAAGCTGCTTCTTCGCGCAAAGACGATTCTGCCGCTCACAGTGCTCTGCGGTGTGCGCCTTCTGCCGAAAGACGCCCGGGAGCGGTGCTTAGCTCTGCAGAGCACCGTACCTTCGTCTTTAGCCTCTCTTCTCGTCTACATCTTAGCAAAAAGCTTTTCCACTCTGTCTGGCAAGGAGAAACTGTGCCAGCACAGAAAACATCACCCATCGTGTTCTAGAAGCTGCACGGAGGTCTGCCGAGTGTTTTGCAAGAAGTGAAAGAAAGTTGTCCAAAACAGCTTGCAATCGAATGTTCATGTGAATAGAAAATGCAGGAGAGTGGTCAGGTACTGTTTTCTCTCAATTGGAAAACTGCGCACACAATCGCAGTGTTGTACAGCTTGTTTCATCACCTTTGCGAAGTTGCCGCTCTCTCCGGCTCCCGGAGACGAAGAAGCTGCTTCTTCGCGCAAAGACGATTCTGCCGCTCACAGTGCTCTGCTGTGTGCGCCTTCTGCCGAAAGAGGCCCGGGAGCGGTGCTTAGGTCTGCAGAGCACCGTACCTTCGTCTTTAGCCTCTCTTCTCGTCTACATCTTAGCAAAAAGCTTTTCCACTCTGTCTGGCAAGGAGAAACTGTGCCAGCACAAAAAACATCTCCCATCGTGTTCTAGAGGCTGCACGGAGGTCTGCCGAGTGTTTTGCAAGAAGAGAAAGAAAGTTGTCCAAAACAGCTTGCAATCGAATGTTCATGTGAATAGAAAAGGCAGGAGAGTGGTCAGGTACTGTTTTCTCTCAGTTGGCACGCTGCGCACACAATCGCAGTGTTGTACAGCTTGTTTCATCACCTTTGCCAAGTTGCCGCTCTCTCCGGCTCCCGGAGACGAAGAAGCTGCTTCTTCGCGCAAAGACGATTCTGCCGCTCACAGTGCTCTGCGGTGTGCGCCTTCTGCCGAAAGAGCCCCGGGAGCTGTGCTTAGCTCTGAGAAGCACCATACGTGCTTCTTTAGCCTCTCTTCTCGTCTACATCTTAGCAAAAAGCTTTTCCACTCTGTCTGGCAAGGAGAAACTGTGCCAGCACAGAAAACATCTCCCATCGTGTTCTAGAGGCTGCACGCAGGTCTGCCGAGTGTTTTGCAAGAAGAGAAAGAAAGTTGTCCAAAACAGCTTGCAATCGAATGTTCATGTGAATAGAAAAGGCAGGAGAGTGGTCAGGTACTGTTTTCTCTCAGTTGGCAAGCTGCGCACACAATCGCAGTGTTGTACAGCTTGTTTCATCACCTTTGCGAAGTTGCCGCTCTCTCCGGCTCCCGGAGACGAAGAAGCTGCTTCTTCGCGCAAAGACGATTCTGCCGCTCACAGTGCTCTGCGGTGTGCGCCTTCTGCCGAAAGAGGCCCGGGAGCGGTGCTTAGCTCTGCAGAGCACCGTACCTTCGTCTTTAGCCTCTCTTCTCGTCTACATCTTAGCAAAAAGCTTTTCCACTCTGTCTGGCAAGGAGAAACTGTGCCAGCACAGAAAACATCTCCCATCGTGTTCTAGAGGCTGCACGGAGGTCTGCCGAGTGTTTTGCAAGAAGTGAAAGAAAGTTGTCCAAAACTGCTTGCAATCGAATGTTCATGTGAATAGAAAAGGCAGGAGAGTGGTCAGGTACTGTTTTCTCTCACTTGGCAAGCTGCGCACACAATCGCAGTGTTGTACAGCTTGTTTCATCACCTTTGCCAAGTTGCCGCTCTCTCCGGCTCCCGGAGACGAAGAAGCTGCTTCTTCGCGCAAAGACGATTCTGCCGCTCACAGTGCTCTGCGGTGTGCGCCTTCTGCCGAAAGAGGTCCGGGAGCGGTGCTTAGCTCTGAGAAGCACCATACGTGCTTCTTTAGCCTCTCTTCTCGTCTACATCTTAGCAAAAAGCTTTTCCACTCTGTCTGGCAAGGAGAAACTGTGCCAGCACAGAAAACATCTCCCATCGTCTTCTAGAGGCTGCACGGAGGTCTGCCGAGTGTTTTGCAAGAAGAGAAAGAAAGTTGTCCAAAACAGCTTGCAATCGAATGTTCATGTGAATAGAAAAGGCAGGAGAGTGGTCAGGTACTGTTTTCTCTCAGTTGGCACGCTGCGCACACAATCGCAGTGTTGTACAGCTTGTTTCATCACCTTTGCCAAGTTGCCGCTCTCTCCGGCTCCCGGAGACGAAGAAGCTGCTTCTTCGCGCAAAGACGATTCTGCCGCTCACAGTGCTCTGCGGTGTGCGCCTTCTGCCGAAAGACGCCCCGGGAGCGGTGCTTAGCTCTGCAGAGCACCGTACCTTCGTCTTTAGCCTCTCTTCTCGTCTACATCTTAGCAAAAAGCTTTTCCACTCTGTCTGGCAAGGAGAAACTGTGCCAGCACAGAAAACATCTCCCATCGTGTTCTAGAGGCTGCACGGAGGTCTGCCGAGTGTTTTGCAAGAAGAGAAAGAAAGTTGTCCAAAACAGCTTGCAATCGAATGTTCATGTGAATAGAAAAGGGCAGGAGAGTGGTCAGGTACTGTTTTCTCTCAGTTGGCAAGCTGCGCACACAATCGCAGTGTTGTACAGCTTGTTTCATCACCTTTGCGAAGTTGCCGCTCTCTCCGGCTCCCGGAGACGAAGAAGCTGCTTCTTCGCGCAAAGACGATTCTGCCGCTCACAGTGCTCTGTGGTGTGCGCCTTCTGCCGAAAGAGGTCCGGGAGCGGTGCTTAGCTCTGCAGAGCACCGTACCTTCGTCTTTAGCCTCTCTTCTCGTCTACATCTTAGCAAAAAGCTTTTCCACTCTGTCTGGCAAGGAGAAACTGTGCCAGCACAAAAAACATCTCCATCGTGTTCTAGAGGCTGCACGCAGGTCTGCCGAGTGTTTTGCAAGAAGAGAAAGAAAGTTGTCCAAAACAGCTTGCAATCGAATGTTCATGTGAATAGAAAAGGCAGGAGAGTGGTCAGGTACTGTTTTCTCTCAGTTGGCAAGCTGCGCACACAATCGCAGTGTTGTACAGCTTGTTTCATCACCTTTGCGAAGTTGCCGCTCTCTCCGGCTCCCGGAGACGAAGAAGCTGCTTCTTCGCGCAAAGACGATTCTGCCGCTCACAGTCCTCTGCGGTTTGCGCCTTCTGCCGAAAGACGCCCGGGAGCGGTGCTTAGCTCTGCAGAGCACCGTACCTTCGTCTTTAGCCTCACTTCTCGTCTACATCTAAGCAAAAAGCTTTTCCACTCTGTCTGGCAAGGAGAAACTGTGCCAGCACAGAAAACATCTCCCATCGTGTTCTAGAGGCTGCACGCAGGTCTGCCGAGTGTTTTGCAAGAAGAGAAAGAAAGTTGTCCAAAACAGCTTGCAATCGAAAGTTCATGTGAATAGAAAAGGCAGGAGAGTGGTCAGGTACTGTTTTCTCTCAGTAGGCACGCTGCGCACACAATCGCAGTGTTGTACAGCTTGTTTCATCACCTTTGCGAAGTTGCCGCTCTCTCCGGCTCCGGAGACGAAGAAGCTGCTTCTTCGCGCAAAGACGATTCTGCCGATCACAGTGCTCTGCGGTGTGCGCCTTCTGCCGAAAGACGCCCGGGAGCGGTGCTTAGCTCTGCAGAGCACCGTATCTTCGTCTTTAGCCTCTCTTCTCGTCTACATCTTAGCAAAAAGCTTTTCCACTCTGTCTGGCAAGGAGAAACTGTGCCAGCACACAAAACATCTCCCATCGTGTTCTAGAAGCTGCACGGAGGTCTGCCGAGTGTTTTGCAAGAAGTGAAAGAAAGTTGTCCAAAAACAGCTTCCAATCGAATGTTCATGTGAATAGAAAATGCAGGAGAGTGGTCAGGTACTGTTTTCTCTCAATTGGAAAGCTGCGCACACAATCGCAGTGTTGTACAGCTTGTTTCATCACCTTTGCCAAGTTGCCGCTCTCTCCGGCTCCCGGAGACGAAGAAGCTGCTTCTTCGCGCAAAGACGATTCTGCCGCTCACAGTGCTCTGCTGTGTGCGCCTTCTGCCGAAAGAGGCCCGGGAGCGGTGCTTAGGTCTGCAGAGCACCGTACCTTCGTCTTTAGCCTCTCTTCTCGTCTACATCTTAGCAAAAAGCTTTTCCACTCTGTCTGGCAAGGAGAAACTGTGCCAGCACAAAAAACATCTCCCATCGTGTTCTAGAGGCTGCACGCAGGTCTGCCGAGTGTTTTGCAAGAAGAGAAAGAAAGTTGTCCAAAACAGCTTGCAATCGAATGTTCATGTGAATAGAAAAGGCAGGAGAGTGGTCAGGTACTGTTTTCTCTCACTTGGCACGCTGCGCACACAATCGCAGTGTTGTACAGCTTGTTTCATCACCTTTGCCAAGTTGCCGCTCTCTCCGGCTCCCGGAGACGAAGAAGCTGCTTCTTCGCGCAAAGACGATTCTGCCGCTCACAGTGCTCTGCGGTGTGCGACTTCTGCCGAAAGAGGTCCGGGAGCGGTGCTTAGCTCTGAGAAGCACCATACGTGCTTCTTTAGCCTCTCTTCTCGTCTACATCTTAGCAAAAAGCTTTTCCACTCTGTCTGGCAAGGAGAAACTGTGCCAGCACAGAAAACATCTCCCATCGTCTTCTAGAGGCTGCACGGAGGTCTGCCGAGTGTTTTGCAAGAAGAGAAAGAAAGTTGTCCAAAACAGCTTGCAATCGAATGTTCATGTGAATAGAAAAGGCAGGAGAGTGGTCAGGTACTGTTTTCTCTCAGTTGGCACGCTGCGCACACAATCGCAGTGTTGTACAGCTTGTTTCATCACCTTTGCCAAGTTGCCGCTCTCTCCGGCTCCCGGAGACGAAGAAGCTGCTTCTTCGCGCAAAGACGATTCTGCCGCTCACAGTGCTCTGCGGTGTGCGCCTTCTGCCGAAAGACGCCCGGGAGCGGTGCTTAGCTCTGCAGAGCACCGTACCTTCGTCTTTAGCCTCTCTTCTCGTCTACATCTTAGCAAAAAGCTTTTCCACTCTGTCTGGCAAGGAGAAACTGTGCCAGCACAGAAAACATCTCCCATCGTCTTCTAGAGGCTGCACGGAGGTCTGCCGAGTGTTTTGCAAGAAGAGAAAGAAAGTTGTCCAAAACAGTTTGCAATCGAATGTTCATGTGAATAGAAAAGGCAGGAGAGTGGTCAGGTACTGTTTTTTCTCAGTTGGCAAGCTGCGCACACAATCGCAGTGTTGTACAGCTTGTTTCATCACCTTTGCGAAGTTGCCGCTCTCTCCGGCTCCCGGAGACGAAGAAGCTGCTTCTTCGCGCAAAGACGATTCTGCCGCTCACAGTGCTCTGCGGTGTGCGCCTTCTGCCGAAAGAGGTCCGGGAGCGGTGCTTAGCTCTGAGAAGCACCATACGTGCTTCTTTAGCCTCTCTTCTCGTCTACATCTTAGCAAAAAGCTTTTCCACTCTGTCTGGCAAGGAGAAACTGTGCCAGCACAGAAAACATCTCCCATCGTCTTCTAGAGGCTGCACGGAGGTCTGCCGAGTGTTTTGCAAGAAGAGAAAGAAAGTTGTCCAAAACAGCTTGCAATCGAATGTTCATGTGAATAGAAAAGGCAGGAGAGTGGTCAGGTACTGTTTTCTCTCAGTTGGCACGCTGCGCACACAATCGCAGTGTTGTACAGCTTGTTTCATCACCTTTGCCAAGTTGCCGCTCTCTCCGGCTCCCGGAGACGAAGAAGCTGCTTCTTCGCGCAAAGACGATTCTGCCGCTCACAGTGCTCTGCGGTGTGCGCCTTCTGCCGAAAGAGGTCCGGGAGCGGTGCTTAGCTCTGAGAAGCACCATACGTGCTTCTTTAGCTTCTCTTCTCGTCTACATCTTAGCAAAAAGCTTTTCCACTCTGTCTGGCAAGGAGAAACTGTGCCAGCACAGAAAACATCTCCCATCGTGTTCTAGAGGCTGCACGGAGGTCTGCCGAGTGTTTTGCAAGAAGAGAAAGAAAGTTGTCCAAAACAGCTTGCAATCGAATGTTCATGTGAATAGAAAAGGCAGGAGAGTGGTCAGGTACTGTTTTCTCTCACTTGGCAAGCTGCGCACACAATCGCAGTGTTGTACAGCTTGTTTCATCACCTTTGCGAAGCTGCCGCTCTCTCCGGCTCCCGGAGACGAAGAAGCTGCTTCTTCGCGCAAAGACGATTCTGCCGCTCACAGTGCTCTGTGGTGTGCGCCTTCTGCCGAAAGAGGCCCGGGAGCGGTGCTTAGCTCTGCAGAGCACCGTACCTTCGTCTTTAGCCTCTCTTCTCGTCTACATCTTAGCAAAAAGCTTTTCCACTCTGTCTGGCAAGGAGAAACTGTGCCAGCACAAAAAACATCTCCCATCGTGTTCTAGAGGCTGCACGCAGGTCTGCCGAGTGTTTTGCAAGAAGAGAAAGAAAGTTGTCCAAAACAGCTTGCAATCGAACGTTCATGTGAATAGAAAAGGCAGGAGAGTGGTCAGGTACTGTTTTCTCTCAGTTGGCAAGCTGCGCACACAATCGCAGTGTTGTACAGCTTGTTTCATCACCTTTGCCAAGTTGCCGCTCTCTCCGGCTCCCGGAGACGAAGAAGCTGCTTCTTCGCGCAAAGACGATTCTGCCGCTCACAGTGCTCTGCGGTTTGCGCCTTCTGCCGAAAGACGCCCGGGAGCGGTGCTTAGCTCTGCAGAGCACCGTACCTTCGTCTTTAGCCTCACTTCTCGTCTACATCTAAGCAAAAAGCTTTTCCACTCTGTCTGGCAAGGAGAAACTGTGCCAGCACAGAAAACATCTCCCATCGTCTTCTAGAGGCTGCACGCAGGTCTGCCGAGTGTTTTGCAAGAAGAGAAAGAAAGTTGTCCAAAACAGCTTGCAATCGAATGTTCATGTGAATAGAAAAGGCAGGAGAGTGGTCAGGTACTGTTTTCTCTCAGTTGGCACGCTGCGCACACAATCGCAGTGTTGTACAGCTTGTTTCATCACCTTTGCCAAGTTGCCGCTCTCTCCGGCTCCCGGAGACGAAGAAGCTGCTTCTTCGCGCAAAGACGATTCTGCCGCTCACAGTGCTCTGCGGTGTGCGCCTTCTGCCGAAAGAGCCCCGGGAGCTGTGCTTAGCTCTGAGAAGCACCATACGTGCTTCTTTAGCCTCTCTTCTCGTCTACATCTTAGCAAAAAGCTTTTCCACTCTGTCTGGCAAGGAGAAACTGTGCCAGCACAGAAAACATCTCCCATCGTGTTCTAGAGGCTGCACGGAGGTCTGCCGAGTGTTTTGCAAGAAGAGAAAGAAAGTTGTCCAAAACAGCTTGCAATCGAATGCTCATGTGAATAGAAAAGGCAGGAGAGTGGTCAGGTACTGTTTTCTCTCAGTTGGCAAGCTGCGCACACAATCGCAGTGTTGTACAGCTTGTTTCATCACCTTTGCCAAGTTGCCGCTCTCTCCGGCTCCCGGAGACGAAGAAGCTGCTTCTTCGCGCAAAGACGATTCTGCCGCTCACAGTGCTCTGCGGTGTGCGCCTTCTGCCGAAAGACGCCCGGGAGCGGTGCTTAGCTCTGCAGAGCACCGTACCTTCGTCTTTAGCCTCTCTTCTCGTCTACATCTTAGCAAAAAGCTTTTCCACTCTGTCTGGCAAGGAGAAACTGTGCCAGCACAAAAAACATCTCCCATCGTGTTCTAGAGGCTGCACGCAGGTCTGCCGAGTGTTTTGCAAGAAGAGAAAGAAAGTTGTCCAAAACAGCTTGCAATCGAATGTTCATGTGAATAGAAAAGGCAGGAGAGTGGTCAGGTACTGTTTTCTCTCAGTTGGCACGCTGCGCACACAATCGCAGTGTTGTACAGCTTGTTTCATCACCTTTGCCAAGTTGCCGCTCTCTCCGGCTCCCGGAGACGAAGAAGCTGCTTCTTCGCGCAAAGACGATTCTGCCGCTCACAGTGCTCTGCGGTGTGCGCCTTCTGCCGAAAGAGGTCCGGGAGCGGTGCTTAGCTCTGAGAAGCACCATACGTGCTTCTTTAGCTTCTCTTCTCGTCTACATCTTAGCAAAAAGCTTTTCCACTCTGTCTGGCAAGGAGAAACTGTGCCAGCACAGAAAACATCTCCCATCGTGTTCTAGAGGCTGCACGGAGGTCTGCCGAGTGTTTTGCAAGAAGAGAAAGAAAGTTGTCCAAAACAGCTTGCAATCGAATGTTCATGTGAATAGAAAAGGCAGGAGAGTGGTCAGGTACTGTTTTCTCTCAGTTGGCAAGCTGCGCACACAATCGCAGTGTTGTACAGCTTGTTTCATCACCTTTGCGAAGTTGCCGCTCTCTCCGGCTCCCGGAGACGAAGAAGCTGCTTCTTCGCGCAAAGACGATTCTGCCGCTCACAGTGCTCTGCGGTGTGCGCCTTCTGCCGAAAGAGGTCCGGGAGCGGTGCTTAGCTCTGCAGAGCACCGTACCTTCGTCTTTAGCCTCTCTTCTCGTCTACATCTTAGCAAAAAGCTTTTCCACTCTGTCTGGCAAGGAGAAACTGTGCCAGCACAGAAAACATCTCCCATCGTGTTCTAGAGGCTGCACGCAGGTCTGCCGAGTGTTTTGCAAGAAGAGAAAGAAAGTTGTCCAAAACAGCTTGCAATCGAATGTTCATGTGAATAGAAAAGGCAGGAGAGTGGTCAGGTACTGTTTTCTCTCACTTGGCAAGCTGCGCACACAATCGCAGTGTTGTACAGCTTGTTTCATCACCTTTGCGAAGTTGCCGCTCTCTCCGGCTCCCGGAGACGAAGAAGCTGCTTCTTCGCGCAAAGACGATTCTGCCGCTCACAGTGCTCTGCGGTTTGCGCCTTCTGCCGAAAGACGCCCGGGAGCGGTGCTTAGCTCTGCAGAGCACCGTACCTTCGTCTTTAGCCTCTCTTCTCGTCTACATCTTAGCAAAAAGCTTTTCCACTCTGTCTGGCAAGGAGAAACTGTGCCAGCACAGAAAACATCTCCCATCGTGTTCTAGAGGCTGCACGCAGGTCTGCCGAGTGTTTTGCAAGAAGAGAAAGAAAGTTGTCCAAAACAGTTTGCAATCGAATGTTCATGTGAATAGAAAAGGCAGGAGAGTGGTCAGGTACTGTTTTCTCTCAGTTGGCACGCTGCGCACACAATCACAGTGTTGTACAGCTTGTTTCATCACCTTTGCGAAGTTGCCGCTCTCTCCGGCTCCCGGAGACGAAGAAGCTGCTTCTTCGCGCAAAGACGATTCTGCCGCTCACAGTGCTCTGCGGTGTGCGCCTTCTGCCGAAAGAGCCCCGGGAGCTGTGCTTAGCTCTGAGAAGCACCCTACGTGCTTCTTTAGCCTCTCTTCTCGTCTACATCTTAGCAAAAAGCTTTTCCACTCTGTCTGGCAAGGAGAAACTGTGCCAGCACAGAAAACATCTCCCATCGTGTTCTAGAGGCTGCACGGAGGTCTGCCGAGTGTTTTGCAAGAAGAGAAAGAA
Source organism: Melozone crissalis (assembly GCF_028551555.1). NCBI lineage: Eukaryota > Metazoa > Chordata > Aves > Passeriformes > Passerellidae > Melozone > Melozone crissalis. The sequence continues at coordinate 183,190 of NW_026536125.1, forward strand.
AGTTGTCCAAAACAGCTTGCAATCGAATGTTCAAGCGAATAGAAAAGGCAGGAGAGTGGTCAGGTACTGTTTTCTCTCAGTTGGCACGCTGCGCACACAATCGCAGTGTTGTACAGCTTGTTTCATCACCTTTGCGAAGTTGCCGCTCTCTCCGGCTCCCGGAGACGAAGAAGCTGCTTCTTCGCGCAAAGACGATTCTGCCGCTCACAGTGCTCTGCGGTGTGCGCCTTCTGCCGAAAGAGGTCCGGGAGCGGTGCTTAGCTCTGCAGAGCACCGTACCTTCGTCTTTAGCCTCTCTTCTCGTCTACATCTTAGCAAAAAGCTTTTCCACTCTGTCTGGCAAGGAGAAACTGTGCCAGCACAAAAAACATCTCCCATCGTGTTCTAGAGGCTGCACGCAGGTCTGCCGAGTGTTTTGCAAGAAGAGAAAGAAAGTTGTCCAAAACAGCTTGCAATCGAATGTTCATGTGAATAGAAAAGGCAGGAGAGTGGTCAGGTACTGTTTTCTCTCAGTTGGCACGCTGCGCACACAATCGCAGTGTTGTACAGCTTGTTTCATCACCTTTGCCAAGTTGCCGCTCTCTCCGGCTCCCGGAGACGAAGAAGCTGCTTCTTCGCGCAAAGACGATTCTGCCGCTCACAGTGCTCTGCGGTTTGCGCCTTCTGCCGAAAGACGCCCGGGAGCGGTGCTTAGCTCTGCAGAGCACCGTACCTTCGTCTTTAGCCTCACTTCTCGTCTACATCTAAGCAAAAAGCTTTTCCACTCTGTCTGGCAAGGAGAAACTGTGCCAGCACAGAAAACATCTCCCATCGTGTTCTAGAGGCTGCACGCAGGTCTGCCGAGTGTTTTGCAAGAAGAGAAAGAAAGTTGTCCAAAACAGCTTGCAATCGAATGTTCATGTGAATAGAAAAGGCAGGAGAGTGGTCAGGTACTGTTTTCTCTCAGTTGGCACGCTGCGCACACAATCGCAGTGTTGTACAGCTTGTTTCATCACCTTTGCCAAGTTGCCGCTCTCTCCGGCTCCCGGAGACGAAGAAGCTGCTTCTTCGCGCAAAGACGATTCTGCCGCACACAGTGCTCTGCGGTGTGCGCCTTCTGCCGAAAGACGCCCGGGAGCTGTGCTTAGCTCTGAGAAGCACCATACGTGCTTCTTTAGCCTCTCTTCTCGTCTACATCTTAGCAAAAAGCTTTTCCACTCTGTCTGGCAAGGAGAAACTGTGCCAGCACAGAAAACATCTCCCATCGTCTTCTAGAGGCTGCACGCAGGTCTGCCGAGTGTTTTGCAAGAAGAGAAAGAAAGTTGTCCAAAACAGCTTGCAATCGAATGTTCATGTGAATAGAAAAGGCAGGAGAGTGGTCAGGTACTGTTTTCTCTCACTTGGCAAGCTGCGCACACAATCGCAGTGTTGTACAGCTTGTTTCATCACCTTTGCCAAGTTGCCGCTCTCTCCGGCTCCCGGAGACGAAGAAGCTGCTTCTTCGCGCAAAGACGATTCTGCCGCTCACAGTGCTCTGCGGTGTGCGCCTTCTGCCGAAAGAGGCCCGGGAGCGGTGCTTAGCTCTGCAGAGCACCGTACCTTCGTCTTTAGCCTCTCTTCTCGTCTACATCTTAGCAAAAAGCTTTTCCACTCTGTCTGGAAAGGAGAAACTGTGCAGCACAGAAAACATCTCCCATCGTCTTCTAGAGGCTGCACGGAGGTCTGCCGAGTGTTTTGCAAGAAGAGAAAGAAAGTTGTCCAAAACAGCTTGCAATCGAATGTTCATGTGAATAGAAAAGGCAGGAGAGTGGTCAGGTACTGTTTTCTCTCAGTTGGCAAGCTGCGCACACAATCGCAGTGTTGTACAGTTTGTTTCATCACCTTTGCCAAGTCGCCGCTCTCTCCGGCTCCCGGAGACGAAGAAGCTGCTTCTTCGCGCAAAGACGATTCTGCCGCTCACAGTGCTCTGCGGTGTGCGCCTTCTGCCGAAAGAGCCCCGGGAGCGGTGCTTAGCTCTGCAGAGCACCGTACCTTCGTCTTTAGCCTCTCTTCTCGTCTACATCTTAGCAAAAAGCTTTTCCACTCTGTCTGGCAAGGAGAAACTGTGCCAGCACAGAAAACATCTCCCATCGTCTTCTAGAGGCTGCACGGAGGTCTGCCGAGTGTTTTGCAAGAAGAGAAAGAAAGTTGTCCAAAACAGCTTGCAATCGAATGTTCATGTGAATAGAAAAGGCAGGAGAGTGGTCAGGTACTGTTTTCTCTCAGTTGGCAAGCTGCGCACACAATCGCAGTGTTGTACAGCTTGTTTCATCACCTTTGCCAAGTTGCCGCTCTCTCCGGCTCCCGGAGACGAAGAAGCTGCTTCTTCGCGCAAAGACGATTCTGCCGCTCACAGTGCTCTGCGGTGTGCGCCTTCTGCCGAAAGACGCCCGGGAGCGGTGCTTAGCTCTGCAGAGCACCGTACCTTCGTCTTTAGCCTCTCTTCTCGTCTACATCTTAGCAAAAAGCTTTTCCACTCTGTCTGGCAAGGAGAAACTGTGCCCGCACAGAAAACATCTCCCATCGTCTTCTAGAGGCTGCACGGAGGTCTGCCGAGTGTTTTGCAAGAAGAGAAAGAAAGTTGTCCAAAACAGTTTGCAATCGAATGTTCATGTGAATAGAAAAGGCAGGAGAGTGGTCAGGTACTGTTTTCTCTCAGTTGGCAAGCTGCGCACACAATCGCAGTGTTGTACAGCTTGTTTCATCACCTTTGCGAAGTTGCCGCTCTCTCCGGCTCCCGGAGACGAAGAAGCTGCTTCTTCGCGCAAAGACGATTCTGCCGCTCACAGTGCTCTGCGGTGTGCGCCTTCTGCCGAAAGAGGTCCGGGAGCGGTGCTTAGCTCTGAGAAGCACCATACGTGCTTCTTTAGCCTCTCTTCTCGTCTACATCTTAGCAAAAAGCTTTTCCACTCTGTCTGGCAAGGAGAAACTGTGCCAGCACAGAAAACATCTCCCATCGTCTTCTAGAGGCTGCACGGAGGTCTGCCGAGTGTTTTGCAAGAAGAGAAAGAAAGTTGTCCAAAACAGCTTGCAATCGAATGTTCATGTGAATAGAAAAGGCAGGAGAGTGGTCAGGTACTGTTTTCTCTCAGTTGGCACGCTGCGCACACAATCGCAGTGTTGTACAGCTTGTTTCATCACCTTTGCCAAGTTGCCGCTCTCTCCGGCTCCCGGAGACGAAGAAGCTGCTTCTTCGCGCAAAGACGATTCTGCCGCTCACAGTGCTCTGCGGTGTGCGCCTTCTGCCGAAAGAGGTCCGGGAGCGGTGCTTAGCTCTGAGAAGCACCATACGTGCTTCTTTAGCTTCTCTTCTCGTCTACATCTTAGCAAAAAGCTTTTCCACTCTGTCTGGCAAGGAGAAACTGTGCCAGCACAGAAAACATCTCCCATCGTGTTCTAGAGGCTGCACGGAGGTCTGCCGAGTGTTTTGCAAGAAGAGAAAGAAAGTTGTCCAAAACAGCTTGCAATCGAATGTTCATGTGAATAGAAAAGGCAGGAGAGTGGTCAGGTACTGTTTTCTCTCACTTGGCAAGCTGCGCACACAATCGCAGTGTTGTACAGCTTGTTTCATCACCTTTGCGAAGTTGCCGCTCTCTCCGGCTCCCGGAGACGAAGAAGCTGCTTCTTCGCGCAAAGACGATTCTGCCGCTCACAGTGCTCTGTGGTGTGCGCCTTCTGCCGAAAGAGGTCCGGGAGCGGTGCTTAGCTCTGCAGAGCACCGTACCTTCGTCTTTAGCCTCTCTTCTCGTCTACATCTTAGCAAAAAGCTTTTCCACTCTGTCTGGCAAGGAGAAACTGTGCCAGCACAAAAAACATCTCCCATCGTGTTCTAGAGGCTGCACGGAGGTCTGCCGAGTGTTTTGCAAGAAGAGAAAGAAAGTTGTCCAAAACAGCTTGCAATCGAATGTTCATGTGAATAGAAAAGGCAGGAGAGTGGTCAGGTACTGTTTTCTCTCAGTTGGCAAGCTGCGCACACAATCGCAGTGTTGTACAGCTTGTTTCATCACCTTTGCCAAGTTGCCGCTCTCTCCGGCTCCCGGAGACGAAGAAGCTGCTTCTTCGCGCAAAGACGATTCTGCCGCTCACAGTGCTCTGCGGTTTGCGCCTTCTGCCGAAAGACGCCCGGGAGCGGTGCTTAGCTCTGCAGAGCACCGTACCTTCGTCTTTAGCCTCACTTCTCGTCTACATCTAAGCAAAAAGCTTTTCCACTCTGTCTGGCAAGGAGAAACTGTGCCAGCACAGAAAACATCTCCCATCGTGTTCTAGAGGCTGCACGGAGGTCTGCCGAGTGTTTTGCAAGAAGAGAAAGAAAGTTGTCCAAAACAGCTTGCAATCGAATGTTCATGTGAATAGAAAAGGCAGGAGAGTGGTCAGGTACTGTTTTCTCTCAGTTGGCACGCTGCGCACACAATCGCAGTGTTGTACAGCTTGTTTCATCACCTTTGCCAAGTTGCCGCTCTCTCCGGCTCCCGGAGACGAAGAAGCTGCTTCTTCGCGCAAAGACGATTCTGCCGCTCACAGTGCTCTGCGGTGTGCGCCTTCTGCCGAAAGAGCCCCGGGAGCTGTGCTTAGCTCTGAGAAGCACCATACGTGCTTCTTTAGCCTCTCTTCTCGTCTACATCTTAGCAAAAAGCTTTTCCACTCTGTCTGGCAAGGAGAAACTGTGCCAGCACAGAAAACATCTCCCATCGTGTTCTAGAGGCTGCACGCAGGTCTGCCGAGTGTTTTGCAAGAAGAGAAAGAAAGTTGTCCAAAACAGCTTGCAATCGAATGTTCATGTGAATAGAAAAGGCAGGAGAGTGGTCAGGTACTGTTTTCTCTCACTTGGCAAGCTGCGCACACAATCGCAGTGTTGTACAGCTTGTTTCATCACCTTTGCGAAGTTGCCGCTCTCTCCGGCTCCCGGAGACGAAGAAGCTGCTTCTTCGCGCAAAGACGATTCTGCCGCTCACAGTGCTCTGCGGTGTGCGCCTTCTGCCGAAAGAGGTCCGGGAGCGGTGCTTAGCTCTGCAGAGCACCGTACCTTCGTCTTTAGCCTCTCTTCTCATCTACATCTTAGCAAAAAGCTTTTCCACTCTGTCTGTCAAGGAGAAACTGTGCCAGCAGAAAAAACATCTCCCATCGTGTTCTAGTGGCTGCACGCAGGTCTGCCGAGTGTTTTGCAAGAAGAGAAAGAAAGTTGTCCAAAACAGCTTGCAATCGAATGTTCATGTGAATAGAAAAGGCAGGAGAGTGGTCAGGTACTGTTTTCTCTCTGTTGGCAAGCTGCGCACACAATCGCAGTGTTGTACAGCTTGATTCATCACCTTTGCCAAGTTGCCGCTCTCTCCGGCTCCCGGAGACGAAGAAGCTGCTTCTTCGCGCAAAGACGATTCTGCCGCTCACAGTGCTCTGTGGTGTGCGCCTTCTGCCGAAAGACGCCCGGGAGCGGTGCTTAGCTCTGCAGAGCACCGTACCTTCGTCTTTAGCCTCTCTTCTCGTCTACATCTTAGCAAAAAGCTTTTCCACTCTGTCTGGCAAGGAGAAACTGTGCCAGCACAGAAAACATCTCCCATCGTGTTCTAGAGGCTGCACGGAGGTCTGCCGAGTGTTTTGCAAGAAGAGAAAGAAAGTTGTCCAAAACAGCTTGCAATCGAATGTTCATGTGAATAGAAAAGGCAGGAGAGTGGTCAGGTACTGTTTTCTCTCAGTTGGCAAGCTGCGCACACAATCGCAGTGTTGTACAGCTTGTTTCATCACCTTTGCCAAGTTGACGCTCTCTCCGGCTCCCGGAGACGAAGAAGCTGCTTCTTCGCGCAAAGACGATTCTGCCGCTCACAGTGCTCTGCGGTGTGCGCCTTCTGCCGAAAGAGCCCCGGGAGCTGTGCTTAGCTCTGAGAAGCACCGTACCTTCGTCTTTAGCCTCTCTTCTCGTCTACATCTTAGCAAAAAGCTTTTCCACTCTGTCTGGCAAGGAGAAACTGTGCCAGCACAGAAAACATCTCCCATCGTCTTCTAGAGGCTGCACGGAGGTCTGCCGAGTGTTTTGCAAGAAGAGAAAGAAAGTTGTCCAAAACAGCTTGCAATCGAATGTTCATGTGAATAGAAAAGGCAGGAGAGTGGTCAGGTACTGTTTTCTCTCAGTTGGCAAGCTGCGCACACAATCGCAGTGTTGTACAGCTTGTTTCATCACCTTTGCGAAGTTGCCGCTCTCTCCGGCTCCCGGAGACGAAGAAGCTGCTTCTTCGCGCAAAGACGATTCTGCCGCTCACAGTGCTCTGCGGTGTGCGCCTTCTGCCGAAAGACGCCCGGGAGCGGTGCTTAGCTCTGCAGAGCACCGTACCTTCGTCTTTAGCCTCTCTTCTCGTCTACATCTTAGCAATAAGCTTTTACACTCTGTCTGGCAAGGAGAAACTGTGCCAGCACAGAAAACATCTCCCATCGTCTTCTAGAGGCTGCACGCAGGTCTGCCGAGTGTTTTGCAAGAAGAGAAAGAAAGTTGTCCAAAACAGCTTGCAATCGAATGTTCATGTGAATAGAAAAGGCAGGAGCGTGGTCAGGTACTGTTTTCTCTCAGTTGGCACGCTGCGCACACAATCGCAGTGTTGTACAGCTTGTTTCATCACCTTTGCCAAGTTGCCGCTCTCTCCGGCTCCCGGAGACGAAGAAGCTGCTTCTTCGCGCAAAGACGATTCTGCCGCTCACAGTGCTCTGCGGTGTGCGCCTTCTGCCGAAAGAGGTCCGGGAGCGGTGCTTAGCTCTGAGAAGCACCATACGTGCTTCTTTAGCTTCTCTTCTCGTCTACATCTTAGCAAAAAGCTTTTCCACTCTGTCTGGCAAGGAGAAACTGTGCCAGCACAGAAAACATCTCCCATCGTCTTCTAGAGGCTGCACGGAGGTCTGCCGAGTGTTTTGCAAGAAGAGAAAGAAAGTTGTCCAAAACAGCTTGCAATCGAATGTTCATGTGAATAGAAAAGGCAGGAGAGTGGTCAGGTACTGTTTTCTCTCAGTTGGAAAGCTGCGCACACAATCGCAGTGTTGTACAGCTTGTTTCATCACCTTTGCGAAGTTGCCGCTCTCTCCGGCTCCCGGAGACGAAGAAGCTGCTTCTTCGCGCAAAGACGATTCTGCCGCTCACAGTGCTCTGCGGTGTGCGCCTTCTGCCGAAAGAGGTCCGGGAGCGGTGCTTAGCTCTGCAGAGCACCGTACCTTCGTCTTTAGCCTCTCTTCTCGTCTACATCTTAGCAAAAAGCTTTTCCACTCTGTCTGGCAAGGAGAAACTTTGCCAGCACAAAAAACATCTCCCATCGTGTTCTAGAGGCTGCACGCAGGTCTGCCGAGTGTTTTGCAAGAAGAGAAAGAAAGTTGTCCAAAACAGCTTGCAATCGAATGTTCATGTGAATAGAAAAGGCAGGAGAGTGGTCAGGTACTGTTTTCTCTCAGTTGGCAAGCTGCGCACACAATCGCAGTGTTGTACAGCTTGTTTCATCACCTTTGCCAAGTTGCCGCTCTCTCCGGCTCCCGGAGACGAAGAAGCTGCTTCTTCGCGCAAAGACGATTCTGCCGCTCACAGTGCTCTGCGGTTTGCGCCTTCTGCCGAAAGACGCCCGGGAGCGGTGCTTAGCTCTGCAGAGCACCGTACCTTCGTCTTTAGCCTCACTTCTCGTCTACATCTTAGCAAAAAGCTTTTCCACTCTGTCTGGCAAGGAGAAACTGTGCCAGCACAGAAAACATCTCCCATCGTGTTCTAGAGGCTGCACGCAGGTCTGCCGAGTGTTTTGCAAGAAGAGAAAGAAAGTTGTCCAAAACAGTTTGCAATCGAATGTTCATGTGAATAGAAAAGGCAGGAGAGTGGTCAGGTACTGTTTTCTCTCAGTTGGCACGCTGCGCACACAATCGCAGTGTTGTACAGCTTGTTTCATCACCTTTGCGAAGTTGCCGTTCTCTCCGGCTCCCGGAGACGAAGAAGCTGCTTCTTCGCGCAAAGACGATTCTGCCGCTCACAGTGCTCTGCGGTGTGCGCCTTCTGCCGAAAGAGCCCCGGGAGCTGTGCTTAGCTCTGAGAAGCACCATACGTGCTTCTTTAGCCTCTCTTCTCGTCTACATCTTAGCAAAAAGCTTTTCCACTCTGTCTGGCAAGGAGAAACTGTGCCAGCACAGAAAACATCTCCCATCGTGTTCTAGAGGCTGCACGCAGGTCTGCCGAGTGTTTTGCAAGAAGAGAAAGAAAGTTGTCCAAAACAGCTTGCAATCGAATGTTCAAGCGAATAGAAAAGGCAGGAGAGTGGTCAGGTACTGTTTTCTCTCAGTTGGCAAGCTGCGCACACAATCGCAGTGTTGTACAGCTTGTTTCATCACCTTTGCCAAGTTGCCGCTCTCTCCGGCTCCCGGAGACGAAGAAGCTGCTTCTTCGCGCGAAGACGATACTGCCGCTCACAGTGCTCTGCGGTTTGCGCCTTCTGCCGAAAGACGCCCGGGAGCGGTGCTTAGCTCTGCAGAGCACCGTACCTTCGTCTTTAGCCTCACTTCTCGTCTACATCTTAGCAAAAAGCTTTTCCACTCTGTCTGGCAAGGAGAAACTGTGCCAGCACAGAAAACATCTCCCATCGTGTTCTAGAGGCTGCACGCAGGTCTGCCGAGTGTTTTGCAAGAAGAGAAAGAAAGTTGTCCAAAACAGTTTGCAATCGAATGTTCATGTGAATAGAAAAGGCAGGAGAGTGGTCAGGTACTGTTTTCTCTCAGTTGGCACGCTGCGCACACAATCGCAGTGTTGTACAGCTTGTTTCATCACCTTTGCGAAGTTGCCGTTCTCTCCGGCTCCCGGAGACGAAGAAGCTGCTTCTTCGCGCAAAGACGATTCTGCCGCTCACAGTGCTCTGCGGTGTGCGCCTTCTGCCGAAAGAGCCCCGGGAGCTGTGCTTAGCTCTGAGAAGCACCATACGTGCTTCTTTAGCCTCTCTTCTCGTCTACATCTTAGCAAAAAGCTTTTCCACTCTGTCTGGCAAGGAGAAACTGTGCCAGCACAGAAAACATCTCCCATCGTGTTCTAGAGGCTGCACGCAGGTCTGCCGAGTGTTTTGCAAGAAGAGAAAGAAAGTTGTCCAAAACAGCTTGCAATCGAATGTTCAAGCGAATAGAAAAGGCAGGAGAGTGGTCAGGTACTGTTTTCTCTCAGTTGGCACGCTGCGCACACAATCGCAGTGTTGTACAGCTTGTTTCATCACCTTTGCGAAGTTGCCGCTCTCTCCGGCTCCCGGAGACGAAGAAGCTGCTTCTTCGCGCAAAGACGATTCTGCCGCTCACAGTGCTCTGCGGTGTGCGCCTTCTGCCGAAAGACGTCCGGGAGCGGTGCTTTGCTCTGCAGAGCACCGTACCTTCGTCTTTAGCCTCTCTTCTCGTCTACATCTTAGCAAAAAGCTTTTCCACTCTGTCTGGCAAGGAGAAACTGTGCCAGCACAAAAAACATCTCCCATCGTGTTCTAGAGGCTGCACGCAGGTCTGCCGAGTGTTTTGCAAGAAGAGAAAGAAAGTTGTCCAAAACAGCTTGCAATCGAATGTTCATGTGAATAGAAAAGGCAGGAGAGTGGTCAGGTACTGTTTTCTCTCAGTTGGCAAGCTGCGCACACAATCGCAGTGTTGTACAGCTTGTTTCATCACCTTTGCCAAGTTGCCGCTCTCTCCGGCTCCCGGAGACGAAGAAGCTGCTTCTTCGCGCAAAGACGATTCTGCCGCTCACAGTGCTCTGCGGTGTGCGCCTTCTGCCGAAAGACGCCCGGGAGCGGTGCTTAGCTCTGCAGAGCACCGTACCTTCGTCTTTAGCCTCTCTTCTCGTCTACATCTTAGCAAAAAGCTTTTCCACTCTGTCTGGCAAGGAGAAACTGTGCCAGCACAGAAAACATCTCCCATCGTGTTCTAGAGGCTGCACGGAGGTCTGCCGAGTGTTTTGCAAGAAGAGAAAGAAAGTTGTCCAAAACAGCTTGCAATCGAATGTTCATGTGAATAGAAAAGGCAGGAGAGTGGTCAGGTACTGTTTTCTCTCAGTTGGCAAGCTGCGCACACAATCGCAGTGTTGTACAGTTTGTTTCATCACCTTTGCCAAGTCGCCGCTCTCTCCGGCTCCCGGAGACGAAGAAGCTGCTTCTTCGCGCAAAGACGATTCTGCCGCTCACAGTGCTCTGCGGTGTGCGCCTTCTGCCGAAAGAGCCCCGGGAGCGGTGCTTAGCTCTGCAGAGCACCGTACCTTCGTCTTTAGCCTCTCTTCTCGTCTACATCTTAGCAAAAAGCTTTTCCACTCTGTCTGGCAAGGAGAAACTGTGCCAGCACAGAAAACATCTCCCATCGTCTTCTAGAGGCTGCACGCAGGTCTGCCGAGTGTTTTGCAAGAAGAGAAAGAAAGTTGTCCAAAACAGCTTGCAATCGAATGTTCATGTGAATAGAAAAGGCAGGAGAGTGGTCAGGTACTGTTTTCTCTCACTTGGCAAGCTGCGCACACAATCGCAGTGTTGTACAGCTTGTTTCATCACCTTTGCCAAGTTGCCGCTCTCTCCGGCTCCCGGAGACGAAGAAGCTGCTTCTTCGTGCAAAGACGATTCTGCCGCTCACAGTGCTCTGCGGTGTGCGCCTTCTGCCGAAAGACGCCCGGGAGCGGTGCTTAGCTCTGCAGAGCACCGTACCTTCGTCTTTAGCCTCTCTTCTCGTCTACATCTTAGCAAAAAGCTTTTCCACTCTGTCTGGCAAGGAGAAACTGTGCCAGCACAGAAAACATCTCCCATCGTCTTCTAGAGGCTGCACGGAGGTCTGCCGAGCGTTTTGCAAGAAGAGAAAGAAAGTTGTCCAAAACAGCTTGCAATCGAATGTTCATGTGAATAGAAAAGGCAGGAGAGTGGTCAGGTACTGTTTTCTCTCAGTTGGCAAGCTGCGCAAACAATCGCAGTGTTGTACAGCTTGTTTCATCACCTTTGCCAAGTTGCCGCTCTCTCCGGCTCCCGGAGACGAAGAAGCTGCTTCTTCGCGCAAAGACGATTCTGCCGCTCACAGTGCTCTGCGGTGTGCGCCTTCTGCCGAAAGACGCCCGGGAGCGGTGCTTAGCTCTGCAGAGCACCGTACCTTCGTCTTTAGCCTCTCTTCTCGTCTACATCTTAGCAAAAAGCTTTTCCACTCTGTCTGGCAAGGAGAAACTGTGCCAGCACAGAAAACATCTCCCATCGTCTTCTAGAGGCTGCACGCAGGTCTGCCGAGTGTTTTGCAAGAATAGAAAGAAAGTTTTCCAAAACAGCTTGCAATCGAATGTTCATGTGAATAGAAAAGGCAGGAGAGTGGTCAGGTACTGTTTTCTCTCTGTTGGCAAGCTGCGCACACAATCGCAGTGTTGTACAGCTTGTTTCATCACCTTTGCCAAGTTGCCGCTCTCTCCGGCTCCCGGAGACGAAGAAGCTGCTTCTTCGCGCAAAGACGATTCTGCCGCTCACAGTGCTCTGCGGTGTGCGCCTTCTGCCGAAAGAGCCCCGGGAGCTGTGCTTAGCTCTGAGAAGCACCATACGTGCTTCTTTAGACTCTCTTCTCGTCTACATCTTAGCAAAAAGCTTTTCCACTCTGTCTGGCAAGGAGAAACTGTGCCAGCACAGAAAACATCTCCCATCGTGTTCTAGAGGCTGCACGCAGGTCTGCCGAGTGTTTTGCAAGAAGTGAAAGAAAGTTGTCCAAAACAGCTTGCAATCGAATGTTCATGTGAATAGAAAAGGCAGGAGAGTGGTCAGGTACTGTTTTCTCTCACTTGGCAAGCTGCGCACACAATCGCAGTGTTGTACAGCTTGTTTCATCACCTTTGCCAAGTTGCCGCTCTCTCCGGCTCCCGGAGACGAAGAAGCTGCTTCTTCGCGCAAAGACGATTCTGCCGCTCACAGTGCTCTGCGGTGTGTGTCTTCTGCCGAAAGAGGCCCGGGAGCGGTGCTTAGCTCTGCAGAGCACCGTACCTTCGTCTTTAGCCTCTCTTCTCGTCTACATCTTAGCAAAAAGCTTTTCCACTCTGTCTGGCAAGGAGAAACTGTGCCAGCACAGAAAACATCTCCCATCGTCTTCTAGAGGCTGCACGGAGGTCTGCCGAGTGTTTTGCAAGAAGAGAAAGAAAGTTGTCCAAAAGAGCTTGCAATCGAATGTTCATGTGAATAGAAAAGGCAGGAGAGTGGTCAGGTACTGTTTTCTCTCAGTTGGCAAGCTGCGCACACAATCGCAGTGTTGTACAGCTTGTTTCATCACCTTTGCGAAGTTGCCGCTCTCTCCGGCTCCCGGAGACGAAGAAGCTGCTTCTTCGCGCAAAGACGATTCTGCCGCTCACAGTGCTCTGCGGTGTGCGCCTTCTGCCGAAAGACGCCCGGGAGCGGTGCTTAGCTCTGAGAAGCACCATACGTGCTTCTTTAGCCTCTCTTCTCGTCTACATCTTAGCAAAAAGCTTTTCCACTCTGTCTGGCAAGGAGAAACTGTGCCAGCACAGAAAACATCTCCCATCGTGTTCTAGAGGCTGCACGGAGGTCTGCCGAGTGTTTTGCAAGAAGAGAAAGAAAGTTGTCCAAAACAGCTTGCAATCGAATGTTCATGTGAATAGAAAAGGCAGGAGAGTGGTCAGGTACTGTTTTCTCTCACTTGGCAAGCTGCGCACACAATCGCAGTGTTGTACAGCTTGTTTCATCACCTTTGCGAAGTTGCCGCTCTCTCCGGCTCCCGGAGACGAAGAAGCTGCTTCTTCGCGCAAAGACGATTCTGCCGCTCACAGTGCTCTGCGGTGTGCGCCTTCTGCCGAAAGAGGTCCGGGAGCGGTGCTTAGCTCTGCAGAGCACCGTACCTTCGTCTTTAGCCTCTCTTCTCATCTACATCTTAGCAAAAAGCTTTTCCACTCTGTCTGGCAAGGAGAAACTGTGCCAGCACAAAAAACATCTCCCATCGTGTTCTAGTGGCTGCACGCAGGTCTGCCGAGTGTTTTGCAAGAAGAGAAAGAAAGTTGTCCAAAACAGCTTGCAATCGAATGTTCATGTGAATAGAAAAGGCAGGAGAGTGGTCAGGTACTGTTTTCTCTCTGTTGGCAAGCTGCGCACACAATCGCAGTGTTGTACAGCTTGTTTCATCACCTTTGCCAAGTTGCCGCTCTCTCCGGCTCCCGGAGACGAAGAAGCTGCTTCTTCGCGTAAAGACGATTCTGCCGCTCACAGTGCTCTGTGGTGTGCGCCTTCTGCCGAAAGACGCCCGGGAGCGGTGCTTAGCTCTGCAGAGCACCGTACCTTCGTCTTTAGCCTCTCTTCTCGTCTACATCTTAGCAAAAAGCTTTTCCACTCTGTCTGGCAAGGAGAAACTGTGCCAGCACAGAAAACATCTCCCATCGTCTTCTAGAGGCTGCACGGAGGTCTGCCGAGTGTTTTGCAAGAAGAGAAAGAAAGTTGTCCAAAAGAGCTTGCAATCGAATGTTCATGTGAATAGAAAAGGCAGGAGAGTGGTCAGGTACTGTTTTCTCTCAGTTGGCAAGCTGCGCACACAATCGCAGTGTTGTACAGCTTGTTTCATCACCTTTGCCAAGTTGCCGCTCTCTCCGGCTCCCGGAGACGAAGAAGCTGCTTCTTCGCCCAAAGACGATTCTGCCGCTCACAGTGCTCTGCGGTGTGCGCCTTCTGCCGAAAGAGCCCCGGGAGCTGTGCTTAGCTCTGAGAAGCACCATACGTGCTTCTTTAGCCTCTCTTCTCGTCTACATCTTAGCAAAAAGCTTTTCCACTCTGTCTGGCAAGGAGAAACTGTGCCAGCACAGAAAACATCTCCCATCGTGTTCTAGAGGCTGCACGGAGGTCTGCCGAGTGTTTTGCAAGAAGAGAAAGAAAGTTGTCCAAAACAGCTTGCAATCGAATGTTCATGTGAATAGAAAAGGCAGGAGAGTGGTCAGGTACTGTTTTCTCTCAGTTGGCAAGCTGCGCACACAATCGCAGTGTTGTACAGCTTGTTTCATCACCTTTGCCAAGTTGCCGCTCTCTCCGGCTCCCGGAGACGAAGAAGCTGCTTCTTCGCGCAAAGACGATTCTGCCGCTCACAGTGCTCTGCGGTGTGCGCCTTCTGCCGAAAGACGCCCGGGAGCGGTGCTTAGCTCTGCAGAGCACCGTACCTTCGTCTTTAGCCTCTCTTCTCGTCTACATCTTAGCAAAAAGCTTTTCCACTCTGTCTGGCAAGGAGAAACTGTGCCAGCACAGAAAACATCTCCCATCGTCTTCTAGAGGCTGCACGGAGGTCTGCCGAGTGTTTTGCAAGAAGAGAAAGAAAGTTGTCCAAAACAGCTTGCAATCGAATGTTCATGTGAATAGAAAAGGCAGGAGAGTGGTCAGGTACTGTTTTCTCTCAGTTGGCAAGCTGCGCACACAATCGCAGTGTTGTACAGCTTGTTTCATCACCTTTGCGAAGTTGCCGCTCTCTCCGGCTCCCGGAGACGAAGAAGCTGCTTCTTCGCGCAAAGACGATTCTGCCGCTCACAGTGCTCTGCGGTGTGCGCCTTCTGCCGAAAGACGCCCGGGAGCGGTGCTTAGCTCTGCAGAGCACCGTACCTTCGTCTTTAGCCTCTCTTCTCGTCTACATCTTAGCAATAAGCTTTTACACTCTGTCTGGCAAGGAGAAACTGTGCCAGCACAGAAAACATCTCCCATCGTCTTCTAGAGGCTGCACGCAGGTCTGCCGAGTGTTTTGCAAGAAGAGAAAGAAAGTTGTCCAAAACAGCTTGCAATCGAATGTTCATGTGAATAGAAAAGGCAGGAGAGTGGTCAGGTACTGTTTTCTCTCAGTTGGCACGCTGCGCACACAATCGCAGTGTTGTACAGCTTGTTTCATCACCTTTGCCAAGTTGCCGCTCTCTCCGGCTCCCGGAGACGAAGAAGCTGCTTCTTCGCGCAAAGACGATTCTGCCGCTCACAGTGCTCTGCGGTGTGCGCCTTCTGCCGAAAGAGGTCCGGGAGCGGTGCTTAGCTCTGAGAAGCACCATACGTGCTTCTTTAGCTTCTCTTCTCGTCTACATCTTAGCAAAAAGCTTTTCCACTCTGTCTGGCAAGGAGAAACTGTGCCAGCACAGAAAACATCTCCCATCGTGTTCTAGAGGCTGCACGGAGGTCTGCCGAGTGTTTTGCAAGAAGAGAAAGAAAGTTGTCCAAAACAGCTTGCAATCGAATGTTCATGTGAATAGAAAAGGCAGGAGAGTGGTCAGGTACTGTTTTCTCTCAGTTGGCAAGCTGCGCACACAATCGCAGTGTTGTACAGCTTGTTTCATCACCTTTGCAAAGTTGCCGCTCTCTCCGGCTCCCGGAGACGAAGAAGCTGCTTCTTCGCGCAAAGACGATTCTGCCGCTCACAGTGCTCTGCGGTGTGCGCCTTCTGCCGAAAGAGGTCCGGGAGCGGTGCTTAGCTCTGCAGAGCACCGTACCTTCGTCTTTAGCCTCTCTTCTCGTCTACATCTTAGCAAAAAGCTTTTCCACTCTGTCTGGCAAGGAGAAACTGTGCCAGCACAAAAAACATCTCCCATCGTCTTCTAGAGGCTGCACGCAGGTCTGCCGAGTGTTTTGCAAGAAGAGAAAGAAAGTTGTCCAAAACAGCTTGCAATCGAATGTTCATGTGAATAGAAAAGGCAGGAGAGTGGTCAGGTACTGTTTTCTCTCAGTTGGCAAGCTGCGCACACAATCGCAGTGTTGTACAGTTTGTTTCATCACCTTTGCCAAGTCGCCGCTCTCTCCGGCTCCCGGAGACGAAGAAGCTGCTTCTTCGCGCAAAGACGATTCTGCCGCTCACAGTGCTCTGCGGTGTGCGCCTTCTGCCGAAAGAGCCCCGGGAGCGGTGCTTAGCTCTGCAGAGCACCGTACCTTCGTCTTTAGCCTCTCTTCTCGTCTACATCTTAGCAAAAAGCTTTTCCACTCTGTCTGGCAAGGAGAAACTGTGCCAGCACAGAAAACATCTCCCATCGTGTTCTAGAGGCTGCACGGAGGTCTGCCGAGTGTTTTGCAAGAAGAGAAAGAAAGTTGTCCAAAACAGCTTGCAATCGAATGTTCATGTGAATAGAAAAGGCAGGAGAGTGGTCAGGTACTGTTTTCTCTCACTTGGCAAGCTGCGCACACAATCGCAGTGTTGTACAGCTTGTTTCATCACCTTTGCCAAGTTGCCGCTCTCTCCGGCTCCCGGAGACGAAGAAGCTGCTTCTTCGCCCAAAGACGATTCTGCCGCTCACAGTGCTCTGCGGTGTGCGCCTTCTGCCGAAAGACGCCCGGGAGCGGTGCTTAGCTCTGCAGAGCACCGTACCTTCGTCTTTAGCCTCTCTTCTCGTCTACATCTTAGCAAAAAGCTTTTCCACTCTGTCTGGCAAGGAGAAACTGTGCCAGCACAGAAAACATCTCCCATCGTCTTCTAGAGGCTGCACGGAGGTCTGCCGAGCGTTTTGCAAGAAGAGAAAGAAAGTTGTCCAAAACAGCTTGCAATCGAATGTTCATGTGAATAGAAAAGGCAGGAGAGTGGTCAGGTACTGTTTTCTCTCAGTTGGCAAGCTGCGCAAACAATCGCAGTGTTGTACAGCTTGTTTCATCACCTTTGCCAAGTTGCCGCTCTCTCCGGCTCCCGGAGACGAAGAAGCTGCTTCTTCGCGCAAAGACGATTCTGCCGCTCACAGTGCTCTGCGGTGTGCGCCTTCTGCCGAAAGACGCCCGGGAGCGGTGCTTAGCTCTGCAGAGCACCGTACCTTCGTCTTTAGCCTCTCTTCTCGTCTACATCTTAGCAAAAAGCTTTTCCACTCTGTCTGGCAAGGAGAAACTGTGCCAGCACAGAAAACATCTCCCATCGTCTTCTAGAGGCTGCACGGAGGTCTGCCGAGTGTTTTGCAAGAATAGAAAGAAAGTTGTCCAAAACAGCTTGCAATCGAATGTTCATGTGAATAGAAAAGGCAGGAGAGTGGTCAGGTACTGTTTTCTCTCTGTTGGCAAGCTGCGCACACAATCGCAGTGTTGTACAGCTTGTTTCATCACCTTTGCCAAGTTGCCGCTCTCTCCGGCTCCCGGAGACGAAGAAGCTGCTTCTTCGCGCAAAGACGATTCTGCCGCTCACAGTGCTCTGCGGTGTGCGCCTTCTGCCGAAAGAGCCCCGGGAGCTGTGCTTAGCTCTGAGAAGCACCATACGTGCTTCTTTAGACTCTCTTCTCGTCTACATCTTAGCAAAAAGCTTTTCCACTCTGTCTGGCAAGGAGAAACTGTGCCAGCACAGAAAACATCTCCCATCGTGTTCTAGAGGCTGCACGCAGGTCTGCCGAGTGTTTTGCAAGAAGTGAAAGAAAGTTGTCCAAAACAGCTTGCAATCGAATGTTCATGTGAATAGAAAAGGCAGGAGAGTGGTCAGGTACTGTTTTCTCTCACTTGGCAAGCTGCGCACACAATCGCAGTGTTGTACAGCTTGTTTCATCACCTTTGCCAAGTTGCCGCTCTCTCCGGCTCCCGGAGACGAAGAAGCTGCTTCTTCGCGCAAAGACGATTCTGCCGCTCACAGTGCTCTGCGGTGTGTGTCTTCTGCCGAAAGAGGCCCGGGAGCGGTGCTTAGCTCTGCAGAGCACCGTACCTTCGTCTTTAGCCTCTCTTCTCGTCTACATCTTAGCAAAAAGCTTTTCCACTCTGTCTGGCAAGGAGAAACTGTGCCAGCACAGAAAACATCTCCCATCGTCTTCTAGAGGCTGCACGGAGGTCTGCCGAGTGTTTTGCAAGAAGAGAAAGAAAGTTGTCCAAAAGAGCTTGCAATCGAATGTTCATGTGAATAGAAAAGGCAGGAGAGTGGTCAGGTACTGTTTTCTCTCAGTTGGCAAGCTGCGCACACAATCGCAGTGTTGTACAGCTTGTTTCATCACCTTTGCGAAGTTGCCGCTCTCTCCGGCTCCCGGAGACGAAGAAGCTGCTTCTTCGCGCAAAGACGATTCTGCCGCTCACAGTGCTCTGCGGTGTGCGCCTTCTGCCGAAAGACGCCCGGGAGCGGTGCTTAGCTCTGAGAAGCACCATACGTGCTTCTTTAGCCTCTCTTCTCGTCTACATCTTAGCAAAAAGCTTTTCCACTCTGTCTGGCAAGGAGAAACTGTGCCAGCACAGAAAACATCTCCCATCGTCTTCTAGAGGCTGCACGGAGGTCTGCCGAGTGTTTTGCAAGAAGAGAAAGAAAGTTGTCCAAAACAGCTTGCAATCGAATGTTCATGTGAATAGAAAAGGCAGGAGAGTGGTCAGGTACTGTTTTCTCTCACTTGGCAAGCTGCGCACACAATCGCAGTGTTGTACAGCTTGTTTCATCACCTTTGCGAAGTTGCCGCTCTCTCCGGCTCCCGGAGACGAAGAAGCTGCTTCTTCGCGCAAAGACGATTCTGCCGCTCACAGTGCTCTGCGGTGTGCGCCTTCTGCCGAAAGAGGTCCGGGAGCGGTGCTTAGCTCTGCAGAGCACCGTACCTTCGTCTTTAGCCTCTCTTCTCATCTACATCTTAGCAAAAAGCTTTTCCACTCGGTCTGGCAAGGAGAAACTGTGCCAGCACAAAAAACATCTCCCATCGTGTTCTAGTGGCTGCACGCAGGTCTGCCGAGTGTTTTGCAAGAAGAGAAAGAAAGTTGTCCAAAACAGCTTGCAATCGAATGTTCATGTGAATAGAAAAGGCAGGAGAGTGGTCAGGTACTGTTTTCTCTCTGTTGGCAAGCTGCGCACACAATCGCAGTGTTGTACAGCTTGTTTCATCACCTTTGCCAAGTTGCCGCTCTCTCCGGCTCCCGGAGACGAAGAAGCTGCTTCTTCGCGTAAAGACGATTCTGCCGCTCACAGTGCTCTGTGGTGTGCGCCTTCTGCCGAAAGACGCCCGGGAGCGGTGCTTAGCTCTGCAGAGCACCGTACCTTCGTCTTTAGCCTCTCTTCTCGTCTACATCTTAGCAAAAAGCTTTTCCACTCTGTCTGGCAAGGAGAAACTGTGCCAGCACAGAAAACATCTCCCATCGTCTTCTAGAGGCTGCACGGAGGTCTGCCGAGTGTTTTGCAAGAAGAGAAAGAAAGTTGTCCAAAAGAGCTTGCAATCGAATGTTCATGTGAATAGAAAAGGCAGGAGAGTGGTCAGGTACTGTTTTCTCTCAGTTGGCAAGCTGCGCACACAATCGCAGTGTTGTACAGCTTGTTTCATCACCTTTGCCAAGTTGCCGCTCTCTCCGGCTCCCGGAGACGAAGAAGCTGCTTCTTCGCCCAAAGACGATTCTGCCGCTCACAGTGCTCTGCGGTGTGCGCCTTCTGCCGAAAGAGCCCCGGGAGCTGTGCTTAGCTCTGAGAAGCACCATACGTGCTTCTTTAGCCTCTCTTCTCGTCTACATCTTAGCAAAAAGCTTTTCCACTCTGTCTGGCAAGGAGAAACTGTGCCAGCACAGAAAACATCTCCCATCGTGTTCTAGAGGCTGCACGGAGGTCTGCCGAGTGTTTTGCAAGAAGAGAAAGAAAGTTGTCCAAAACAGCTTGCAATCGAATGTTCATGTGAATAGAAAAGGCAGGAGAGTGGTCAGGTACTGTTTTCTCTCAGTTGGCAAGCTGCGCACACAATCGCAGTGTTGTACAGCTTGTTTCATCACCTTTGCCAAGTTGCCGCTCTCTCCGGCTCCCGGAGACGAAGAAGCTGCTTCTTCGCGCAAAGACGATTCTGCCGCTCACAGTGCTCTGCGGTGTGCGCCTTCTGCCGAAAGACGCCCGGGAGCGGTGCTTAGCTCTGCAGAGCACCGTACCTTCGTCTTTAGCCTCTCTTCTCGTCTACATCTTAGCAAAAAGCTTTTCCACTCTGTCTGGCAAGGAGAAACTGTGCCAGCACAGAAAACATCTCCCATCGTCTTCTAGAGGCTGCACGGAGGTCTGCCGAGTGTTTTGCAAGAAGAGAAAGAAAGTTGTCCAAAACAGCTTGCAATCGAATGTTCATGTGAATAGAAAAGGCAGGAGAGTGGTCAGGTACTGTTTTCTCTCAGTTGGCAAGCTGCGCACACAATCGCAGTGTTGTACAGCTTGTTTCATCACCTTTGCGAAGTTGCCGCTCTCTCCGGCTCCCGGAGACGAAGAAGCTGCTTCTTCGCGCAAAGACGATTCTGCCGCTCACAGTGCTCTGCGGTGTGCGCCTTCTGCCGAAAGACGCCCGGGAGCGGTGCTTAGCTCTGCAGAGCACCGTACCTTCGTCTTTAGCCTCTCTTCTCGTCTACATCTTAGCAATAAGCTTTTACACTCTGTCTGGCAAGGAGAAACTGTGCCAGCACAGAAAACATCTCCCATCGTCTTCTAGAGGCTGCACGCAGGTCTGCCGAGTGTTTTGCAAGAAGAGAAAGAAAGTTGTCCAAAACAGCTTGCAATCGAATGTTCATGTGAATAGAAAAGGCAGGAGAGTGGTCAGGTACTGTTTTCTCTCAGTTGGCACGCTGCGCACACAATCGCAGTGTTGTACAGCTTGTTTCATCACCTTTGCCAAGTTGCCGCTCTCTCCGGCTCCCGGAGACGAAGAAGCTGCTTCTTCGCGCAAAGACGATTCTGCCGCTCACAGTGCTCTGCGGTGTGCGCCTTCTGCCGAAAGAGGTCCGGGAGCGGTGCTTAGCTCTGAGAAGCACCATACGTGCTTCTTTAGCTTCTCTTCTCGTCTACATCTTAGCAAAAAGCTTTTCCACTCTGTCTGGCAAGGAGAAACTGTGCCAGCACAAAAAACATCTCCCATCGTGTTCTAGAGGCTGCACGCAGGTCTGCCGAGTGTTTTGCAAGAAGAGAAAGAAAGTTGTCCAAAACAGCTTGCAATCGAATGTTCATGTGAATAGAAAAGGCAGGAGAGTGGTCAGGTACTGTTTTCTCTCAGTTGGCAAGCTGCGCACACAATCGCAGTGTTGTACAGCTTGTTTCATCACCTTTGCGAAGTTGCCGCTCTCTCCGGCTCCCGGAGACGAAGAAGCTGCTTCTTCGCGCAAAGACGATTCTGCCGCTCACAGTGCTCTGCGGTGTGCGCCTTCTGCCGAAAGAGGTCCGGGAGCGGTGCTTAGCTCTGCAGAGCACCGTACCTTCGTCTTTAGCCTCTCTTCTCGTCTACATCTTAGCAAAAAGCTTTTCCACTCTGTCTGGCAAGGAGAAACTGTGCCAGCACAGAAAACATCTCCCATCGTGTTCTAGAGGCTGCACGGAGGTCTGCCGAGTGTTTTGCAAGAAGAGAAAGAAAGTTGTCCAAAACAGTTTGCAATCGAATGTTCATGTGAATAGAAAAGGCAGGAGAGTGGTCAGGTACTGTTTTCTCTCAGTTGGCACGCTGCGCACACAATCGCAGTGTTGTACAGCTTGTTTCATCACCTTTGCCAAGTTGCCGCTCTCTCCGGCTCCCGGAGACGAAGAAGCTGCTTCTTCGCGCAAAGACGATTCTGCCGCTCACAGTGCTCTGCGGTGTGCGCCTTCTGCCGAAAGAGCCCCGGGAGCTGTGCTTAGCTCGGAGAAGCACCATACGTGCTTCTTTAGCCTCTCTTCTCGTCTACATCTTAGCAAAAAGCTTTTCCACTCTGTCTGGCAAGGAGAAACTGTGCCAGCACAGAAAACATCTCCCATCGTGTTCTAGAGGCTGCACGCAGGTCTGCCGAGTGTTTTGCAAGAAGAGAAAGAAAGTTGTCCAAAACAGCTTGCAATCGAATGTTCAAGCGAATAGAAAAGGCAGGAGAGTGGTCAGGTACTGTTTTCTCTCAGTTGGCACGCTGCGCACACAATCGCAGTGTTGTACAGCTTGTTTCATCACCTTTGCGAAGTTGCCGCTCTCTCCGGCTCCCGGAGACGAAGAAGCTGCTTCTTCGCGCAAAGACGATTCTGCCGCTCACAGTGCTCTGCGGTGTGCGCCTTCTGCCGAAAGAGGTCCGGGAGCGGTGCTTAGCTCTGCAGAGCACCGTACCTTCGTCTTTAGCCTCTCTTCTCCTCTACATCTTAGCAAAAAGCTTTTCCACTCTGTCTGGCAAGGAGAAACTGTGCCAGCACAAAAAACATCTCCCATCGTGTTCTAGAGGCTGCACGCAGGTCTGCCGAGTGTTTTGCAAGAAGAGAAAGAAAGTTGTCCAAAAGAGCTTGCAATCGAATGTTCATGTGAATAGAAAAGGCAGGAGAGTGGTCAGGTACTGTTTTCTCTCTGTTGGCAAGCTGCGCACACAATCGCAGTGTTGTACAGCTTGTTTCATCACCTTTGCCAAGTTGCCGCTCTCTCCGGCTCCCGGAGACGAAGAAGCTGCTTCTTCGCGCAAAGACGATTCTGCCGCTCACAGTGCTCTGCGGTGTGCGCCTTCTGCCGAAAGACGCCCGGGAGCGGTGCTTAGCTCTGCAGAGCACCGTACCTTCGTCTTTAGCCTCTCTTCTCGTCTACATCTTAGCAAAAAGCTTTTCCACTCTGTCTGGCAAGGAGAAACTGTGCCAGCACAGAAAACATCTCCCATCGTCTTCTAGAGGCTGCACGGAGGTCTGCCGAGTGTTTTGCAAGAAGAGAAAGAAAGTTGTCCAAAACAGCTTGCAATCGAATGTTCATGTGAATAGAAAAGGCAGGAGAGTGGTCAGGTACTGTTTTCTCTCAGTTGGCAAGCTGCGCACACAATCGCAGTGTTGTAGAGTTTGTTTCATCACCTTTGCCAAGTCGCCGCTCTCTCCGGCTCCCGGGGACGAAGAAGCTGCTTCTTCGCGCAAAGACGATTCTGCCGCTCACAGTGCTCTGCGGTGTGCGCCTTCTGCCGAAAGACGCCCGGGAGCGGTGCTTAGCTCTGCAGAGCACCGTACCTTCGTCTTTAGCCTCTCTTCTCGTCTACATCTTAGCAAAAAGCTTTTCCACTCTGTCTGGCAAGGAGAAACTGTGCCAGCACAGAAAACATCTCCCATCGTGTTCTAGAGGCTGCACGGAGGTCTGCCGAGCGTTTTGCAAGAAGAGAAAGAAAGTTGTCCAAAACAGCTTGCAATCGAATGTTCATGTGAATAGAAAAGGCAGGAGAGTGGTCAGGTACTGTTTTCTCTCAGTTGGCAAGCTGCGCACACAATCGCAGTGTTGTACAGCTTGTTTCATCACCTTTGCCAAGTTGCCGCTCTCTCCGGCTCCCGGAGACGAAGAAGCTGCTTCTTCGCGCAAAGACGATTCTGCCGCTCACAGTGCTCTGCGGTGTGCGCCTTCTGCCGAAAGAGGCCCGGGAGCGGTGCTTAGCTCTGCAGAGCACCGTACCTTCGTCTTTAGCCTCTCTTCTCGTCTACATCTTAGCAAAAAGCTTTTCCACTCTGTCTGGCAAGGAGAAACTGTGCCAGCACAGAAAACATCTCCCATCGTGTTCTAGAGGCTGCACGGAGGTCTGCCGAGTGTTTTGCAAGAAGAGAAAGAAAGTTGTCCAAAACAGCTTGCAATCGAATGTTCATGTGAATAGAAAAGGCAGGAGAGTGGTCAGGTACTGTTTTCTCTCAGTTGGCAAGCTGCGCACACAATCGCAGTGTTGTACAGCTTGTTTCATCACCTTTGCCAAGTTGCCGCTCTCTCCGGCTCCCGGAGACGAAGAAGCTGCTTCTTCGCGCAAAGACGATTCTGCCGCTCACAGTGCTCTGCGGTGTGCGCCTTCTGCCGAAAGAGGTCCGGGAGCGGTGCTTAGCTCTGAGAAGCACCATGCGTGCTTCTTTAGCTTCTCTTCTCGTCTACATCTTAGCAAAAAGCTTTTCCACTCTGTCTGGCAAGGAGAAACTGTGCCAGCACAGAAAACATCTCCCATCGTGTTCTAGAGGCTGCACGGAGGTCTGCCGAGTGTTTTGCAAGAAGAGAAAGAAAGTTGTCCAAAACAGCTTGCAATCGAATGTTCATGTGAATAGAAAAGGCAGGAGAGTGGTCAGGTACTGTTTTCTCTCAGTTGGCACGCTGCGCACACAATCGCAGTGTTGTACAGCTTGTTTCATCACCTTTGCCAAGTTGCCGCTCTCTCCGGCTCCCGGAGACGAAGAAGCTGCTTCTTCGCGCAAAGACGATTCTGCCGCTCACAGTGCTCTGTGGTGTGCGCCTTCTGCCGAAAGACGCCCGGGAGCTGTGCTTAGCTCTGCAGAGCACCGTACCTTCGTCTTTAGCCTCACTTCTCGTCTACATCTTAGCAAAAAGCTTTTCCACTCTGTCTGGCAAGGAGAAACTGTGCCAGCACAGAAAACATCTCCCATCGTGTTCTAGAGGCTGCACGGAGGTCTGCCGAGTGTTTTGCAAGAAGAGAAAGAAAGTTGTCCAAAACAGCTTGCAATCGAATGTTCATGTGAATAGAAAAGGCAGGAGAGTGGTCAGGTACTGTTTTCTCTCAGTTGGCAAGCTGCGCACACAATCGCAGTGTTGTACAGCTTGTTTCATCACCTTTGCCAAGTTGCCGCTCTCTCCGGCTCCCGGAGACGAAGAAGCTGCTTCTTCGCGCAAAGACGATTCTGCCGCTCACAGTGCTCTGCGGTGTGCGCCTTCTGCCGAAAGAGCCCCGGGAGCTGTGCTTAGCTCTGAGAAGCACCATACGTGCTTCTTTAGCCTCTCTTCTCGTCTACATCTTAGCAAAAAGCTTTTCCACTCTGTCTGGCAAGGAGAAACTGTGCCAGCACAGAAAACATCTCCCATCGTGTTCTAGAGGCTGCACGGAGGTCTGCCGAGTGTTTTGCAAGAAGAGAAAGAAAGTTGTCCAAAACAGCTTGCAATCGAATGTTCATGTGAATAGAAAAGGCAGGAGAGTGGTCAGGTACTGTTTTCTCTCAGTTGGCAAGCTGCGCACACAATCGCAGTGTTGTACAGCTTGTTTCATCACCTTTGCGAAGTTGCCGCTCTCTCCGGCTCCCGGAGACGAAGAAGCTGCTTCTTCGCGCAAAGACGATTCTGCCGCTCACAGTGCTCTGCGGTGTGCGCCTTCTGCCGAAAGACGCCCGGGAGCGGTGCTTAGCTCTGCAGAGCACCGTACCTTCGTCTTTAGCCTCTCTTCTCGTCTACATCTTAGCAAAAAGCTTTTCCACTCTGTCTGGCAAGGAGAAACTGTGCCAGCACAGAAAACATCTCCCATCGTCTTCTAGAGGCTGCACGGAGGTCTGCCGAGTGTTTTGCAAGAAGAGAAAGAAAGTTGTCCAAAACAGCTTGCAATCGAATGTTCATGTGAATAGAAAAGGCAGGAGAGTGGTCAGGTACTGTTTTCTCTCAGTTGGCAAGCTGCGCACACAATCGCAGTGTTGTACAGCTTGTTTCATCACCTTTGCGAAGTTGCCGCTCTCTCCGGCTCCCGGAGACGAAGAAGCTGCTTCTTCGCGCAAAGACGATTCTGCCGCTCACAGTGCTCTGCGGTGTGCGCCTTCTGCCGAAAGACGCCCGGGAGCGGTGCTTAGCTCTGCAGAGCACCGTACCTTCGTCTTTAGCCTCTCTTCTCGTCTACATCTTAGCAAAAAGCTTTTACACTCTGTCTGGCAAGGAGAAACTGTGCCAGCACAGAAAACATCTCCCATCGTCTTCTAGAGGCTGCACGCAGGTCTGCCGAGTGTTTTGCAAGAAGAGAAAGAAAGTTGTCCAAAACAGCTTGCAATCGAATGTTCATGTGAATAGAAAAGGCAGGAGAGTGGTCAGGTACTGTTTTCTCTCAGTTGGCAAGCTGCGCACACAATCGCAGTGTTGTACAGCTTGTTTCATCACCTTTGCCAAGTTGCCGCTCTCTCCGGCTCCCGGAGACGAAGAAGCTGCTTCTTCGCGCAAAGACGATTCTGCCGCTCACAGTGCTCTGCGGTGTGCGCCTTCTGCCGAAAGAGGTCCGGGAGCGGTGCTTAGCTCTGAGAAGCACCATACGTGCTTCTTTAGCTTCTCTTCTCGTCTACATCTTAGCAAAAAGCTTTTCCACTCTGTCTGGCAAGGAGAAACTGTGCCAGCACAGAAAACATCTCCCATCGTCTTCTAGAGGCTGCACGGAGGTCTGCCGAGTGTTTTGCAAGAAGAGAAAGAAAGTTGTCCAAAACAGCTTGCAATCGAATGTTCATGTGAATAGAAAAGGCAGGAGAGTGGTCAGGTACTGTTTTCTCTCAGTTGGCAAGCTGCGCACACAATCGCAGTGTTGTACAGCTTGTTTCATCACCTTTGCGAAGTTGCCGCTCTCTCCGGCTCCCGGAGACGAAGAAGCTGCTTCTTCGCGCAAAGACGATTCTGCCGCTCACAGTGCTCTGCGGTGTGCGCCTTCTGCCGAAAGAGGTCCGGGAGCGGTGCTTAGCTCTGCAGAGCACCGTACCTTCGTCTTTAGCCTCTCTTCTCGTCTACATCTTAGCAAAAAGCTTTTCCACTCTGTCTGGCAAGGAGAAACTGTGCCAGCACAAAAAACATCTCCCATCGTGTTCTAGAGGCTGCACGCAGGTCTGCCGAGTGTTTTGCAAGAAGAGAAAGAAAGTTGTCCAAAACAGCTTGCAATCGAATGTTCATGTGATTACATAAGGCAGGAGAGTGGTCAGGTACTGTTTTCTCTCAGTTGGCAAGCTGCGCACACAATCGCAGTGTTGTACAGCTTGTTTCATCACCTTTGCCAAGTTGCCGCTCTCTCCGGCTCCCGGAGACGAAGAAGCTGCTTCTTCGCGCAAAGACGATTCTGCCGCTCACAGTGCTCTGCGGTTTGCGCCTTCTGCCGAAAGACGCCCGGGAGCGGTGCTTAGCTCTGCAGAGCACCGTACCTTCGTCTTTAGCCTCACTTCTCGTCTACATCTTAGCAAAAAGCTTTTCCACTCTGTCTGGCAAGGAGAAACTGTGCCAGCACAGAAAACATCTCCCATCGTGTTCTAGAGGCTGCACGCAGGTCTGCCGAGTGTTTTGCAAGAAGAGAAAGAAAGTTGTCCAAAACAGTTTGCAATCGAATGTTCATGTGAATAGAAAAGGCAGGAGAGTGGTCAGGTACTGTTTTCTCTCAGTTGGCACGCTGCGCACACAATCGCAGTGTTGTACAGCTTGTTTCATCACCTTTGCGAAGTTGCCGCTCTCTCCGGCTCCCGGAGACGAAGAAGCTGCTTCTTCGCGCAAAGACGATTCTGCCGCTCACAGTGCTCTGCGGTGTGCGCCTTCTGCCGAAAGAGCCCCGGGAGCTGTGCTTAGCTCTGAGAAGCACCATACGTGCTTCTTTAGCCTCTCTTCTCGTCTACATCTTAGCAAAAAGCTTTTCCACTCTGTCTGGCAAGGAGAAACTGTGCCAGCACAGAAAACATCTCCCATCGTGTTCTAGAGGCTGCACGCAGGTCTGCCGAGTGTTTTGCAAGAAGAGAAAGAAAGTTGTCCAAAACAGCTTGCAATCGAATGTTCAAGCGAATAGAAAAGGCAGGAGAGTGGTCAGGTACTGTTTTCTCTCAGTTGGCACGCTGCGCACACAATCGCAGTGTTGTACAGCTTGTTTCATCACCTTTGCGAAGTTGCCGCTCTCTCCGGCTCCCGGAGACGAAGAAGCTGCTTCTTCGCGCAAAGACGATTCTGCCGCTCACAGTGCTCTGCGGTGTGCGCCTTCTGCCGAAAGAGGTCCGGGAGCGGTGCTTAGCTCTGCAGAGCACCGTACCTTCGTCTTTAGCCTCTCTTCTCGTCTACATCTTAGCAAAAAGCTTTTCCACTCTGTCTGGCAAGGAGAAACTGTGCCAGCACAAAAAACATCTCCCATCGTGTTCTAGAGGCTGCACGCAGGTCTGCCGAGTGTTTTGCAAGAAGAGAAAGAAAGTTGTCCAAAAGAGCTTGCAATCGAATGTTCATGTGAATAGAAAAGGCAGGAGAGTGGTCAGGTACTGTTTTCTCTCTGTTGGCAAGCTGCGCACACAATCGCAGTGTTGTACAGCTTGTTTCATCACCTTTGCCAAGTTGCCGCTCTCTCCGGCTCCCGGAGACGAAGAAGCTGCTTCTTCGCGCAAAGACGATTCTGCCGCTCACAGTGCTCTGCGGTGTGCGCCTTCTGCCGAAAGACGCCCGGGAGCGGTGCTTAGCTCTGCAGAGCACCGTACCTTCGTCTTTAGCCTCTCTTCTCGTCTACATCTTAGCAAAAAGCTTTTCCACTCTGTCTGGCAAGGAGAAACTGTGCCAGCACAGAAAACATCTCCCATCGTCTTCTAGAGGCTGCACGGAGGTCTGCCGAGTGTTTTGCAAGAAGAGAAAGAAAGTTGTCCAAAACAGCTTGCAATCGAATGTTCATGTGAATAGAAAAGGCAGGAGAGTGGTCAGGTACTGTTTTCTCTCAGTTGGCAAGCTGCGCACACAATCGCAGTGTTGTACAGTTTGTTTCATCACCTTTGCCAAGTCGCCGCTCTCTCCGGCTCCCGGAGACGAAGAAGCTGCTTCTTCGCGCAAAGACGATTCTGCCGCTCACAGTGCTCTGCGGTGTGCGCCTTCTGCCGAAAGACGCCCGGGAGCGGTGCTTAGCTCTGCAGAGCACCGTACCTTCGTCTTTAGCCTCTCTTCTCGTCTACATCTTAGCAAAAAGCTTTTCCACTCTGTCTGGCAAGGAGAAACTGTGCCAGCACAGAAAACATCTCCCATCGTGTTCTAGAGGCTGCACGGAGGTCTGCCGAGCGTTTTGCAAGAAGAGAAAGAAAGTTGTCCAAAACAGCTTGCAATCGAATGTTCAAGCGAATAGAAAAGGCAGGAGAGTGGTCAGGTACTGTTTTCTCTCAGTTGGCAAGCTGCGCACACAATCGCAGTGTTGTACAGCTTGTTTCATCACCTTTGCCAAGTTGCCGCTCTCTCCGGCTCCCGGAGACGAAGAAGCTGCTTCTTCGCGCAAAGACGATTCTGCCGCTCACAGTGCTCTGCGGTGTGCGCCTTCTGCCGAAAGACGCCCGGGAGCGGTGCTTAGCTCTGCAGAGCACCGTACCTTCGTCTTTAGCCTCTCTTCTCGTCTACATCTTAGCAAAAAGCTTTTCCACTCTGTCTGGCAAGGAGAAACTGTGCCAGCACAGAAAACATCTCCCATCGTCTTCTAGAGGCTGCACGGAGGTCTGCCGAGTGTTTTGCAAGAAGAGAAAGAAAGTTGTCCAAAAGAGCTTGCAATCGAATGTTCATGTGAATAGAAAAGGCAGGAGAGTGGTCAGGTACTGTTTTCTCTCAGTTGGCAAGCTGCGCACACAATCGCAGTGTTGTACAGCTTGTTTCATCACCTTTGCGAAGTTGCCGCTCTCTCCGGCTCCCGGAGACGAAGAAGCTGCTTCTTCGCGCAAAGACGATTCTGCCGCTCACAGTGCTCTGCGGTGTGCGCATTCTGCCGAAAGACGCCCGGGAGCGGTGCTTAGCTCTGAGAAGCACCATACGTGCTTCTTTAGCCTCTCTTCTCGTCTACATCTTAGCAAAAAGCTTTTCCACTCTGTCTGGCAAGGAGAAACTGTGCCAGCACAGAAAACATCTCCCATCGTCTTCTAGAGGCTGCACGCAGGTCTGCCGAGTGTTTTGCAAGAAGAGAAAGAAAGTTGTCCAAAACAGCTTGCAATCGAATGTTCATGTGAATAGAAAAGGCAGGAGAGTGGTCAGGTACTGTTTTCTCTCAGTTGGCACGCTGCGCACACAATCGCAGTGTTGTACAGCTTGTTTCATCACCTTTGCGAAGTTGCCGCTCTCTCCGGCTCCCGGAGACGAAGAAGCTGCTTCTTCGCGCAAAGACGATTCTGCCACTCACAGTGCTCTGCGGTGTGCGCCTTCTGCCGAAAGAGCCCCGGGTGCTGTGCTTAGCTCTGAGAAGCACCATACGTGCTTCTTTAGCCTCTCTTCTCGTCTACATCTTAGCAAAAAGCTTTTCCACTCTGTCTGGCAAGGAGAAACTGTGCCAGCACAGAAAACATCTCCCATCGTCTTCTAGAGGCTGCACGCAGGTCTGCCGAGTGTTTTGCAAGAAGAGAAAGAAAGTTGTCCAAAACAGCTTGCAATCGAATGTTCATGTGAATAGAAAAGGCAGGAGAGTGGTCAGGTACTGTTTTCTCTCAGTTGGCAAGCTGCGCACACAATCGCAGTGTTGTACAGCTTGTTTCATCACCTTTGCCAAGTTGCCGCTCTCTCCGGCTCCCGGAGACGAAGAAGCTGCTTCTTCGCGCAAAGACGATTCTGCCGCTCACAGTGCTCTGCGGTGTGCGCCTTCCGCCGAAAGACGCCCGGGAGCGGTGCTTAGCTCTGCAGAGCACCGTACCTTCGTCTTTAGCCTCTCTTCTCGTCTACATCTTAGCAAAAAGCTTTTCCACTCTGTCTGGCAAGGAGAAACTGTGCCAGCACAGAAAACATCTCCCATCGTCTTCTAGAGGCTGCACGGAGGTCTGCCGAGTGTTTTGCAAGAAGAGAAAGAAAGTTGTCCAAAACAGCTTGCAATCGAATGTTCATGTGAATAGAAAAGGCAGGAGAGTGGTCAGGTACTGTTTTCTCTCAGTTGGCAAGCTGCGCACACAATCGCAGTGTTGTACAGCTTGTTTCATCACCTTTGCCAAGTTGCCGCTCTCTCCGGCTCCCGGAGACGAAGAAGCTGCTTCTTCGCGCAAAGACGATTCTGCCGCTCACAGTGCTCTGCGGTGTGCGCCTTCTGCCGAAAGAGGTCCGGGAGCGGTGCTTAGCTCTGAGAAGCACCATGCGTGCTTCTTTAGCTTCTCTTCTCGTCTACATCTTAGCAAAAAGCTTTTCCACTCTGTCTGGCAAGGAGAAACTGTGCCAGCACAGAAAACATCTCCCATCGTGTTCTAGAGGCTGCACGGAGGTCTGCCGAGTGTTTTGCAAGAAGAGAAAGAAAGTTGTCCAAAACAGCTTGCAATCGAATGTTCATGTGAATAGAAAAGGCAGGAGAGTGGTCAGGTACTGTTTTCTCTCAGTTGGCAAGCTGCGCACACAATCGCAGTGTTGTACAGCTTGTTTCATCACCTTTGCGAAGTTGCCGCTCTCTCCGGCTCCCGGAGACGAAGAAGCTGCTTCTTCGCGCAAAGACGATTCTGTCGCTCACAGTGCTCTGCGGTGTGCGCCTTCTGCCGAAAGAGCCCCGGGAGCGGTGCTTAGCTCTGCAGAGCACCGTACCTTCGTCTTTAGCCTCTCTTCTCGTCTACATCTTAGCAAAAAGCTTTTCCACTCTGTCTGGCAAGGAGAAACTGTGCCAGCACAGAAAACATCTCCCATCGTGTTCTAGAGGCTGCACGGAGGTCTGCCGAGTGTTTTGCAAGAAGAGAAAGAAAGTTGTCCAAAACAGTTTGCAATCGAATGTTCATGTGAATAGAAAAGGCAGGAGAGTGGTCAAGTACTGTTTTCTCTCAGTTGGCAAGCTGCGCACACAATCGCAGTGTTGTACAGCTTGTTTCATCACCTTTGCGAAGTTGCCGCTCTCTCCGGCTCCCGGAGACGAAGAAGCTGCTTCTTCGCGCAAAGACGATTCTGCCGCTCACAGTGCTCTGCGGTGTGCGCCTTCTGCCGAAAGAGGCCCGGGAGCGGTGCTTAGCTCTGAGAAGCACCATACGTGCTTCTTTAGCCTCTCTTCTCGTCTACATCTTAGCAAAAAGCTTTTCCACTCTGTCTGGCAAGGAGAAACTGTGCCAGCACAGAAAACATCTCCCATCGTGTTCTAGAGGCTGCACGGAGGTCTGCCGAGTGTTTTGCAAGAAGAGAAAGAAAGTTGTCCAAAACAGCTTGCAATCGAATGTTCATGTGAATAGAAAAGGCAGGAGAGTGGTCAGGTACTGTTTTCTCTCACTTGGCAAGCTGCGCACACAATCGCAGTGTTGTACAGCTTGTTTCATCACCTTTGCCAAGTTGCCGCTCTCTCCGGCTCCCGGAGACGAAGAAGCTGCTTCTTCGCGCAAAGACGATTCTGCCGCTCACAGTGCTCTGCGGTGTGCGCCTTCTGCCGAAAGAGCCCCGGGAGCTGTGCTTAGCTCTGAGAAGCACCGTACCTTCGTCTTTAGCCTCTCTTCTCGTCTACATCTTAGCAAAAAGCTTTTCCACTCTGTCTGGCAAGGAGAAACTGTGCCAGCACAGAAAACATCTCCCATCGTGTTCTAGAGGCTGCACGGAGGTCTGCCGAGTGTTTTGCAAGAAGAGAAAGAAAGTTGTCCAAAACAGCTTCCAATCGAATGTTCATGTGAATAGAAAAGGCAGGAGAGTGGTCAGGTACTGTTTTCTCTCAGTTGGCACGCTGCGCACACAATCGCAGTGTTGTACAGCTTGTTTCATCACCTTTGCCAAGTTGCCGCTCTCTCCGGCTCCCGGAGACGAAGAAGCTGCTTCTTCGCGCAAAGACGATTCTGCCGCTCACAGTGCTCTGCGGTGTGCGCCTTCTGCCGAAAGAGGTCCGGGAGCGGTGCTTAGCTCTGAGAAGCTCCATACGTGCTTCTTTAGCTTCTCTTCTCGTCTACATCTTAGCAAAAAGCTTTTCCACTCTGTCTGGCAAGGAGAAACTGTGCCAGCACAGAAAACATCTCCCATCGTGTTCTAGAGGCTGCGCGGATGTCTCCAGAGTGTTTTGCAAGAAGAGAAAGAAAGTTGTCCAAAACAGCTTGCAATCGAATGTTCATGTGAATAGAAAAGGCAGGAGAGTGGTCAGGTACTGTTTTCTCTCAGTTGGCAAGCTGCGCACACAATCGCAGTGTTGTACAGCTTGTTTCATCACCTTTGCGAAGTTGCCGCTCTCTCCGGCTCCCGGAGACGAAGAAGCTGCTTCTTCGCGCAAAGACGATTCTGCCGCTCACAGTGCTCTGCGGTGTGCGCCTTCTGCCGAAAGAGGTCCGGGAGCGGTGCTTAGCTCTGCAGAGCACCGTACCTTCGTCTTTAGCCTCTCTTCTCGTCTACATCTTAGCAAAAAGCTTTTCCACTCTGTCTGGCAAGGAGAAACTGTGCCAGCACAAAAAACATCTCCCATCGTGTTCTAGAGGCTGCACGCAGGTCTGCCGAGTGTTTTGCAAGAAGAGAAAGAAAGTTGTCCAAAACAGCTTGCAATCGAATGTTAATGTGAATAGAAAAGGCAGGAGAGTGGTCAGGTACTGTTTTCTCTCACTTGGCAAGCTGCGCACACAATCGCAGTGTTGTACAGCTTGTTTCATCACCTTTGCCAAGTTGCCGCTCTCTCCGGCTCCCGGAGACGAAGAAGCTGCTTCTTCGCGCAAAGACGATTCTGCCGCTCACAGTGCTCTGCGGTGTGCGCCTTCTGCCGAAAGAGCCCCGGGAGCTGTGCTTAGCTCTGAGAAGCACCATACGTGCTTCTTTAGCCTCTCTTCTCGTCTACATCTTAGCAAAAAGCTTTTCCACTCTGTCTGGCAAGGAGAAACTGTGCCAGCACAGAAAACATCTCCCATCGTGTTCTAGAGGCTGCACGCAGGTCTGCCGAGTGTTTTGCAAGAAGAGAAAGAAAGTTGTCCAAAACAGCTTGCAATCGAATGTTCAAGCGAATAGAAAAGGCAGGAGAGTGGTCAGGTACTGTTTTCTCTCAGTTGGCACGCTGCGCACACAATCGCAGTGTTGTACAGCTTGTTTCATCACCTTTGCGAAGTTGCCGCTCTCTCCGGCTCCCGGAGACGAAGAAGCTGCTTCTTCGCGCAAAGACGATTCTGCCGCTCACAGTGCTCTACGGTGTGCGCCTTCTGCCGAAAGAGGTACGGGAGCGGTGCTTAGCTCTGCAGAGCACCGTACCTTCGTCTTTAGCCTCTCTTCTCGTCTACATCTTAGCAAAAAGCTTTTCCACTCTGTCTGGCAAGGAGAAACTGTGCCAGCACAAAAAACATCTCCCATCGTGTTCTAGAGGCTGCACGCAGGTCTGCCGAGTGTTTTGCAAGAAGAGAAAGAAAGTTGTCCAAAACAGCTTGCAATCGAATGTTCATGTGAATAGAAAAGGCAGGAGAGTGGTCAGGTACTGTTTTCTCTCAGTTGGCAAGCTGCGCACACAATCGCAGTGTTGTACAGCTTGTTTCATCACCTTTGCGAAGTTGCCGCTCTCTCCGGCTCCCGGAGACGAAGAAGCTGCTTCTTCGCGCAAAGACGATTCTGCCGCTCACAGTGCTCTGCGGTGTGCGCCTTCTGCCGAAAGAGGCCCGGGAGCGGTGCTTAGCTCTGCAGAGCACCGTACCTTCGTCTTTAGCCTCTCTTCTCGTCTACATCTTAGCAAAAAGCTTTTCCACTCTGTCTGGCAAGGAGAAACTGTGCCAGCACAGAAAACATCTCCCATCGTCTTCTAGAGGCTGCACGGAGGTCTGCCGAGTGTTTTGCAAGAAGAGAAAGAAAGTTGTCCAAAACAGCTTGCAATCGAATGTTCATGTGAATAGAAAAGGCAGGAGAGTGGTCAGGTACTGTTTTCTCTCAGTTGGCAAGCTGCGCACACAATCGCAGTGTTGT
Source organism: Melozone crissalis (assembly GCF_028551555.1). Lineage (NCBI taxonomy): Eukaryota > Metazoa > Chordata > Aves > Passeriformes > Passerellidae > Melozone > Melozone crissalis. Next base: position 217,508 of record NW_026536125.1, read on the forward strand.
ACAGCTTGTTTCATCACCTTTGCGAAGTTGCCGCTCTCTCCGGCTCCCGGAGACGAAGAAGCTGCTTCTTCGCGCAAAGACGATTCTGCCGCTCACAGTGCTCTGCGGTGTGCGCCTTCTGCCGAAAGAGGCCCGGGAGCTGTGCTTAGCTCTGAGAAGCACCGTACCTGCTTCTTTAGCCTCTCTTCTCGTCTACATCTTAGCAAAAAGCTTTTCCACTCTGTCTGGCAAGGAGAAACTGTGCCAGCACAGAAAACATCTCCCATCGTCTTCTAGAGGCTGCACGGAGGTCTGCCGAGTGTTTTGCAAGAAGAGAAAGAAAGTTGTCCAAAACAGCTTGCAATCGAATGTTCATGTGAATAGAAAAGGCAGGAGAGTGGTCAGGTACTGTTTTCTCTCACTTGGCAAGCTGCGCACACAATCGCAGTGTTGTACAGCTTGTTGCATCACCTTTGCCAAGTTGCCGCTCTCTCCGGCTCCCGGAGACGAAGAAGCTGCTTCTTCGCGCAAAGACGATTCTGCCGCTCACAGTGCTCTGCTGTGTGCGCCTTCTGCCGAAAGAGGCCCGGGAGCGGTGCTTAGCTCTGCAGAGCACCGTACCTTCGTCTTTAGCCTCTCTTCTCGTCTACATCTTAGCAAAAAGCTTTTCCACTCTGTCTGGCAAGGAGAAACTGTGCCAGCACAAAAAACATCTCCCATCGTGTTCTAGAGGCTGCACGGAGGTCTGCCGAGTGTTTTGCAAGAAGAGAAAGAAAGTTGTCCAAAACAGCTTGCAATCGAATGTTCATGTGAATAGAAAAGGCAGAAGAGTGGTCAGGTACTGTTTTCTCTCAGTTGGCACGCTGCGCACACAATCGCAGTGTTGTACAGCTTGTTTCATCACCTTTGCGAAGTTGCTGCTCTCTCCGGCTCCCGGAGACGAAGAAGCTGCTTCTTCGCGCAAAGACGATTCTGCCGCTCACAGTGCTCTGCGGTTTGCGCCTTCTGCCGAAAGAGGTCCGGGAGTGGTGCTTAGCTCTGCAGAGCACCGTACCTTCGTCTTTAGCCTCTCTTCTCGTCTACATCTTAGCAAAAAGCTTTTCCACTCTGTCTGGCAAGGAGAAACTGTGCCAGCACAAAAAACATCTCCCATCGTGTTCTAGAGGCTGCACGCAGGTCTGCCGAGTGTTTTGCAAGAAGAGAAAGAAAGTTGTCCAAAACAGCTTGCAATCGAATGTTCATGTGAATAGAAAAGGCAGGAGAGTGGTCAGGTACTGTTTTCTTACAGTTGGCAAGCTGCGCACACAATCGCAGTCTTGTACAGCTTGTTTCATCACCTTTGCCAAGTTGCCGCTCTCTCCGGCTCCCGGAGACGAAGAAGCTGCTTCTTCGCGCAAAGACGATTCTGCCGCTCACAGTGCTCTGCGGTGTGCGCCTTCTGCCGAAAGAGGCCCGGGAGCGGTGCTTAGCTCTGCAGAGCACCGTACCTTCGTCTTTAGCCTCTCTTCTCGTCTACATCTTAGCAAAAAGCTTTTCCACTCTGTCTGGCAAGGAGAAACTGTGCCAGCACAGAAAACATCTCCCATCGTGTTCTAGAGGCTGCACGGAGGTCTGCCGAGTGTTTTGCAAGAAGAGAAAGAAAGTTGTCCAAAACAGCTTGCAATCGAATGTTCATGTGAATAGAAAAGGCAGGAGAGTGGTCAGGTACTGTTTTCTCTCACTTGGCAAGCTGCGCACACAATCGCAGTGTTGTACAGCTTATTGCATCACCTTTGCCAAGTTGCCGCTCTCTCCGGCTCCCGGAGACGAAGAAGCTGCTTCTTCGCGCAAAGACGATTCTGCCGCTCACAGTGCTCTGCGGTGTGCGCCTTCTGCCGAAAGACGCCCGGGAGCGGTGCTTAGGTCTGCAGAGCACCGTACCTTCGTCTTTAGCCTCTCTTCTCGTCTACATCTTAGCAAAAAGCTTTTCCACTCTGTCTGGCAAGGAGAAACTGTGCCAGCACAAAAAACATCTCCCATCGTGTTCTAGAGGCTGCACGGAGGTCTGCCGAGTGTTTTGCAAGAAGAGAAAGAAAGTTGTCCAAAACAGCTTGCAATCGAATGTTCATGTGAATAGAAAAGGCAGGAGAGTGGTCAGGTACTGTTTTCTCTCAGTTGGCACGCTGCGCACACAATCGCAGTGTTGTACAGCTTGTTTCATCACCTTTGCCAAGTTGCCGCTCTCTCCGGCTCCCGGAGACGAAGAAGCTGCTTCTTCGCGCAAAGACGATTCTGCCGCTCACAGTGCTCTGCGGTGTGCGCCTTCTGCCGAAAGAGCCCCGGGAGCTGTGCTTAGCTCTGAGAAGCACCATACGTGCTTCTTTAGCCTCTCTTCTCGTCTACATCTTAGCAAAAAGCTTTTCCACTCTGTCTGGCAAGGAGAAACTGTGCCAGCACAGAAAACATCTCCCATCGTGTTCTAGAGGCTGCACGCAGGTCTGCCGAGTGTTTTGCAAGAAGAGAAAGAAAGTTGTCCAAAACAGCTTGCAATCGAATGTTCATGTGAATAGAAAAGGCAGGAGAGTGGTCAGGTACTGTTTTCTCTCAGTTGGCAAGCTGCGCACACAATCGCAGTGTTGTACAGCTTGTTTCATCACCTTTGCCAAGTTGCCGCTCTCTCCGGCTCCCGGAGACGAAGAAGCTGCTTCTTCGCGCAAAGACGATTCTGCCGCTCACAGTGCTCTGCGGTGTGCGCCTTCTGCCGAAAGACGCCCGGGAGCGGTGCTTAGCTCTGCAGAGCACCGTACCTTCGTCTTTAGCCTCTCTTCTCGTCTACATCTTAGCAAAAAGCTTTTCCACTCTGTCTGGCAAGGAGAAACTGTGCCAGCACAGAAAACATCTCCCATCGTGTTCTAGAGGCTGCACGGAGGTCTGCCGAGTGTTTTGCAAGAAGAGAAAGAAAGTTGTCCAAAACAGCTTGCAATTGAATGTTCATGTGAATAGAAAAGGCAGGAGAGTGGTCAGGTACTGTTTTCTCTCACTTGGCAAGCTGCGCACACAATCGCAGTGTTGTACAGCTTGTTTCATCACCTTTGCCAAGTTGCCGCTCTCTCCGGCTCCCGGAGACGAAGAAGCTGCTTCTTCGCGCAAAGACGATTCTGCCGCTCACAGTGCTCTGCGGTGTGCGCCTTCTGCCGAAAGAGGTCCGGGAGCGGTGCTTAGCTCTGCAGAGCACCGTACCTTCGTCTTTAGCCTCTCTTCTCGTCTACATCTTAGCAAAAAGCTTTTCCACTCTGTCTGGCAAGGAGAAACTGTGCCAGCACAAAAAACATCTCCTATCGTGTTCTAGAGGCTGCACGCAGGTCTGCCGAGTGTTTTGCAAGAAGAGAAAGAAAGTTGTCCAAAACAGCTTGCAATCGAATGTTCATGTGAATAGAAAAGGCAGGAGAGTGGTCAGGTACTGTTTTCTCTCACTTGGCAAGCTGCGCACACAATCGCAGTGTTGTACAGCTTGTTTCATCACCTTTGCCAAGTTGCCGCTCTCTCCGGCTCCCGGAGACGAAGAAGCTGCTTCTTCGCGCAAAGACGATTCTGCCGCTCACAGTGCTCTGCGGTTTGCGCCTTCTGCCGAAAGACGCCCGGGAGCGGTGCTTAGCTCTGCAGAGCACCGTACCTTCGTCTTTAGCCTCACTTCTCGTCTGCATCTTAGCAAAAAGCTTTTCCACTCTGTCTGGCAAGGAGAAACTGTGCCAGCACAGTAAACATCTCCCATCGTGTTCTAGAGGCTGCACGAAGGTCTGCCAAGTGTTTTGCAAGAAGAGAAAGAAAGTTGTCCAAAACAGCTTCCAATCGAATGTTCATGTGAATAGAAAAGGCAGGAGAGTGGTCAGGTACTGTTTTCTCTCAGTTGGCACGCTGCGCACACAATCGCAGTGTTGTACAGCTTGTTTCATCACCTTTGCGAAGTTGCCGCTCTCTCCGGCTCCCGGAGACGAAGAAGCTGCTTCTTCGCGCAAAGACGATTCTGCCGCTCACAGTGCTCTGCGGTGTGCGCCTTCTGCCGAAAGAGCCCCGGGAGCTGTGCTTAGCTCTGAGAAGCACCATACGTGCTTCTTTAGCCTCTCTTCTCGTCTACATCTTAGCAAAAAGCTTTTCCACTCTGTCTGGCAAGGAGAAACTGTGCCAGCACAGAAAACATCTCCCATCGTGTTCTAGAGGCTGCACGGAGGTCTGCCGAGTGTTTTGCAAGAAGAGAAAGAAAGTTGTCCAAAACAGCTTGCAATCGAATGTTCATGTGAATAGAAAAGGCAGGAGAGTGGTCAGGTACTGTTTTCTCTCAGTTGGCACGCTGCGCACACAATCGCAGTGTTGTACAGCTTGTTTCATCACCTTTGCCAAGTTGCCGCTCTCTCCGGCTCCCGGAGACGAAGAAGCTGCTTCTTCGCGCAAAGACGATTCTGCCGCTCACAGTGCTCTACGGTGTGCGCCTTCTGCCGAAAGAGGTCCGGGAGCGGTGCTTAGCTCTGCAGAGCACCGTACCTTCGTCTTTAGCCTCTCTTCTCGTCTACATCTTAGCAAAAAGCTTTTCCACTATGTCTGGCAAGGAGAATCTGTGCCAGCACAAAAAACATCTCCCATCGTGTTCTAGAGGCTGCACGCAGGTCTGCCGAGTGTTTTGCAAGAAGAGAAAGAAAGTTGTCCAAAACAGCTTGCAATCGAATGTTCATGTGAATAGAAAAGGCAGGAGAGTGGTCAGGTACTGTTTTCTCTCAGTTGGCACGCTGCGCACACAATCGCAGTGTTGTACAGCTTGTTTCATCACCTTTGCCAAGTTGCCGCTCTCTCCGGCTCCCGGAGACGAAGAAGCTGCTTCTTCGCGCAAAGACGATTCTGCCGCTCACAGTGCTCTGCGGTGTGCGCCTTCTGCCGAAAGACGCCCGGGAGCGGTGCTTAGCTCTGCAGAGCACCGTACCTTCGTCTTTAGCCTCTCTTCTCGTCTACATCTTAGCAAAAAGCTTTTCCACTCTGTCTGGCAAGGAGAAACTGTGCCAGCACAGAAAACATCTGCCATCGTCTTCTAGAGGCTGCACGGAGGTCTGCCGAGTGTTTTGCAAGAAGAGAAAGAAAGTTGTCCAAAACAGCTTGCAATCGAATGTTCATGTGAATAGAAAAGGCAGGAGAGTGGTCAGGTACTGTTTTCTCTCACTTGGCAAGCTGCGCACACAATCGCAGTGTTGTACAGCTTGTTGCATCACCTTTGCCAAGTTGCCGCTCTCTCCGGCTCCCGGAGACGAAGAAGCTGCTTCTTCGCGCAAAGACGATTCTGCCGCTCACAGTGCTCTGCTGTGTGCGCCTTCTGCCGAAAGAGGCCCGGGAGCGGTGCTTAGCTCTGCAGAGCACCGTAACTTCGTCTTTAGCCTCTCTTCTCGTCTACATCTTAGCAAAAAGCTTTTCCACTCTGTCTGGCAAGGAGAAACTCTGCCAACACAAAAAACATCTCCCATCGTGTTCTAGAGGCTGCACGGAGGTCTGCCGAGTGTTTTGCAAGAAGAGAAAGAAAGTTGTACAAAACAGCTTCCAATCGAATGTTCATGTGAATAGAAAAGGCAGGAGAGTGGTCAGGTACTGTTTTCTCTCAGTTGGCACGCTGCGCACACAATCGCAGTGTTGTACAGCTTGTTTCATCACCTTTGCGAAGTTGCTGCTCTCTCCGGCTCCCGGAGACGAAGAAGCTGCGTCTTCGCGCAAAGACGATTCTGCCGCTCACAGTGCTCTGCGGTGTGCGCCTTCTGCCGAAAGACGCCCGGGAGCGGTGCTTAGCTCTGCAGAGCACCGTACCTTCGTCTTTAGCCTCTCTTCTCGTCTACATCTTAGCAAAAAGCTTTTCCACTCTGTCTGGCAAGGAGAAACTCTCCCAACACAAAAAACATCTCCCATCGTGTTCTAGAGGCTGCACGCAGGTCTGCCGAGTGTTTTGCAAGAAGAGAAAGAAAGTTGTCCAAAACAGCTTGCAATCGAATGTTCATGTGAATAGAAAAGGCAGGAGAGTGGTCAGGTACTGTTTTCTCTCAGTTGGCAAGCTGCGCACACAATCGCAGTGTTGTACAGCTTGTTTCATCACCTTTGCGAAGTTGCCGCTCTCTCCGGCTCCCGGAGACGAAGAAGCTGCTTCTTCGCGCAAAGACGATTCTGCCGCTCACAGTGCTCTGCGGTGTGCGCCTTCTGCCGAAAGACGCCCGGGAGCGGTGCTTAGCTCTGCAGAGCACCGTACCTTCGTCTTTAGCCTCTCTTCTCGTCTACATCTTAGCAAAAAGCTTTTCCACTCTGTCTGGCAAGGAGAAACTGTGCCAGCACAGAAAACATCTCCCATCGTGTTCTAGAAGCTGCACGCAGGTCTGCCGAGTGTTTTGCAAGAAGTGAAAGAAAGTTGTCCAAAACAGCTTCCAATCGAATGTTCATGTGAATAGAAAAGGCAGGAGAGTGGTCAGGTACTGTTTTCTCTCAATTGGAAAGCTGCGCACACAATCGCAGTGTTGTACAGCTTGTTTCATCACCTTTGCGAAGTTGCCGCTCTCTCCGGCTCCCGGAGACAAAGAAGCTGCTTCTTCGCGCAAAGATGATTCTGCCGCTCACAGTGGTCTGCGGTGTGCGCCTTCTGCCGAAAGAGGCCCGGGAGCGGTGCTTAGGTCTGCAGAGCACCGTACCTTCGTCTTTAGCCTCTCTTCTCGTCTACATCTTAGCAAAAAGCTTTTCCACTCTGTCTGGCAAGGAGAAACTGTGCCAGCACAAAAAACATCTCCCATCGTGTTCTAGAGGCTGCACGCAGGTCTGCCGAGTGTTTTGCAAGAAGAGAAAGAAAGTTGTCCAAAAGAGCTTGCAATCGAATGTTCATGTGAATAGAAAAGGCAGGAGAGTGGTCAGGTACTGTTTTCTCTCAGTTGGCACGCTGCGCACACAATCGCAGTGTTGTACAGCTTGTTTCATCACCTTTGCCAAGTTGCCGCTCTCTCCGGCTCCCGGAGACGAAGAAGCTGCTTCTTCGCGCAAAGACGATTCTGCCGCTCACAGTGCTCTGCGGTGTGCGCCTTCTGCCGAAAGAGCCCCGGGAGCTGTGCTTAGCTCTGAGAAGCACCATACGTGCTTCTTTAGCCTCTCTTCTCGTCTACATCTTAGCAAAAAGCTTTTCCACTCTGTCTGGCAAGGAGAAACTGTGCCAGCACAGAAAACATCTCCCATCGTCTTCTAGAGGCTGCACGCAGGTCTGCCGAGTGTTTTGCAAGAAGAGAAAGAAAGTTGTCCAAAACAGCTTGCAATCGAATGTTCATGTGAATAGAAAAGGCAGGAGAGTGGTCAGGTACTGTTTTCTCTCAGTTGGCAAGCTGCGCACACAATCGCAGTGTTGTACAGCTTGTTTCATCACCTTTGCCAAGTTGCCGCTCTCTCCGGCTCCCGGAGACGAAGAAGCTGCTTCTTCGCGCAAAGACGATTCTGCCGCTCACAGTGCTCTGCGGTGTGCGCCTTCTGCCGAAAGACGCCCGGGAGCGGTGCTTAGCTCTGCAGAGCACCGTACCTTCGTCTTTAGCCTCTCTTCTCGTCTACATCTTAGCAAAAAGCTTTTCCACTCTGTCTGGCAAGGAGAAACTGTGCCAGCACAGAAAACATCTCCCATCGTCTTCTAGAGGCTGCACGGAGGTCTGCCGAGTGTTTTGCAAGAAGAGAAAGAAAGTTGTCCAAAACAGCTTGCAATCGAATGTTCATGTGAATAGAAAAGGCAGGAGAGTGGTCAGGTACTGTTTTCTCTCAGTTGGCAAGCTGCGCACACAATCGCAGTGTTGTACAGCTTGTTTCATCACCTTTGCGAAGTTGCCGCTCTCTCCGGCTCCCGGAGACGAAGAAGCTGCTTCTTCGCGCAAAGACGATTCTGCCGCTCACAGTGCTCTGCGGTGTGCGCCTTCTGCCGAAAGAGGTCCGGGAGCGGTGCTTAGCTCTGAGAAGCACCATACGTGCTTCTTTAGCCTCTCTTCTCGTCTACATCTTAGCAAAAAGCTTTTCCACTCTGTCTGGCAAGGAGAAACTGTGCCAGCACAGAAAACATCTCCCATCGTCTTCTAGAGGCTGCACGGAGGTCTGCCGAGTGTTTTGCAAGAAGAGAAAGAAAGTTGTCCAAAACAGCTTGCAATCGAATGTTCATGTGAATAGAAAAGGCAGGAGAGTGGTCAGGTACTGTTTTCTCTCAGTTGGCAAGCTGCGCACACAATCGCAGTGTTGTACAGCTTGTTTCATCACCTTTGCCAAGTTGCCGCTCTCTCCGGCTCCCGGAGACGAAGAAGCTGCTTCTTCGCGCAAAGACGATTCTGCCGCTCACAGTGCTCTGCGGTGTGCGCCTTCTGCCGAAAGACGCCCGGGAGCGGTGCTTAGCTCTGCAGAGCACCGTACCTTCGTCTTTAGCCTCTCTTCTCGTCTACATCTTAGCAAAAAGCTTTTCCACTCTGTCTGGCAAGGAGAAACTGTGCCAGCACAGAAAACATCTCCCATCGTGTTCTAGAGGCTGCACGGAGGTCTGCCGAGTGTTTTGCAAGAAGAGAAAGAAAGTTGTCCAAAACAGCTTGCAATCGAATGTTCATGTGAATAGAAAAGGCAGGAGAGTGGTCAGGTACTGTTTTCTCTCAGTTGGCACGCTGCGCACACAATCGCAGTGTTGTACAGCTTGTTTCATCACCTTTGCGAAGTTGCCGCTCTCTCCGGCTCCCGGAGACGAAGAAGCTGCTTCTTCGCGCAAAGACGATTCTGCCGCTCACAGTGCTCTGCGGTGTGCGCCTTCTGCCGAAAGAGGTCCGGGAGCGGTGCTTAGCTCTGAGAAGCACCATACGTGCTTCTTTAGCCTCTCTTCTCGTCTACATCTTAGCAAAAAGCTTTTCCACTCTGTCTGGCAAGGAGAAACTGTGCCAGCACAGAAAACATCTCCCATCGTCTTCTAGAGGCTGCACGCAGGTCTGCCGAGTGTTTTGCAAGAAGAGAAAGAAAGTTGTCCAAAACAGCTTGCAATCGAATGTTCATGTGAATAGAAAAGGCAGGAGAGTGGTCAGGTACTGTTTTCTCTCAGTTGGCAAGCTGCGCACACAATCGCAGTGTTGTACAGCTTGTTTCATCACCTTTGCCAAGTTGCCGCTCTCTCCGGCTCCCGGAGACGAAGAAGCTGCTTCTTCGCGCAAAGACGATTCTGCCGCTCACAGTGCTCTGCGGTGTGCGCCTTCTGCCGAAAGACGCCCGGGAGCGGTGCTTAGCTCTGCAGAGCACCGTACCTTCGTCTTTAGCCTCTCTTCTCGTCTACATCTTAGCAAAAAGCTTTTCCACTCTGTCTGGCAAGGAGAAACTGTGCCAGCACAGAAAACATCTCCCATCGTCTTCTAGAGGCTGCACGGAGGTCTGCCGAGTGTTTTGCAAGAAGAGAAAGAAAGTTGTCCAAAACAGCTTGCAATCGAATGTTCATGTGAATAGAAAAGGCAGGAGAGTGGTCAGGTACTGTTTTCTCTCAGTTGGCAAGCTGCGCACACAATCGCAGTGTTGTACAGCTTGTTTCATCACCTTTGCGAAGTTGCCGCTCTCTCCGGCTCCCGGAGACGAAGAAGCTGCTTCTTCGCGCAAAGACGATTCTGCCGCTCACAGTGCTCTGCGGTGTGCGCCTTCTGCCGAAAGAGGTCCGGGAGCGGTGCTTAGCTCTGAGAAGCACCATACGTGCTTCTTTAGCCTCTCTTCTCGTCTACATCTTAGCAAAAAGCTTTTCCACTCTGTCTGGCAAGGAGAAACTGTGCCAGCACAGAAAACATCTCCCATCGTCTTCTAGAGGCTGCACGGAGGTCTGCCGAGTGTTTTGCAAGAAGAGAAAGAAAGTTGTCCAAAACAGCTTGCAATCGAATGTTCATGTGAATAGAAAAGGCAGGAGAGTGGTCAGGTACTGTTTTCTCTCAGTTGGCAAGCTGCGCACACAATCGCAGTGTTGTACAGCTTGTTTCATCACCTTTGCCAAGTTGCCGCTCTCTCCGGCTCCCGGAGACGAAGAAGCTGCTTCTTCGCGCAAAGACGATTCTGCCGCTCACAGTGCTCTGCGGTGTGCGCCTTCTGCCGAAAGACGCCCGGGAGCGGTGCTTAGCTCTGCAGAGCACCGTACCTTCGTCTTTAGCCTCTCTTCTCGTCTACATCTTAGCAAAAAGCTTTTCCACTCTGTCTGGCAAGGAGAAACTGTGCCAGCACAGAAAACATCTCCCATCGTGTTCTAGAGGCTGCACGGAGGTCTGCCGAGTGTTTTGCAAGAAGAGAAAGAAAGTTGTCCAAAACAGCTTGCAATCGAATGTTCATGTGAATAGAAAAGGCAGGAGAGTGGTCAGGTACTGTTTTCTCTCAGTTGGCACGCTGCGCACACAATCGCAGTGTTGTACAGCTTGTTTCATCACCTTTGCGAAGTTGCCGCTCTCTCCGGCTCCCGGAGACGAAGAAGCTGCTTCTTCGCGCAAAGACGATTCTGCCGCTCACAGTGCTCTGCGGTGTGCGCCTTCTGCCGAAAGAGGTCCGGGAGCGGTGCTTAGCTCTGAGAAGCACCATACGTGCTTCTTTAGCCTCTCTTCTCGTCTACATCTTAGCAAAAAGCTTTTCCACTCTGTCTGGCAAGGAGAAACTGTGCCAGCACAGAAAACATCTCCCATCGTGTTCTAGAGGCTGCACGCAGGTCTGCCGAGTGTTTTGCAAGAAGAGAAAGAAAGTTGTCCAAAACAGCTTCCAATCGAATGTTCATGTGAATAGAAAAGGCAGGAGAGTGGTCAGGTACTGTTTTCTCTCAGTTGGCAAGCTGCGCACACAATCGCAGTGTTGTACAGCTTGTTTCATCACCTTTGCCAAGTTGCCGCTCTCTCCGGCTCCCGGAGACGAAGAAGCTGCTTCTTCGCGCAAAGACGATTCTGCCGCTCACAGTGCTCTGCGGTGTGCGCCTTCTGCCGAAAGAGCCCCGGGAGCTGTGCTTAGCTCTGAGAAGCACCATACGTGCTTCTTTAGCCTCTCTTCTCGTCTACATCTTAGCAAAAAGCTTTTCCACTCTGTCTGGCAAGGAGAAACTGTGCCAGCACAGAAAACATCTCCCATCGTCTTCTAGAGGCTGCACACAGGTCTGCCGAGTGTTTTGCAAGAAGAGAAAGAAAGTTGTCCAAAACAGCTTGCAATCGAATGTTCATGTGAATAGAAAAGGCAGGAGAGTGGTCAGGTACTGTTTTCTCTCAGTTGGAAAGCTGCGCACACAATCGCAGTGTTGTACAGCTTGTTTCATCACCTTTGCGAAGTTGCCGCTCTCTCCGGCTCCCGGAGACGAAGAAGCTGCTTCTTCGCGCAAAGACGATTCTGCCGCTCACAGTGCTCTGCGGTGTGCGCCCTCTGCCGAAAGAGGTCCGGGAGCGGTGCTTAGCTCTGCAGAGCACCGTACCTTCGTCTTTAGCCTCTCTTCTCGTCTACATCTTAGCAAAAAGCTTTTCCACTCTGTCTGGCAAGGAGAAACTGTGCCAGCACAAAAAACATCTCCCATCGTGTTCTAGTGGCTGCACGCAGGTCTGCCGAGTGTTTTGCAAGAAGAGAAAGAAAGTTGTCCAAAACAGCTTGCAATCGAATGTTCATGTGAATAGAAAAGGCAGGAGAGTGGTCAGGTACTGTTTTCTCTCAGTTGGCAAGCTGCGCACACAATCGCAGTGTTGTACAGCTTGTTTCATCACCTTTGCGAAGTTGCCGCTCTCTCCGGCTCCCGGAGACGAAGAAGCTGCTTCTTCGCGCAAAGACGATTCTGCCGCTCACTGTGCTCTGCGGTGTGCGCCTTGTGCCGAAAGACGCCCGGGAGCGGTGCTTAGCTCTGCAGAGCACCGTACCTTCGTCTTTAGCCTCTCTTCTCGTCTACATCTTAGCAAAAAGCTTTTCCACTCTGTCTGGCAAGGAGAAACTGTGCCAGCACAGAAAACATCTCCCATCGTGTTCTAGAGGCTGCACGCAGGTCTGCCGAGTGTTTTGCAAGAAGAGAAAGAAAGTTGTCCAAAACAGCTTGCAATCGAATGTTCATGTGAATAGAAAAGGCAGGAGAGTGGTCAGGTACTGTTTTCTCTCAGTTGGCAAGCTGCGCACACAATCGCAGTGTTGTACAGCTTGTTTCATCACCTTTGCCAAGTTGCCGCTCTCTCCGGCTCCCGGAGACGAAGAAGCTGCTTCTTCGCGCAAAGACGATTCTGCCGCTCACAGTGCTCTGCGGTGTGCGCCTTCTGCCGAAAGAGCCCCGGGAGCTGTGCTTAGCTCTGAGAAGCACCATACGTGCTTCTTTAGCCTCTCTTCTCGTCTACATCTTAGCAAAAAGCTTTTCCACTCTGTCTGGCAAGGAGAAACTGTGCCAGCACAGAAAACATCTCCCATCGTGTTCTAGAGGCTGCACGCAGGTCTGCCGAGTGTTTTGCAAGAAGAGAAAGAAAGTTGTCCAAAACAGCTTGCAATCGAATGTTCATGTGAATAGAAAAGGCAGGAGAGTGGTCAGGTACTGTTTTCTCTCAGTTGGCAAGCTGCGCACACAATCGCAGTGTTGTACAGCTTGTTTCATCACCTTTGCCAAGTTGCCGCTCTCTCCGGCTCCCGGAGACGAAGAAGCTGCTTCTTCGCGCAAAGACGATTCTGCCGCTCACAGTGCTCTGCGGTGTGCGCCTTGTGCCGAAAGACGCCCGGGAGCGGTTCTTAGCTCTGCAGAGCACCGTACCTTCGTCTTTAGCCTCTCTTCTCGTCTACATCTTAGCAAAAAGCTTTTCCACTCTGTCTGGCAAGGAGAAACTGTGCCAGCACAGAAAACATCTCCCATCGTCTTCTAGAGGCTGCACGCAGGTCTGCCGAGTGTTTTGCAAGAAGAGAAAGAAAGTTGTCCAAAACAGCTTGCAATCGAATGTTCATGTGAATAGAAAAGGCAGGAGAGTGGTCAGGTACTGTTTTCTCTCAGTTGGCAAGCTGCGCACACAATCGCAGTGTTGTACAGCTTGTTTCATCACCTTTGCCAAGTTGCCGCTCTCTCCGGCTCCCGGAGACGAAGAAGCTGCTTCTTCGCGCAAAGACGATTCTGCCGCTCACAGTGCTCTGCGGTGTGCGCCTTCTGCCGAAAGAGGTCCGGGAGCGGTGCTTAGCTCTGAGAAGCACCATACGTGCTTCTTTAGCCTCTCTTCTCGTCTACATCTTAGCAAAAAGCTTTTCCACTCTGTCTGGCAAGGAGAAACTGTGCCAGCACAGAAAACATCTCCCATCGTCTTCTAGAGGCTGCACGGAGGTCTGCCGAGTGTTTTGCAAGAAGAGAAAGAAAGTTGTCCAAAACAGCTTGCAATCGAATGTTCATGTGAATAGAAAAGGCAGGAGAGTGGTCAGGTACTGTTTTCTCTCAGTTGGCAAGCTGCGCACACAATCGCAGTGTTGTACAGCTTGTTTCATCACCTTTGCGAAGTTGCCGCTCTCTCCGGCTCCCGGAGACGAAGAAGCTGCTTCTTCGCGCAAAGACGATTCTGCCGCTCACAGTGCTCTGCGGTGTGCGCCTTCTGCCGAAAGACGCCCGGGAGCGGTGCTTAGCTCTGCAGAGCACCGTACCTTCGTCTTTAGCCTCTCTTCTCGTCTACATCTTAGCAAAAAGCTTTTCCACTCTGTCTGGCAAGGAGAAACTGTGCCAGCACAGAAAACATCTCCCATCGTGTTCTAGAGGCTGCACGGAGGTCTGCCGAGTGTTTTGCAAGAAGAGAAAGAAAGTTGTCCAAAACAGCTTGCAATCGAATGTTCATGTGAATAGAAAAGGCAGGAGAGTGGTCAGGTACTGTTTTCTCTCAGTTGGCACGCTGCGCACACAATCGCAGTGTTGTACAGCTTGTTTCATCACCTTTGCCAAGTTGCCGCTCTCTCCGGCTCCCGGAGACGAAGAAGCTGCTTCTTCGCGCAAAGACGATTCTGCCGCTCACAGTGCTCTGCGGTGTGCGCCTTCTGCCGAAAGAGGTCCGGGAGCGGTGCTTAGCTCTGAGAAGCACCATACGTGCTTCTTTAGCCTCTCTTCTCGTCTACATCTTAGCAAAAAGCTTTTCCACTCTGTCTGGCAAGGAGAAACTGTGCCAGCACAGAAAACATCTCCCATCGTGTTCTAGAGGCTGCACGCAGGTCTGCCGAGTGTTTTGCAAGAAGAGAAAGAAAGTTGTCCAAAACAGCTTGCAATCGAATGTTCATGTGAATAGAAAAGGCAGGAGAGTGGTCAGGTACTGTTTTCTCTCAGTTGGCAAGCTGCGCACACAATCGCAGTGTTGTACAGCTTGTTTCATCACCTTTGCCAAGTTGCCGCTCTCTCCGGCTCCCGGAGACGAAGAAGCTGCTTCTTCGCGCAAAGACGATTCTGCCGCTCACAGTGCTCTGCGGTGTGCGCCTTCTGCCGAAAGAGCCCCGGGAGCTGTGCTTAGCTCTGAGAAGCACCATACGTGCTTCTTTAGCCTCTCTTCTCGTCTACATCTTAGCAAAAAGCTTTTCCACTCTGTCTGGCAAGGAGAAACTGTGCCAGCACAGAAAACATCTCCCATCGTCTTCTAGAGGCTGCACGCAGGTCTGCCGAGTGTTTTGCAAGAAGAGAAAGAAAGTTGTCCAAAACAGCTTGCAATCGAATGTTCATGTGAATAGAAAAGGCAGGAGAGTGGTCAGGTACTGTTTTCTCTCAGTTGGAAAGCTGCGCACACAATCGCAGTGTTGTACAGCTTGTTTCATCACCTTTGCGAAGTTGCCGCTCTCTCCGGCTCCCGGAGACGAAGAAGCTGCTTCTTCGCGCAAAGACGATTCTGCCGCTCACAGTGCTCTGCGGTGTGCGCCCTCTGCCGAAAGAGGTCCGGGAGCGGTGCTTAGCTCTGCAGAGCACCGTACCTTCGTCTTTAGCCTCTCTTCTCGTCTACATCTTAGCAAAAAGCTTTTCCACTCTGTCTGGCAAGGAGAAACTGTGCCAGCACAAAAAACATCTCCCATCGTGTTCTAGTGGCTGCACGCAGGTCTGCCGAGTGTTTTGCAAGAAGAGAAAGAAAGTTGTCCAAAACAGCTTGCAATCGAATGTTCATGTGAATAGAAAAGGCAGGAGAGTGGTCAGGTACTGTTTTCTCTCAGTTGGCAAGCTGCGCACACAATCGCAGTGTTGTACAGCTTGTTTCATCACCTTTGCGAAGTTGCCGCTCTCTCCGGCTCCCGGAGACGAAGAAGCTGCTTCTTCGCGCAAAGACGATTCTGCCGCTCACAGTGCTCTGCGGTGTGCGCCTTCTGCCGAAAGACGCCCGGGAGCGGTGCTTAGCTCTGCAGAGCACCGTACCTTCGTCTTTAGCCTCTCTTCTCGTCTACATCTTAGCAAAAAGCTTTTCCACTCTGTCTGGCAAGGAGAAACTGTGCCAGCACAGAAAACATCTCCCATCGTGTTCTAGAGGCTGCACGCAGGTCTGCCGAGTGTTTTGCAAGAAGAGAAAGAAAGTTGTCCAAAACAGCTTGCAATCGAATGTTCATGTGAATAGAAAAGGCAGGAGAGTGGTCAGGTACTGTTTTCTCTCACTTGGCAAGCTGCGCACACAATCGCAGTGTTGTACAGCTTGTTTCATCACCTTTGCCAAGTTGCCGCTCTCTCCGGCTCCCGGAGACGAAGAAGCTGCTTCTTCGCGCAAAGACGATTCTGCCGCTCACAGTGCTCTGCGGTGTGCGCCTTCTGCCGAAAGAGCCCCGGGAGCTGTGCTTAGCTCTGAGAAGCACCATACGTGCTTCTTTAGCCTCTCTTCTCGTCTACATCTTAGCAAAAAGCTTTTCCACTCTGTCTGGCAAGGAGAAACTGTGCCAGCACAGAAAACATCTCCCATCGTGTTCTAGAGGCTGCACGCAGGTCTGCCGAGTGTTTTGCAAGAAGAGAAAGAAAGTTGTCCAAAACAGCTTGCAATCGAATGTTCATGTGAATAGAAAAGGCAGGAGAGTGGTCAGGTACTGTTTTCTCTCAGTTGGCAAGCTGCGCACACAATCGCAGTGTTGTACAGCTTGTTTCATCACCTTTGCCAAGTTGCCGCTCTCTCCGGCTCCCGGAGACGAAGAAGCTGCTTCTTCGCGCAAAGACGATTCTGCCGCTCACAGTGCTCTGCGGTGTGCGCCTTGTGCCGAAAGACGCCCGGGAGCGGTGCTTAGCTCTGCAGAGCACCGTACCTTCGTCTTTAGCCTCTCTTCTCGTCTACATCTTAGCAAAAAGCTTTTCCACTCTGTCTGGCAAGGAGAAACTGTGCCAGCACAGAAAACATCTCCCATCGTCTTCTAGAGGCTGCACGCAGGTCTGCCGAGTGTTTTGCAAGAAGAGAAAGAAAGTTGTCCAAAACAGCTTGCAATCGAATGTTCATGTGAATAGAAAAGGCAGGAGAGTGGTCAGGTACTGTTTTCTCTCAGTTGGCAAGCTGCGCACACAATCGCAGTGTTGTACAGCTTGTTTCATCACCTTTGCCAAGTTGCCGCTCTCTCCGGCTCCCGGAGACGAAGAAGCTGCTTCTTCGCGCAAAGACGATTCTGCCACTCACAGTGCTCTGCGGTGTGCGCCTTCTGCCGAAAGAGCCCCGGGAGCTGTGCTTAGCTCTGAGAAGCACCATACGTGCTTCTTTAGCCTCTCTTCTCGTCTACATCTTAGCAAAAAGCTTTTCCACTCTGTCTGGCAAGGAGAAACTGTGCCAGCACAGAAAACATCTCCCATCGTGTTCTAGAGGCTGCACGCAGGTCTGCCGAGTGTTTTGCAAGAAGAGAAAGAAAGTTGTCCAAAACAGCTTGCAATCGAATGTTCATGTGAATAGAAAAGGCAGGAGAGTGGTCAGGTACTGTTTTCTCTCAGTTGGCACGCTGCGCACACAATCGCAGTGTTGTACAGCTTGTTTCATCACCTTTGCCAAGTTGCCGCTCTCTCCGGCTCCCGGAGACGAAGAAGCTGCTTCTTCGCGCAAAGACGATTCTGCCGCTCACAGTGCTCTACGGTGTGCGCCTTCTGCCGAAAGAGGTCCGGGAGCGGTGCTTAGCTCTGCAGAGCACCGTACCTTCGTCTTTAGCCTCTCTTCTCGTCTACATCTTAGCAAAAAGCTTTTCCACTATGTCTGGCAAGGAGAATCTGTGCCAGCACAAAAAACATCTCCCATCGTGTTCTAGAGGCTGCACGCAGGTCTGCCGAGTGTTTTGCAAGAAGAGAAAAAAAGTTGTCCAAAACAGCTTGCAATCGAATGTTCATGTGAATAGAAAAGGCAGGAGAGTGGTCAGGTACTGTTTTCTCTCAGTTGGCACGCTGCGCACACAATCGCAGTGTTGTACAGCTTGTTTCATCACCTTTGCCAAGTTGCCGCTCTCTCCGGCTCCCGGAGACGAAGAAGCTGCTTCTTCGCGCAAAGACGATTCTGCCGCTCACAGTGCTCTGCGGTGTGCGCCTTCTGCCGAAAGACGCCCGGGAGCGGTGCTTAGCTCTGCAGAGCACCGTACCTTCGTCTTTAGCCTCTCTTCTCGTCTACATCTTAGCAAAAAGCTTTTCCACTCTGTCTGGCAAGGAGAAACTGTGCCAGCACAGAAAACATCTGCCATCGTCTTCTAGAGGCTGCACGGAGGTCTGCCGAGTGTTTTGCAAGAAGAGAAAGAAAGTTGTCCAAAACAGCTTGCAATCGAATGTTCATGTGAATAGAAAAGGCAGGAGAGTGGTCAGGTACTGTTTTCTCTCACTTGGCAAGCTGCGCACACAATCGCAGTGTTGTACAGCTTGTTGCATCACCTTTGCCAAGTTGCCGCTCTCTCCGGCTCCCGGAGACGAAGAAGCTGCTTCTTCGCGCAAAGACGATTCTGCCGCTCACAGTGCTCTGCTGTGTGCGCCTTCTGCCGAAAGAGGCCCGGGAGCGGTGCTTAGCTCTGCAGAGCACCGTAACTTCGTCTTTAGCCTCTCTTCTCGTCTACATCTTAGCAAAAAGCTTTTCCACTCTGTCTGGCAAGGAGAAACTCTGCCAACACAAAAAACATCTCCCATCGTGTTCTAGAGGCTGCACGGAGGTCTGCCGAGTGTTTTGCAAGAAGAGAAAGAAAGTTGTACAAAACAGCTTCCAATCGAATGTTCATGTGAATAGAAAAGGCAGGAGAGTGGTCAGGTACTGTTTTCTCTCAGTTGGCACGCTGCGCACACAATCGCAGTGTTGTACAGCTTGTTTCATCACCTTTGCGAAGTTGCTGCTCTCTCCGGCTCCCGGAGACGAAGAAGCTGCGTCTTCGCGCAAAGACGATTCTGCCGCTCACAGTGCTCTGCGGTGTGCGCCTTCTGCCGAAAGACGCCCGGGAGCGGTGCTTAGCTCTGCAGAGCACCGTACCTTCGTCTTTAGCCTCTCTTCTCGTCTACATCGTAGCAAAAAGCTTTTCCACTCTGTCTGGCAAGGAGAAACTCTCCCAACACAAAAAACATCTCCCATCGTGTTCTAGAGGCTGCACGCAGGTCTGCCGAGTGTTTTGCAAGAAGAGAAAGAAAGTTGTCCAAAACAGCTTCCAATCGAATGTTCATGTGAATAGAAAAGGCAGGAGAGTGGTCAGGTACTGTTTTCTCTCAGTTGGCACGCTGCGCACACAATCGCAGTGTTGTACAGCTTGTTTCATCACCTTTGCCAAGTTGCCGCTCTCTCCGGCTCCCGGAGACGAAGAAGCTGCTTCTTCGCGCAAAGACGATTCTGCCGCTCACAGTGCTCTGCGGTGTGCGCCTTCTGCCGAAAGAGCCCCGGGAGCTGTGCTTAGCTCTGAGAAGCACCATACGTGCTTGTTTAGCCTCTCTTCTCGTCTACATCTTAGCAAAAAGCTTTTCCACTCTGTCTGGCAAGGAGAAACTGTGCCAGCACAGAAAACATCTCCCATCGTGTTCTAGAGGCTGCACGGAGGTCTGCCGAGTGTTTTGCAAGAAGAGAAAGAAAGTTGTCCAAAACAGCTTGCAATCGAATGTTCATGTGAATAGAAAAGGCAGGAGAGTGGTCAGGTACTGTTTTCTCTCAGTTGGCAAGCTGCGCACACAATCGCAGTGTTGTACAGCTTCTTTCATCACCTTTGCGAAGTTGCCGCTCTCTCCGGCTCCCGGAGACGAAGAAGCTGCTTCTTCGCGCAAAGACGATTCTGCCGCTCACAGTGCTCTGCGGTGTGCGCCTTCTGCCGAAAGACGCCCGGGAGCGGTGCTTAGCTCTGCAGAGCACCGTACCTTCGTCTTTAGCCTCTCTTCTCGTCTACATCTTAGCAAAAAGCTTTTCCACTCTGTCTGGCAAGGAGAAACTGTGCCAGCACAGAAAACATCTCCCATCGTGTTCTAGAAGCTGCACGCAGGTCTGCCGAGTGTTTTGCAAGAAGTGAAAGAAAGTTGTCCAAAACAGCTTCCAATCGAATGTTCATGTGAATAGAAAAGGCAGGAGAGTGGTCAGGTACTGTTTTCTCTCAATTGGAAAGCTGCGCACACAATCGCAGTGTTGTACAGCTTGTTTCATCACCTTTGCGAAGTTGCCGCTCTCTCCGGCTCCCGGAGACGAAGAAGCTGCTTCTTCGCGCAAAGACGATTCTGCCGCTCACAGTGGTCTGCGGTGTGCGCCTTCTGCCGAAAGAGGCCCGGGAGCGGTGCTTAGGTCTGCAGAGCACCGTACCTTCGTCTTTAGCCTCTCTTCTCGTCTACATCTTAGCAAAAAGCTTTTCCACTCTGTCTGGCAAGGAGAAACTGTGCCAGCACAAAAAACATCTCCCATCGTGTTCTAGAGGCTGCACGCAGGTCTGCCGAGTGTTTTGCAAGAAGAGAAAGAAAGTTGTCCAAAACAGCTTGCAATCGAATGTTCATGTGAATAGAAAAGGCAGGAGAGTGGTCAGGTACTGTTTTCTCTCAGTTGGCACGCTGCGCACACAATCGCAGTGTTGTACAGCTTCTTTCATCACCTTTGCCAAGTTGCCGCTCTCTCCGGCTCCCGGAGACGAAGAAGCTGCTTCTTCGCGCAAAGACGATTCTGCCGCTCACAGTGCTCTGCGGTGTGCGCCTTCTGCCGAAAGAGCCCCGGGAGCTGTGCTTAGCTCTGAGAAGCACCATACGTGCTTCTTTAGCCTCTCTTCTCCTCTACATCTTAGCAAAAAGCTTTTCCACTCTGTCTGGCAAGGAGAAACTGTGCCAGCACAGAAAACATCTCCCATCGTCTTCTAGAGGCTGCACGCAGGTCTGCCGAGTGTTTTGCAAGAAGAGAAAGAAAGTTGTCCAAAACAGCTTGCAATCGAATGTTCATGTGAATAGAAAAGGCAGGAGAGTGGTCAGGTACTGTTTTCTCTCAGTTGGCAAGCTGCGCACACAATCGCAGTGTTGTACAGCTTGTTTCATCACCTTTGCCAAGTTGCCGCTCTCTCCGGCTCCCGGAGACGAAGAAGCTGCTTCTTCGCGCAAAGACGATTCTGCCGCTCACAGTGCTCTGCGGTGTGCGCCTTCTGCCGAAAGAGGTCCGGGAGCGGTGCTTAGCTCTGCAGAGCACCGTACCTTCGTCTTTAGCCTCTCTTCTCGTCTACATCTTAGCAAAAAGCTTTTCCACTCTGTCTGGCAAGGAGAAACTGTGCCAGCACAGAAAACATCTCCCATCGTCTTCTAGAGGCTGCACGGAGGTCTGCCGAGTGTTTTGCAAGAAGAGAAAGAAAGTTGTCCAAAACAGCTTGCAATCGAATGTTCATGTGAATAGAAAAGGCAGGAGAGTGGTCAGGTACTGTTTTCTCTCAGTTGGCAAGCTGCGCACACAATCGCAGTGTTGTACAGCTTGTTTCATCACCTTTGCCAAGTTGCCGCTCTCTCCGGCTCCCGGAGACGAAGAAGCTGCTTCTTCGCGCAAAGACGATTCTGCCGCTCACAGTGCTCTGCGGTGTGCGCCTTCTGCCGAAAGAGGTCCGGGAGCGGTGCTTAGCTCTGAGAAGCACCATACGTGCTTCTTTAGCCTCTCTTCTCGTCTACATCTTAGCAAAAAGCTTTTCCACTCTGTCTGGCAAGGAGAAACTGTGCCAGCACAGAAAACATCTCCCATCGTCTTCTAGAGGCTGCACGGAGGTCTGCCGAGTGTTTTGCAAGAAGAGAAAGAAAGTTGTCCAAAACAGCTTCCAATCGAATGTTCATGTGAATAGAAAAGGCAGGAGAGTGGTCAGGTACTGTTTTCTCTCAGTTGGCAAGCTGCGCACACAATCGCAGTGTTGTACAGCTTGTTTCATCACCTTTGCGAAGTTGCCGCTCTCTCCGGCTCCCGGAGACGAAGAAGCTGCTTCTTCGCGCAAAGACGATTCTGCCGCTCACAGTGCTCTGCGGTGTGCGCCTTCTGCCGAAAGACGCCCGGGAGCGGTGCTTAGCTCTGCAGAGCACCGTACCTTCGTCTTTAGCCTCTCTTCTCGTCTACATCTTAGCAAAAAGCTTTTCCACTCTGTCTGGCAAGGAGAAACTGTGCCAGCACAGAAAACATCTGCCATCGTCTTCTAGAGGCTGCACGGAGGTCTGCCGAGTGTTTTGCAAGAAGAGAAAGAAAGTTGTCCAAAACAGCTTGCAATCGAATGTTCATGTGAATAGAAAAGGCAGGAGAGTGGTCAGGTACTGTTTTCTCTCACTTGGCAAGCTGCGCACACAATCGCAGTGTTGTACAGCTTGTTGCATCACCTTTGCCAAGTTGCCGTTCTCTCCGGCTCCCGGAGACGAAGAAGCTGCTTCTTCGCGCAAAGACGATTCTGCCGCTCACAGTGCTCTGCTGTGTGCGCCTTCTGCCGAAAGAGGCCCGGGAGCGGTGCTTAGCTCTGCAGAGCACCGTAACTTCGTCTTTAGCCTCTCTTCTCGTCTACATCTTAGCAAAAAGCTTTTCCACTCTGTCTGGCAAGGAGAAACTCTGCCAACACAAAAAACATCTCCCATCGTGTTCTAGAGGCTGCACGGAGGTCTGCCGAGTGTTTTGCAAGAAGAGAAAGAAAGTTGTACAAAACAGCTTCCAATCGAATGTTCATGTGAATAGAAAAGGCAGGAGAGTGGTCAGGTACTGTTTTCTCTCAGTTGGCACGCTGCGCACACAATCGCAGTGTTGTACAGCTTGTTTCATCACCTTTGCGAAGTTGCTGCTCTCTCCGGCTCCCGGAGACGAAGAAGCTGCGTCTTCGCGCAAAGACGATTCTGCCGCTCACAGTGCTCTGCGGTGTGCGCCTTCTGCCGAAAGACGCCCGGGAGCGGTGCTTAGCTCTGCAGAGCACCGTACCTTCGTCTTTAGCCTCTCTTCTCGTCTACATCGTAGCAAAAAGCTTTTCCACTCTGTCTGGCAAGGAGAAACTCTCCCAACACAAAAAACATCTCCCATCGTGTTCTAGAGGCTGCACGCAGGTCTGCCGAGTGTTTTGCAAGAAGAGAAAGAAAGTTGTCCAAAACAGCTTCCAATCGAATGTTCATGTGAATAGAAAAGGCAGGAGAGTGGTCAGGTACTGTTTTCTCTCAGTTGGCACGCTGCGCACACAATCGCAGTGTTGTACAGCTTGTTTCATCACCTTTGCCAAGTTGCCGCTCTCTCCGGCTCCCGGAGACGAAGAAGCTGCTTCTTCGCGCAAAGACGATTCTGCCGCTCACAGTGCTCTGCGGTGTGCGCATTCTGCCGAAAGAGCCCCGGGAGCTGTGCTTAGCTCTGAGAAGCACCATACGTGCTTCTTTAGCCTCTCTTCTCGTCTACATCTTAGCAAAAAGCTTTTCCACTCTGTCTGGCAAGGAGAAACTGTGCCAGCACAGAAAACATCTCCCATCGTCTTCTAGAGGCTGCACGCAGGTCTGCCGAGTGTTTTGCAAGAAGAGAAAGAAAGTTGTCCAAAACAGCTTGCAATCGAATGTTCATGTGAATAGAAAAGGCAGGAGAGTGGTCAGGTACTGTTTTCTCTCAGTTGGCAAGCTGCGCACACAATCGCAGTGTTGTACAGCTTCTTTCATCACCTTTGCGAAGTTGCCGCTCTCTCCGGCTCCCGGAGACGAAGAAGCTGCTTCTTCGCGCAAAGACGATTCTGCCGCTCACAGTGCTCTGCGGTGTGCGCCTTCTGCCGAAAGACGCCCGGGAGCGGTGCTTAGCTCTGCAGAGCACCGTACCTTCGTCTTTAGCCTCTCTTCTCGTCTACATCTTAGCAAAAAGCTTTTCCACTCTGTCTGGCAAGGAGAAACTGTGCCAGCACAGAAAACATCTCCCATCGTGTTCTAGAAGCTGCACGCAGGTCTGCCGAGTGTTTTGCAAGAAGTGAAAGAAAGTTGTCCAAAACAGCTTCCAATCGAATGTTCATGTGAATAGAAAAGGCAGGAGAGTGGTCAGGTACTGTTTTCTCTCAATTGGAAAGCTGCGCACACAATCGCAGTGTTGTACAGCTTGTTTCATCACCTTTGCGAAGTTGCCGCTCTCTCCGGCTCCCGGAGACAAAGAAGCTGCTTCTTCGCGCAAAGACGATTCTGCCGCTCACAGTGGTCTGCGGTGTGCGCCTTCTGCCGAAAGAGGCCCGGGAGCGGTGCTTAGGTCTGCAGAGCACCGTACCTTCGTCTTTAGCCTCTCTTCTCGTCTACATCTTAGCAAAAAGCTTTTCCACTCTGTCTGGCAAGGAGAAACTGTGCCAGCACAAAAAACATCTCCCATCGTGTTCTAGAGGCTGCACGCAGGTCTGCCGAGTGTTTTGCAAGAAGAGAAAGAAAGTTGTCCAAAACAGCTTGCAATCGAATGTTCATGTGAATAGAAAAGGCAGGAGAGTGGTCAGGTACTGTTTTCTCTCAGTTGGCACGCTGCGCACACAATCGCAGTGTTGTACAGCTTGTTTCATCACCTTTGCCAAGTTGCCGCTCTCTCCGGCTCCCGGAGACGAAGAAGCTGCTTCTTCGCGCAAAGACGATTCTGCCGCTCACAGTGCTCTGCGGTGTGCGCCTTCTGCCGAAAGAGCCCCGGGAGCTGTGCTTAGCTCTGAGAAGCACCATACGTGCTTCTTTAGCCTCTCTTCTCGTCTACATCTTAGCAAAAAGCTTTTCCACTCTGTCTGGCAAGGAGAAACTGTGCCAGCACAGAAAACATCTCCCATCGTCTTCTAGAGGCTGCACGCAGGTCTGCCGAGTGTTTTGCAAGAAGAGAAAGAAAGTTGTCCAAAACAGCTTGCAATCGAATGTTCATGTGAATAGAAAAGGCAGGAGAGTGGTCAGGTACTGTTTTCTCTCAGTTGGCAAGCTGCGCACACAATCGCAGTGTTGTACAGCTTGTTTCATCACCTTTGCCAAGTTGCCGCTCTCTCCGGCTCCCGGAGACGAAGAAGCTGCTTCTTCGCGCAAAGACGATTCTGCCGCTCACAGTGCTCTGCGGTGTGCGCCTTCTGCCGAAAGACGCCCGGGAGCGGTGCTTAGCTCTGCAGAGCACCGTACCTTCGTCTTTAGCCTCTCTTCTCGTCTACATCTTAGCAAAAAGCTTTTCCACTCTGTCTGGCAAGGAGAAACTGTGCCAGCACAGAAAACATCTCCCATCGTCTTCTAGAGGCTGCACGGAGGTCTGCCGAGTGTTTTGCAAGAAGAGAAAGAAAGTTGTCCAAAACAGCTTGCAATCGAATGTTCATGTGAATAGAAAAGGCAGGAGAGTGGTCAGGTACTGTTTTCTCTCAGTTGGCAAGCTGCGCACACAATCGCAGTGTTGTACAGCTTGTTTCATCACCTTTGCCAAGTTGCCGCTCTCTCCGGCTCCCGGAGACGAAGAAGCTGCTTCTTCGCGCAAAGACGATTCTGCCGCTCACAGTGCTCTGCGGTGTGCGCCTTCTGCCGAAAGAGGTCCGGGAGCGGTGCTTAGCTCTGAGAAGCACCATACGTGCTTCTTTAGCCTCTCTTCTCGTCTACATCTTAGCAAAAAGCTTTTCCACTCTGTCTGGCAAGGAGAAACTGTGCCAGCACAGAAAACATCTCCCATCGTCTTCTAGAGGCTGCACGGAGGTCTGCCGAGTGTTTTGCAAGAAGAGAAAGAAAGTTGTCCAAAACAGCTTGCAATCGAATGTTCATGTGAATAGAAAAGGCAGGAGAGTGGTCAGGTACTGTTTTCTCTCAGTTGGCAAGCTGCGCACACAATCGCAGTGTTGTACAGCTTGTTTCATCACCTTTGCGAAGTTGCCGCTCTCTCCGGCTCCCGGAGACGAAGAAGCTGCTTCTTCGCGCAAAGACGATTCTGCCGCTCACAGTGCTCTGCGGTGTGCGCCTTCTGCCGAAAGACGCCCGGGAGCGGTGCTTAGCTCTGCAGAGCACCGTACCTTCGTCTTTAGCCTCTCTTCTCGTCTACATCTTAGCAAAAAGCTTTTCCACTCTGTCTGGCAAGGAGAAACTGTGCCAGCACAGAAAACATCTCCCATCGTCTTCTAGAGGCTGCACGGAGGTCTGCCGAGTGTTTTGCAAGAAGAGAAAGAAAGTTGTCCAAAACAGCTTCCAATCGAATGTTCATGTGAATAGAAAAGGCAGGAGAGTGGTCAGGTACTGTTTTCTCTCAGTTGGCAAGCTGCGCACACAATCGCAGTGTTGTACAGCTTGTTTCATCACCTTTGCGAAGTTGCCGCTCTCTCCGGCTCCCGGAGACGAAGAAGCTGCTTCTTCGCGCAAAGACGATTCTGCCGCTCACAGTGCTCTGCGGTGTGCGCCTTCTGCCGAAAGAGGTCCGGGAGCGGTGCTTAGCTCTGAGAAGCACCATACGTGCTTCTTTAGCCTCTCTTCTCGTCTACATCTTAGCAAAAAGCTTTTCCACTCTGTCTGGCAAGGAGAAACTGTGCCAGCACAGAAAACATCTCCCATCGTGTTCTAGAGGCTGCACGCAGGTCTGCCGAGTGTTTTGCAAGAAGAGAAAGAAAGTTGTCCAAAACAGCTTCCAATCGAATGTTCATGTGAATAGAAAAGGCAGGAGAGTGGTCAGGTACTGTTTTCTCTCAGTTGGCAAGCTGCGCACACAATCGCAGTGTTGTACAGCTTGTTTCATCACCTTTGCGAAGTTGCCGCTCTCTCCGGCTCCCGGAGACGAAGAAGCTGCTTCTTCGCGCAAAGACGATTCTGCCGCTCACAGTGCTCTGCGGTGTGCGCCTTCTGCCGAAAGAGGCCCGGGAGCGGTGCTTAGCTCTGAGAAGCACCATACGTGCTTCTTTAGCCTCTCTTCTCGTCTACATCTTAGCAAAAAGCTTTTCCACTCTGTCTGGCAAGGAGAAACTGTGCCAGCACAGAAAACATCTCCCATCGTCTTCTAGAGGCTGCACGCAGGTCTGCCGAGTGTTTTGCAAGAAGAGAAAGAAAGTTGTCCAAAACAGCTTGCAATCGAATGTTCATGTGAATAGAAAAGGCAGGAGAGTGGTCAGGTACTGTTTTCTCTCAGTTGGAAAGCTGCGCACACAATCGCAGTGTTGTACAGCTTGTTTCATCACCTTTGCGAAGTTGCCGCTCTCTCCGGCTCCCGGAGACGAAGAAGCTGCTTCTTCGCGCAAAGACGATTCTGCCGCTCACAGTGCTCTGCGGTGTGCGCCCTCTGCCGAAAGAGGTCCGGGAGCGGTGCTTAGCTCTGCAGAGCACCGTACCTTCGTCTTTAGCCTCTCTTCTCGTCTACATCTTAGCAAAAAGCTTTTCCACTCTGTCTGGCAAGGAGAAACTGTGCCAGCACAGAAAACATCTCCCATCGTCTTCTAGAGGCTGCACGCAGGTCTGCCGAGTGTTTTGCAAGAAGAGAAAGAAAGTTGTCCAAAACAGCTTGCAATCGAATGTTCATGTGAATAGAAAAGGCAGGAGAGTGGTCAGGTACTGTTTTCTCTCAGTTGGCAAGCTGCGCACACAATCGCAGTGTTGTACAGCTTGTTTCATCACCTTTGCCAAGTTGCCGCTCTCTCCGGCTCCCGGAGACGAAGAAGCTGCTTCTTCGCGCAAAGACGATTCTGCCGCTCACAGTGCTCTGCGGTGTGCGCCTTCTGCCGAAAGACGCCCGGGAGCGGTGCTTAGCTCTGCAGAGCACCGTACCTTCGTCTTTAGCCTCTCTTCTCGTCTACATCTTAGCAAAAAGCTTTTCCACTCTGTCTGGCAAGGAGAAACTGTGCCAGCACAGAAAACATCTCCCATCGTCTTCTAGAGGCTGCACGGAGGTCTGCCGAGTGTTTTGCAAGAAGAGAAAGAAAGTTGTCCAAAACAGCTTGCAATCGAATGTTCATGTGAATAGAAAAGGCAGGAGAGTGGTCAGGTACTGTTTTCTCTCAGTTGGCAAGCTGCGCACACAATCGCAGTGTTGTACAGCTTGTTTCATCACCTTTGCGAAGTTGCCGCTCTCTCCGGCTCCCGGAGACGAAGAAGCTGCTTCTTCGCGCAAAGACGATTCTGCCGCTCACAGTGCTCTGCGGTGTGCGCCTTCTGCCGAAAGAGGTCCGGGAGCGGTGCTTAGCTCTGAGAAGCACCATACGTGCTTCTTTAGCCTCTCTTCTCGTCTACATCTTAGCAAAAAGCTTTTCCACTCTGTCTGGCAAGGAGAAACTGTGCCAGCACAGAAAACATCTCCCATCGTCTTCTAGAGGCTGCACGGAGGTCTGCCGAGTGTTTTGCAAGAAGAGAAAGAAAGTTGTCCAAAACAGCTTGCAATCGAATGTTCATGTGAATAGAAAAGGCAGGAGAGTGGTCAGGTACTGTTTTCTCTCAGTTGGCAAGCTGCGCACACAATCGCAGTGTTGTACAGCTTGTTTCATCACCTTTGCGAAGTTGCCGCTCTCTCCGGCTCCCGGAGACGAAGAAGCTGCTTCTTCGCGCAAAGACGATTCTGCCGCTCACAGTGCTCTGCGGTGTGCGCCTTCTGCCGAAAGACGCCCGGGAGCGGTGCTTAGCTCTGCAGAGCACCGTACCTTCGTCTTTAGCCTCTCTTCTCGTCTACATCTTAGCAAAAAGCTTTTCCACTCTGTCTGGCAAGGAGAAACTGTGCCAGCACAGAAAACATCTCCCATCGTCTTCTAGAGGCTGCACGGAGGTCTGCCGAGTGTTTTGCAAGAAGAGAAAGAAAGTTGTCCAAAACAGCTTGCAATCGAATGTTCATGTGAATAGAAAAGGCAGGAGAGTGGTCAGGTACTGTTTTCTCTCAGTTGGGCAAGCTGCGCACACAATCGCAGTGTTGTACAGCTTGTTTCATCACCTTTGCGAAGTTGCCGCTCTCTCCGGCTCCCGGAGACGAAGAAGCTGCTTCTTCGCGCAAAGACGATTCTGCCGCTCACAGTGCTCTGCGGTGTGCGCCTTCTGCCGAAAGAGGTCCGGGAGCGGTGCTTAGCTCTGAGAAGCACCATACGTGCTTCTTTAGCCTCTCTTCTCGTCTACATCTTAGCAAAAAGCTTTTCCACTCTGTCTGGCAAGGAGAAACTGTGCCAGCACAGAAAACATCTCCCATCGTGTTCTAGAGGCTGCACGCAGGTCTGCCGAGTGTTTTGCAAGAAGAGAAAGAAAGTTGTCCAAAACAGCTTCCAATCGAATGTTCATGTGAATAGAAAAGGCAGGAGAGTGGTCAGGTACTGTTTTCTCTCAGTTGGCAAGCTGCGCACACAATCGCAGTGTTGTACAGCTTGTTTCATCACCTTTGCGAAGTTGCCGCTCTCTCCGCTCCCGGAGACGAAGAAGCTGCTTCTTCGCGCAAAGACGATTCTGCCGCTCACAGTGCTCTGCGGTGTGCGCCTTCTGCCGAAAGAGGCCCGGGAGCGGTGCTTAGCTCTGAGAAGCACCATACGTGCTTCTTTAGCCTCTCTTCTCGTCTACATCTTAGCAAAAAGCTTTTCCACTCTGTCTGGCAAGGAGAAACTGTGCCAGCACAGAAAACATCTCCCATCGTCTTCTAGAGGCTGCACGCAGGTCTGCCGAGTGTTTTGCAAGAAGAGAAAGAAAGTTGTCCAAAACAGCTTGCAATCGAATGTTCATGTGAATAGAAAAAGGCAGGAGAGTGGTCAGGTACTGTTTTCTCTCAGTTGGAAAGCTGCGCACACAATCGCAGTGTTGTACAGCTTGTTTCATCACCTTTGCGAAGTTGCCGCTCTCTCCGGCTCCCGGAGACGAAGAAGCTGCTTCTTCGCGCAAAGACGATTCTGCCGCTCACAGTGCTCTGCGGTGTGCGCCCTCTGCCGAAAGAGGTCCGGGAGCGGTGCTTAGCTCTGCAGAGCACCGTACCTTCGTCTTTAGCCTCTCTTCTCGTCTACATCTTAGCAAAAAGCTTTTCCACTCTGTCTGGCAAGGAGAAACTGTGCCAGCACAAAAAACATCTCCCATCGTGTTCTAGTGGCTGCACGCAGGTCTGCCGAGTGTTTTGCAAGAAGAGAAAGAAAGTTGTCCAAAACAGCTTGCAATCGAATGTTCATGTGAATAGAAAAGGCAGGAGAGTGGTCAGGTACTGTTTTCTCTCAGTTGGCAAGCTGCGCACACAATCGCAGTGTTGTACAGCTTGTTTCATCACCTTTGCGAAGTTGCCGCTCTCTCCGGCTCCCGGAGACGAAGAAGCTGCTTCTTCGCGCAAAGACGATTCTGCCGCTCACAGTGCTCTGCGGTGTGCGCCTTCTGCCGAAAGAGCCCCGGGAGCTGTGCTTAGCTCTGAGAAGCACCATACGTGCTTCTTTAGCCTCTCTTCTCGTCTACATCTTAGCAAAAAGCTTTTCCACTCTGTCTGGCAAGGAGAAACTGGGCCAGCACAGAAAACATCTCCCATCGTGTTCTAGAGGCTGCACGGAGGTCTGCCGAGTGTTTTGCAAGAAGAGAAAGAAAGTTGTCCAAAACAGCTTGCAATCGAATGTTCATGTGAATAGAAAAGGCAGGAGAGTGGTCAGGTACTGTTTTCTCTCAGTTGGCAAGCTGCGCACACAATCGCAGTGTTGTACAGCTTGTTTCATCACCTTTGCGAAGTTGCCGCTCTCTCCGGCTCCCGGAGACGAAGAAGCTGCTTCTTCGCGCAAAGACGATTCTGCCGCTCACAGTGCTCTGCGGGTGTGCGCCTTGTGCCGAAAGACGCCCGGGAGCGGTGCTTAGCTCTGCAGAGCACCGTACCTTCGTCTTTAGCCTCTCTTCTCGTCTACATCTTAGCAAAAAGCTTTTCCACTCTGTCTGGCAAGGAGAAACTGTGCCAGCACAGAAAACATCTCCCATCGTCTTCTAGAGGCTGCACGCAGGTCTGCCGAGTGTTTTGCAAGAAGAGAAAGAAAGTTGTCCAAAACAGCTTGCAATCGAATGTTCATGTGAATAGAAAAGGCAGGAGAGTGGTCAGGTACTGTTTTCTCTCAGTTGGCAAGCTGCGCACACAATCGCAGTGTTGTACAGCTTGTTTCATCACCTTTGCCAAGTTGCCGCTCTCTCCGGCTCCCGGAGACGAAGAAGCTGCTTCTTCGCGCAAAGACGATTCTGCCACTCACAGTGCTCTGCGGTGTGCGCCTTCTGCCGAAAGACGCCCGGGAGCGGTGCTTAGCTCTGCAGAGCACCGTACCTTCGTCTTTAGCCTCTCTTCTCGTCTACATCTTAGCAAAAAGCTTTTCCACTCTGTCTGGCAAGGAGAAACTGTGCCAGCACAGAAAACATCTCCCATCGTCTTCTAGAGGCTGCACGCAGGTCTGCCGAGTGTTTTGCAAGAAGAGAAAGAAAGTTGTCCAAAACAGCTTGCAATCGAATGTTCATGTGAATAGAAAAGGCAGGAGAGTGGTCAGGTACTGTTTTCTCTCAGTTGGCAAGCTGCGCACACAATCGCAGTGTTGTACAGCTTGTTTCATCACCTTTGCCAAGTTTGCCAGCTCTCTCCGGCTCCCGGAGACGAAGAAGCTGCTTCTTCGCGCAAAGACGATTCTGCCGCTCACAGTGCTCTGCGGTGTGCGCCTTCTGCCGAAAGACGCCCGGGAGCGGTGCTTAGCTCTGCAGAGCACCGTACCTTCGTCTTTAGCCTCTCTTCTCGTCTACATCTTAGCAAAAAGCTTTTCCACTCTGTCTGGCAAGGAGAAACTGTGCCAGCACAGAAAACATCTCCCATCGTCTTCTAGAGGCTGCACGCAGGTCTGCCGAGTGTTTTGCAAGAAGAGAAAGAAAGTTGTCCAAAACAGCTTGCAATCGAATGTTCATGTGAATAGAAAAGGCAGGAGAGTGGTCAGGTACTGTTTTCTCTCAGTTGGCACGCTGCGCACACAATCGCAGTGTTGTACAGCTTGTTTTCATCACCTTTGCCAAGTTGCCGCTCTCTCCGGCTCCCGGAGACGAAGAAGCTGCTTCTTCGCGCAAAGACGATTCTGCCGCTCACAGTGCTCTGCGGTGTGCGCCTTCTGCCGAAAGAGGTCCGGGAGCGGTGCTTAGCTCTGAGAAGCACCATACGTGCTTCTTTAGCTTCTCTTCTCGTCTACATCTTAGCAAAAAGCTTTTCCACTCTGTCTGGCAAGGAGAAACTGTGCCAGCACAGAAAACATCTCCCATCGTGTTCTAGAGGCTGCACGCAGGTCTGCCGAGTGTTTTGCAAGAAGAGAAAGAAAGTTGTCCAAAACAGCTTGCAATCGAATGTTCATGTGAATAGAAAAGGCAGGAGAGTGGTCAGGTACTGTTTTCTCTCAGTTGGCAAGCTGCGCACACAATCGCAGTGTTGTACAGCTTCTTTCATCACCTTTGCGAAGTTGCCGCTCTCTCCGGCTCCCGGAGACGAAGAAGCTGCTTCTTCGCGCAAAGACGATTCTGCCGCTCACAGTGCTCTGCGGTGTGCGCCTTCTGCGAAAGACGCCCGGGGAGCGGTGCTTAGCTCTGCAGAGCACCGTACCTTCGTCTTTAGCCTCTCTTCTCGTCTACATCTTAGCAAAAGCTTTTCCACTCTGTCTGGCAAGGAGAAACTGTGCCAGCACAAAAAACATCTCCCATCGTGTTCTAGAGGCTGCACGCAGGTCTGCCGAGTGTTTTGCAAGAAGAGAAAGAAAGTTGTCCAAAACAGCTTGCAATCGAATGTTCATGTGAATAGAAAAGGCAGGAGAGTGGTCAGGTACTGTTTTCTCTCAGTTGGCAAGCTGCGCACACAATCGCAGTGTTGTACAGCTTGTTTCATCACCTTTGCGAAGTTGCCGCTCTCTCCGGCTCCCGGAGACGAAGAAGCTGCTTCTTCGCGCAAAGACGATTCTGCCGCTCACAGTGCTCTGCGGTTTGCGCCTTCTGCCGAAAGACGCCCGGGAGCGGTGCTTAGGTCTGCAGAGCACCGTACATTCGTCTTTAGCCTCTCTTCTCGTCTACATCTTAGCAAAAAGCTTTTCCACTCTCTCTGGCAAGGAGAAACTTTGCCAGCACAAAAAACATCTCCATCGTGTTCTAGAGGCTGCACGCAGGTCTGCCGAGTGTTTTGCAAGAAGAGAAAGAAAGTTGTCCAAAACAGCTTGCAATCGAATGTTCATGTGAATAGAAAAGGCGGGAGAGTGGTCAGGTACTGTTTTCTCTCAGTTGGCAAGCTGCGCACCACAATCGCAGTGTTGTACAGCTTGTTTCATCACCTTTGCCAAGTTGCCGCTCTCTCCGGCTCCCGGAGACGAAGAAGCTGCTTCTTCGCGCAAAGACGATTCTGCCGCTCACAGTGCTCTGCGGTGTGCGCCTTCTGCCGAAAGACGCCCGGGAGCGGTGCTTAGCTCTGCAGAGCACCGTACCTTCGTCTTTAGCCTCTCTTCTCGTCTACATCTTAGCAAAAAGCTTTTCCACTCTGTCTGGCAAGGAGAAACTGTGCCAGCACAGAAAACATCTCCCATCGTCTTCTAGAGGCTGCACGGAGGTCTGCCGAGTGTTTTGCAAGAAGAGAAAGAAAGTTGTCCAAAACAGCTTGCAATCGAATGTTCATGTGAATAGAAAAGGCAGGAGAGTGGTCAGGTACTGTTTTCTCTCAGTTGGCAAGCTGCGCACAAAATCGCAGTGTTGTACAGCTTGTTTCATCACCTTTGCAAGTTGCCGCTCTCTCCGGCTCCCGGAGACGAAGAAGCTGCTTCTTCGCGCAAAGACGATTCTGCCGCTCACAGTGCTCTGCGGTGTGCGCCTTCTGCCGAAAGAGCCCCGGGAGCGGTGCTTAGCTCTGCAGAGCACCGTACCTTCGTCTTTAGCCTCTCTTCTCGTCTACATCTTAGCAAAAAGCTTTTCCACTCTGTCTGGCAAGGAGAAACTGTGCCAGCACAAAAAACATCTCCCATCGTGTTCAGAGGCTGCACGGAGGTCTGCCGAGTGTTTTGCAAGAAGAGAAAGAAAGTTGTCCAAAACAGCTTGCAATCGAATGTTCATGTGAATAGAAAAGGCAGGAGAGTGGTCAGGTACTGTTTTCTCTCAGTTGGCAAGCTGCGCACACAATCGCAGTGTTGTACAGCTTGTTTCATCACCTTTGCCAAGTTGCCGCTCTCCTCCGGCTCCCGGAGACGAAGAAGCTGCTTCTTCGCGCAAAGACGATTCTGCCGCTCACAGTGCTCTGCTGTGTGCGCCTTCTGCCGAAAGACGCCCGGGAGCGGTGCTTAGCTCTGCAGAGCACCGTACCTTCGTCTTTAGCCTCTCTTCTCGTCTACATCTTAGCAAAAAGCTTTTCCACTCTGTCTGGCAAGGAGAAACTGTGCCAGCACAGAAAACATCTCCCATCGTCTTCTAGAGGCTGCACGCAGGTCTGCCGAGTGTTTGCAAGAAGAGAAAGAAAGTTGTCCAAAACAGCTTGCAATCGAATGTTCATGTGAATAGAAAAGGCAGGAGAGTGGTCAGGTACTGTTTTCTCTCAGTTGGCAAGCTGCGCACACAATCGCAGTGTTGTACAGCTTGTTTCATCACCTTTGCGAAGTTGCCGCTCTCTCCGGCTCCCGGAGACGAAGAAGCTGCTTCTTCGCGCAAAGACGATTCTGCCGCTCACAGTGCTCTGCGGTGTGCGCCTTCTGCCGAAAGAGCCCCGGGAGCTGTGCTTAGCTCTGAGAAGCACCATACGTGCTTCTTTAGCCTCTCTTCTCGTCTACATCTTAGCAAAAAGCTTTTCCACTCTGTCTGGCAAGGAGAAACTGTGCCAGCACAGAAAACATCTCCCATCGTGTTCTAGAGGCTGCACGGAGGTCTGCCGAGTGTTTTGCAAGAAGAGAAAGAAAGTTGTCCAAAACAGCTTGCAATCGAATGTTCATGTGAATAGAAAAGGCAGGAGAGTGGTCAGGTACTGTTTTCTCTCAGTTGGCAAGCTGCGCACACAATCGCAGTGTTGTACAGCTTGTTTCATCACCTTTGCGAAGTTGCCGCTCTCTCCGGCTCCGGAGACGAAGAAGCTGCTTCTTCGCGCAAAGACGATTCTGCCGCTCACAGTGCTCTGCGGTGTGCGCCTTCTGCCGAAAGAGGTCCGGGAGCGGTGCTTAGCTCTGCAGAGCACCGTACCTTCGTCTTTAGCCTCTCTTCTCGTCTACATCTTAGCAAAAAGCTTTTCCACTCTGTCTGGCAAGGAGAAACTGTGCCAGCACAGAAAACATCTCCCATCGTGTTCTAGAGGCTGCACGCAGGTCTGCCGAGTGTTTTGCAAGTAGAGAAAGAAAGTTGTCCAAAACAGCTTGCAATCGAATGTTCATGTGAATAGAAAAGGCAGGAGAGTGGTCAGGTACTGTTTTCTCTCAGTTGGCAAGCTGCGCACCACAATCGCAGTGTTGTACAGCTTGTTTCATCACCTTTGCGAAGTTGCCGCTCTCTTCGGCTCCCGGAGACGAAAGAAGCTGCTTCTTCGCGCAAAGACGATTCTGCCGCTCACTGTGCTCTGCGGTGTGCGCCTTCTGCCGAAAGACGCCCGGGAGCGGTGCTTAGCTCTGCAGAGCACCGTACCTTCGTCTTTAGCCTCTCTTCTCGTCTACATCTTAGCAAAAAGCTTTTCCACTCTGTCTGGCAAGGAGAAACTGTGCCAGCACAGAAAACATCTCCCATCGTGTTCTAGAGGCTGCACGCAGGTCTGCCGAGTGTTTTGCAAGAAGAGAAAGAAAGTTGTCCAAAACAGCTTGCAATCGAATGTTCATGTGAATAGAAAAGGCAGGAGAGTGGTCAGGTACTGTTTTCTCTCAGTTGGCAAGCTGCGCACACAATCGCAGTGTTGTACAGCTTGTTTCATCACCTTTGCGAAGTTGCCGCTCTCTCCGGCTCCCGGAGACGAAGAAGCTGCTTCTTCGCGCAAAGACGATTCTGCCGCTCACAGTGCTCTGCGGTGTGCGCCTTCTGCCGAAAGAGCCCCGGGAGCTGTGCTTAGCTCTGAGAAGCACCATACGTGCTTCTTTAGCCTCTCTTCTCGTCTACATCTTAGCAAAAAGCTTTTCCACTCTGTCTGGCAAGGAGAAACTGTGCCAGCACAGAAAACATCTCCCATCGTGTTCTAGAGGCTGCACGCAGGTCTGCCGAGTGTTTTGCAAGAAGAGAAAGAAAGTTGTCCAAAACAGCTTGCAATCGAATGTTCATGTGAATAGAAAAGGCAGGAGAGTGGTCAGGTACTGTTTTCTCTCAGTTGGCAAGCTGCGCACACAATCGCAGTGTTGTACAGCTTGTTTCATCACCTTTGCCAAGTTGCCGCTCTCTCCGGCTCCCGGAGACGAAGAAGCTGCTTCTTCGCGCAAAGACGATTCTGCCGCTCACAGTGCTCTGCGGTGTGCGCCTTCTGCCGAAAGACGCCCGGGAGCGGTGCTTAGCTCTGCAGAGCACCGTACCTTCGTCTTTAGCCTCTCTTCTCGTCTACATCTTAGCAAAAAGCTTTTCCACTCTGTCTGGCAAGGAGAAACTGTGACAGCACAGAAAACATCTCCCATCGTCTTCTAGAGGCTGCACGCAGGTCTGCCGAGTGTTTTGCAAGAAGAGAAAGAAAGTTGTCCAAAACAGCTTGCAATCGAATGTTCATGTGAATAGAAAAGGCAGGAGAGTGGTCAGGTACTGTTTTCTCTCAGTTGGCACGCTGCGCACACAATCGCAGTGTTGTACAGCTTGTTTCATCACCTTTGCGAAGTTGCCGCTCTCTCCGGCTCCCGGAGACGAAGAAGCTGCTTCTTCGCGCAAAGACGATTCTGCCGCTCACAGTGCTCTGCGGTGTGCGCCTTCTGCCGAAAGAGGTCCGGGAGCGGTGCTTAGCTCTGAGAAGCACCATACGTGCTTCTTTAGCTTCTCTTCTCGTCTACATCTTAGCAAAAAGCTTTTCCACTCTGTCTGGCAAGGAGAAACTGTGCCAGCACAGAAAACATCTGCCATCGTCTTCTAGAGGCTGCACGGAGGTCTGCCGAGTGTTTTGCAAGAAGAGAAAGAAAGTTGTCCAAAACAGCTTGCAATCGAATGTTCATGTGAATAGAAAAGGCAGGAGAGTGGTCAGGTACTGTTTTCTCTCACTTGGCAAGCTGCGCACACAATCGCAGTGTTGTACAGCTTGTTTCATCACCTTTGCGAAGTTGCCGCTCTCTCCGGCTCCCGGAGACGAAGAAGCTGCTTCTTCGCGCAAAGACGATTCTGCCGCTCACAGTGCTCTGCGGTGTGCGCCTTCTGCCGAAAGAGGTCCGGGAGCGGTGCTTAGCTCTGCAGATCACCGTACCTTCGTCTTTAGCCTCTCTTCTCGTCTACATCTTAGCAAAAAGCTTTTCCACTCTGTCTGGCAAGGAGAAACTGTGCCAGCACAAAAAACATCTCCCATCGTGTTCTAGAGGCTGCACGCAGGTCTGCCGAGTGTTTTGCAAGAAGAGAAAGAAAGTTGTCCAAAACAGCTTGCAATCGAATGTTCATGTGAATAGAAAAGGCAGGAGAGTGGTCAGGTACTGTTTTCTCTCACTTGGCACGCTGCGCACACAATCGCAGTGTTGTACAGCTTGTTTCATCACCTTTGCCAAGTTGCCGCTCTCTCCGGCTCCCGGAGACGAAGAAGCTGCTTCTTCGCGCAAAGACGATTCTGCCGCTCACAGTGCTCTGCGGTGTGCGCCTTCTGCCGAAAGAGCCCCGGGAGCTGTGCTTAGCTCTGAGAAGCACCATACGTGCTTCTTTAGCCTCTCTTCTCGTCTACATCTTAGCAAAAAGCTTTTCCACTCTGTCTGGCAAGGAGAAACTGTGCCAGCACAAAAAACATCTCCCATCGTGTTCTAGAGGCTGCACGGAGGTCTGCCGAGTGTTTTGCAAGAAGAGAAAGAAAGTTGTCCAAAACAGCTTGCAATCGAATGTTCATGTGAATAGAAAAGGCAGGAGAGTGGTCAGGTACTGTTTTCTCTCAGTTGGCAAGCTGCGCACACAATCGCAGTGTTGTACAGCTTGTTTCATCACCTTTGCCAAGTTGCCGCTCTCTCCGGCTCCCGGAGACGAAGAAGCTGCTTCTTCGCGCAAAGACGATTCTGCCGCTCACAGTGCTCTGCGGTGTGCGCCTTCTGCCGAAAGAGGCCCGGGAGCGGTGCTTAGCTCTGCAGAGCACCGTACCTTCGTCTTTAGCCTCTCTTCTCGTCTACATCTTAGCAAAAAGCTTTTCCACTCTGTCTGGCAAGGAGAAACTGTGCCAGCACAGAAAACATCTCCCATCCTCTTCTAGAGGCTGCACGGAGGTCTGCCGAGTGTTTTGCAAGAAGAGAAAGAAAGTTGTCCAAAACAGCTTGCAATCGAATGTTCATGTGAATAGAAAAGGCAGGAGAGTGGTCAGGTACTGTTTTCTCTCAGTTGGCACGCTGCGCACACAATCGCAGTGTTGTACAGTTTGTTTCATCACCTTTGCCAAGTTGCCGCTCTCTCCGGCTCCCGGAGACGAAGAAGCTGCTTCTTCGCGCAAAGACGATTCTGCCGCTCACAGTGTTCTGCGGTGTGCGCCTTCTGCCGAAAGAGGTC
Source organism: Melozone crissalis (assembly GCF_028551555.1). Taxonomy (NCBI): domain Eukaryota; kingdom Metazoa; phylum Chordata; class Aves; order Passeriformes; family Passerellidae; genus Melozone; species Melozone crissalis. The sequence goes on from NW_026536125.1 coordinate 255,315, forward strand.
CGGGAGCGGTGCTTAGCTCTGCAGAGCACCGTACCTTCGTCTTTAGCCTCTCTTCTCGTCGACATCTTAGCAAAAAGCTTTTCCACTCTGTCTGGCAAGGAGAAACTGTGCCAGCACAGAAAACATCTCCCATCGTGTTCTAGAGGCTGCACGGAGGTCTGCCGAGTGTTTTGCAAGAAGAGAAAGAAAGTTGTCCAAAACAGCTTGCAATCGAATGTTCATGTGAATAGAAAAGGCAGGAGAGTGGTCAGGTACTGTTTTCTCTCAGTTGGCAAGCTGCGCACACAATCGCAGTGTTGTACAGCTTGTTTCATCACCTTTGCCAAGTTGCCGCTCTCTCCGGCTCCCGGAGACGAAGAAGCTGCTTCTTCGCGCAAAGACGATTCTGCCGCTCACAGTGCTCTGCGGTGTGCGCCTTCTGCCGAAAGAGCCCCGGGAGCGGTGCTTAGCTCTGCAGAGCACCGTACCTTCGTCTTTAGCCTCTCTTCTCGTCTACATCTTAGCAAAAAGCTTTTCCACTCTGTCTGGCAAGGAGAAACTGTGCCAGCACAAAAAACATCTCCCATCGTGTTCTAGAGGCTGCACGGAGGTCTGCCGAGTGTTTTGCAAGAAGAGAAAGAAAGTTGTCCAAAACAGCTTGCAATCGAATGTTCATGTGAATAGAAAAGGCAGGAGAGTGGTCAGGTACTGTTTTCTCTCAGTTGGCAAGCTGCGCACACAATCGCAGTGTTGTACAGCTTGTTTCATCACCTTTGCCAAGTTGCCGCTCTCTCCGGCTCCCGGAGACGAAGAAGCTGCTTCTTCGCGCAAAGACGATTCTGCCGCTCACAGTGCTCTGCGGTGTGCGCCTTCTGCCGAAAGACGCCCGGGAGCGGTGCTTAGCTCTGCAGAGCACCGTACCTTCGTCTTTAGCCTCTCTTCTCGTCTACATCTTAGCAAAAAGCTTTTCCACTCTGTCTGGCAAGGAGAAACTGTGCCAGCACAGAAAACATCTCCCATCGTGTTCTAGAGGCTGCACGGAGGTCTGCCGAGTGTTTTGCAAGAAGAGAAAGAAAGTTGTCCAAAACAGTTTGCAATCGAATGTTCATGTGAATAGAAAAGGCAGGAGAGTGGTCAGGTACTGTTTTCTCTCAGTTGGCAAGCTGCGCACACAATCGCAGTGTTGTACAGCTTGTTTCATCACCTTTGCGAAGTTGCCGCTCTCTCCGGCTCCCGGAGACGAAGAAGCTGCTTCTTCGCGCAAAGACGATTCTGCCGCTCACAGTGCTCTGCGGTGTGCGCCTTCTGCCGAAAGAGGTCCGGGAGCGGTGCTTTGCTCTGAGAAGCACCATACGTGCTTCTTTAGCCTCTCTTCTCGTCTACATCTTAGCAAAAAGCTTTTCCACTCTGTCTGGAAGGAGAAACTGTGCCAGCACAGAAAACATCTCCCATCCTCTTCTAGAGGCTGCACGGAGGTCTGCCGAGTGTTTTGCAAGAAGAGAAAGAAAGTTGTCCAAAACAGCTTGCAATCGAATGTTCATGTGAATAGAAAAGGCAGGAGAGTGGTCAGGTACTGTTTTCTCTCAGTTGGCAAGCTGCGCACACAATCGCAGTGTTGTACAGCTTGTTTCATCACCTTTGCGAAGTTGCCGCTCTCTCCGGCTCCCGGAGACGAAGAAGCTGCTTCTTCGCGCAAAGACGATTCTGCCGCTCACAGTGCTCTGCGGTGTGCGCCTTCTGCCGAAAGACGCCCGGGAGCGGTGCTTAGCTCTGAGAAGCACCATACGTGCTTCTTTAGCTTCTCTTCTCGTCTACATCTTAGCAAAAAGCTTTTCCACTCTGTCTGGCAAGGAGAAACTGTGCCAGCACAGAAAACATCTCCCATCGTGTTCTAGAGGCTGCACGGAGGTCTGCCGAGTGTTTTGCAAGAAGAGAAAGAAAGTTGTCCAAAACAGCTTGCAATCGAATGTTCATGTGAATAGAAAAGGCAGGAGAGTGGTCAGGTACTGTTTTCTCTCAGTTGGCAAGATGCGCACACAATCGCAGTGTTGTACAGCTTGTTTCATCACCTTTGCGAAGTTGCCGCTCTCTCCGGCTCCCGGAGACGAAGAAGCTGCTTCTTCGCGCAAAGACGATTCTGCCGCTCACAGTGCTCTGCGGTGTGCGCCTTCTGCCGAAAGAGGTCCGGGAGCGGTGCTTAGCTCTGCAGAGCACCGTACCTTCGTCTTTAGCCTCTCTTCTCGTCTACATCTTAGCAAAAAGCTTTTCCACTCTGTCTGGCAAGGAGAAACTGTGCCAGCACAAAAAACATCTCCCATCGTGTTCTAGAGGCTGCACGCAGGTCTGCCGAGTGTTTTGCAAGAAGAGAAAGAAAGTTGTCCAAAACAGCTTGCAATCGAATGTTCATGTGAATAGAAAAGGCAGGAGAGTGGTCAGGTACTGTTTTCTCTCAGTTGGCAAGCTGCGCACACAATCGCAGTGTTGTACAGCTTGTTTCATCACCTTTGCCAAGTTGCCGCTCTCTCCGGCTCCCGGAGACGAAGAAGCTGCTTCTTCGCGCAAAGACGATTCTGCCGCTCACAGTGCTCTGCGGTTTGCGCCTTCTGCCGAAAGACGCCCGGGAGCGGTGCTTAGCTCTGCAGAGCACCGTACCTTCGTCTTTAGCCTCTCTTCTCGTCTACATCTTAGCAAAAAGCTTTTCCACTCTGTCTGGCAAGGAGAAACTGTGCCAGCACAGAAAACATCTCCCATCGTGTTCTAGAGGCTGCACGGAGGTCTGCCGAGTGTTTTGCAAGAAGAGAAAGAAAGTTGTCCAAAACAGCTTGCAATCGAATGTTCATGTGAATAGAAAAGGCAGGAGAGTGGTCAGGTACTGTTTTCTCTCAGTTGGCACGCTGCGCACACAATCGCAGTGTTGTACAGCTTGTTTCATCACCTTTGCCAAGTTGCCGCTCTCTCCGGCTCCCGGAGACGAAGAAGCTGCTTCTTCGCGCAAAGACGATTCTGCCGCTCACAGTGCTCTGCGGTGTGCGCCTTCTGCCGAAAGAGCCCCGGGAGCTGTGCTTAGCTCTGAGAAGCACCATACGTGCTTCTTTAGCCTCTCTTCTCGTCTACATCTTAGCAAAAAGCTTTTCCACTCTGTCTGGCAAGGAGAAACTGTGCCAGCACAGAAAACATCTCCCATCGTGTTCTAGAGGCTGCACGGAGGTCTGCAGAGTGTTTTGCAAGAAGAGAAAGAAAGTTGTCCAAAACAGCTTGCAATCGAATGTTCAAGCGAATAGAAAAGGCAGGAGAGTGGTCAGGTACTGTTTTCTCTCAGTTGGCACGCTGCGCACACAATCGCAGTGTTGTACAGCTTGTTTCATCACCTTTGCGAAGTTGCCGCTCTCTCCGGCTCCCGGAGACGAAGAAGCTGCTTCTTCGCGCAAAGACGATTCTGCCGCTCACAGTGCTCTGCGGTGTGCGCCTTCTGCCGAAAGAGGCCCGGGAGCGGTGCTTAGCTCTGCAGAGCACCGTACCTTCGTCTTTAGCCTCTCTTCTCGTCTACATCTTAGCAAAAAGCTTTTCCACTCTGTCTGGCAAGGAGAAACTGTGCCAGCACAAAAAACATCTCCCATCGTGTTCTAGAGGCTGCACGGAGGTCTGCCGAGTGTTTTGCAAGAAGAGAAAGAAAGTTGTCCAAAACAGCTTTCAATCGAATGTTCATGTGAATAGAAAAGGCAGGAGAGTGGTCAGGTACTGTTTTCTCTCAGTTGGCAAGCTGCGCACACAATCGCAGTGTTGTACAGCTTGTTTCATCACCTTTGCCAAGTTGCCGCTCTCTCCGGCTCCCGGAGACGAAGAAGCTGCTTCTTCGCGCAAAGACGATTCTGCCGCTCACAGTGCTCTGCGGTGTGCGCCTTCTGCCGAAAGACGCCCGGGAGCGGTGCTTAGCTCTGCAGAGCACCGTACCTTCGTCTTTAGCCTCTCTTCTCGTCTACATCTTAGCAAAAAGCTTTTCCACTCTGTCTGGCAAGGAGAAACTGTGCCAGCACAGAAAACATCTCCCATCGTGTTCTAGAGGCTGCACGGAGGTCTGCCGAGTGTTTTGCAAGAAGAGAAAGAAAGTTGTCCAAAACAGCTTGCAATCGAATGTTCATGTGAATAGAAAAGGCAGGAGAGTGGTCAGGTACTGTTTTCTCTCAGTTGGCAAGCTGCGCACACAATCGCAGTGTTGTACAGCTTGTTTCATCACCTTTGCGAAGTTGCCGCTCTCTCCGGCTCCCGGAGACGAAGAAGCTGCTTCTTCGCGCAAAGACGATTCTGCCGCTCACAGTGCTCTGCGGTGTGCGCCTTCTGCCGAAAGAGGTCCGGGAGCGGTGCTTAGCTCTGAGAAGCACCATACGTGCTTCTTTAGCTTCTCTTCTCGTCTACATCTTAGCAAAAAGCTTTTCCACTCTGTCTGGCAAGGAGAAACTGTGCCAGCACAGAAAACATCTCCCATCGTGTTCTAGAGGCTGCACGGAGGTCTGCCGAGTGTTTTGCAAGAAGAGAAAGAAAGTTGTCCAAAACAGCTTGCAATCGAATGTTCATGTGAATAGAAAAGGCAGGACAGTGGTCAGGTACTGTTTTCTCTCAGTTGGCAAGCTGCGCACACAATCGCAGTGTTGTACAGCTTGTTTCATCACCTTTGCGAAGTTGCCGCTCTCTCCGGCTCCCGGAGACGAAGAAGCTGCTTCTTCGCGCAAAGACGATTCTGCCGCTCACAGTGCTCTGCGGTGTGCGCCTTCTGCCGAAAGAGCCCCGGGAGCGGTGCTTAGCTCTGCAGAGCACCGTACCTTCGTCTTTAGCCTCTCTTCTCGTCTACATCTTAGCAAAAAGCTTTTCCACTCTGTCTGGCAAGGAGAAACTGTGCCAGCACAAAAAACATCTCCCATCGTGTTCTAGAGGCTGCACGGAGGTCTGCCGAGTGTTTTGCAAGAAGAGAAAGAAAGTTGTCCAAAACAGCTTGCAATCGAATGTTCATGTGAATAGAAAAGGCAGGAGAGTGGTCAGGTACTGTTTTCTCTCAGTTGGCAAGCTGCGCACACAATCGCAGTGTTGTACAGCTTGTTTCATCACCTTTGCGAAGTTGCCGCTCTCTCCGGCTCCCGGAGACGAAGAAGCTGCTTCTTCGCGCAAAGACGATTCTGCCGCTCACAGTGCTCTGCGGTTTGCGCCTTCTGCCGAAAGACGCCCGGGAGCGGTGCTTAGCTCTGCAGAGCACCGTACCTTCGTCTTTAGCCTCACTTCTCGTCTACATCTTAGCAAAAAGCTTTTCCACTCTGTCTGGCAAGGAGAAACTGTGCCAGCACAGAAAACATCTCCCATCGTGTTCTAGAGGCTGCACGCAGGTCTGCCGAGTGTTTTGCAAGAAGAGAAAGAAAGTTGTCCAAAACAGTTTGCAATCGAATGTTCATGTGAATAGAAAAGGCAGGAGAGTGGTCAGGTACTGTTTTCTCTCAGTTGGCACGCTGCGCACAAAATCGCAGTGTTGTACAGCTTGTTTCATCACCTTTGCGAAGTTGCCGCTCTCTCCGGCTCCCGGAGACGAAGAAGCTGCTTCTTCGCGCAAAGACGATTCTGCCGCTCACAGTGATCTGCGGTGTGCGCCTTCTGCCGAAAGAGCCCCGGGAGCTGTGCTTAGCTCTGAGAAGCACCATACGTGCTTCTTTAGCCTCTCTTCTCGTCTACATCTTAGCAAAAAGCTTTTCCACTCTGTCTGGCAAGGAGAAACTGTGCCAGCACAGAAAACATCTCCCATCGTGTTCTAGAGGCTGCACGGAGGTCTGCCGAGTGTTTTGCAAGAAGAGAAAGAAAGTTGTCCAAAACAGCTTGCAATCGAATGTTCATGTGAATAGAAAAGGCAGGAGAGTGGTCAGGTACTGTTTTCTCTCAGTTGGCAAGCTGCGCACACAATTGCAGTGTTGTACAGCTTGTTTCATCACCTTTGCGAAGTTGCCGCTCTCTCCGGCTCCCGGAGACGAAGAAGCTGCTTCTTCGCGCAAAGACGATTCTGCCGCTCACAGTGCTCTGCGGTGTGCGCCTTCAGCCGAAAGACGCCCGGGAGCGGTGCTTAGCTCTGCAGAGCACCGTACCTTCGTCTTTAGCCTCTCTTCTCGTCTACATCTTAGCAAAAAGCTTTTCCACTCTGTCTGGCAAGGAGAAACTGTGCCAGCACAGAAAACATCTCCCATCGTCTTCTAGAGGCTGCACGCAGGTCTGCCGAGTGTTTTGCAAGAAGAGAAAGAAAGTTGTCCAAAACAGCTTGCAATCGAATGTTCATGTGAATAGAAAAGGCAGGAGAGTGGTCAGGTACTGTTTTCTCTCAGTTGGCACGCTGCGCACACAATCGCAGTGTTGTACAGCTTGTTTCATCACCTTTGCCAAGTTGCCGCTCTCTCCGGCTCCCGGAGACGAAGAAGCTGCTTCTTCGCGCAAAGACGATTCTGCCGCTCACAGTGCTCTGCGGTGTGCGCCTTCTGCCGAAAGAGGTCCGGGAGCGGTGCTTAGCTCTGAGAAGCACCATACGTGCTTCTTTAGCTTCTCTTCTCGTCTACATCTTAGCAAAAAGCTTTTCCACTCTGTCTGGCAAGGAGAAACTGTGCCAGCACAGAAAACATCTCCCATCGTGTTCTAGAGGCTGCACGGAGGTCTGCCGAGTGTTTTGCAAGAAGAGAAAGAAAGTTGTCCAAAACAGCTTGCAATCGAATGTTCATGTGAATAGAAAAGGCAGGAGAGTGGTCAGGTACTGTTTTCTCTCAGTTGGCAAGATGCGCACACAATCGCAGTGTTGTACAGCTTGTTTCATCACCTTTGCGAAGTTGCCGCTCTCTCCGGCTCCCGGAGACGAAGAAGCTGCTTCTTCGCGCAAAGACGATTCTGCCGCTCACAGTGCTCTGCGGTGTGCGCCTTCTGCCGAAAGAGGTCCGGGAGCGGTGCTTAGCTCTGCAGAGCACCGTACCTTCGTCTTTAGCCTCTCTTCTCGTCTACATCTTAGCAAAAAGCTTTTCCACTCTGTCTGGCAAGGAGAAACTGTGCCAGCACAAAAAACATCTCCCATCGTGTTCTAGAGGCTGCACGCAGGTCTGCCGAGTGTTTTGCAAGAAGAGAAAGAAAGTTGTCCAAAACAGCTTGCAATCGAATGTTCATGTGAATAGAAAAGGCAGGAGAGTGGTCAGGTATTGTTTTCTCTCAGTTGGCAAGCTGCGCACACAATCGCAGTGTTGTACAGTTGTTTCATCACCTTTGCGAAGTTGCCGCTCTCTCCGGCTCCCGGAGACGAAGAAGCTGCTTCTTCGCGCAAAGACGATTCTGCCGCTCACAGTGCTCTGCGGTGTGCGCCTTCTGCCGAAAGACGCCCGGGAGAGGTGCTTAGCTCTGCAGAGCACCGTACCTTCGTCTTTAGCCTCACTTCTCGTCTACATCTTAGCAAAAAGCTTTTCCACTCTGTCTGGCAAGGAGAAACTGTGCCAGCACAGAAAACATCTCCCATCGTGTTCTAGAGGCTGCACGGAGGTCTGCCGAGTGTTTTGCAAGAAGAGAAAGAAAGTTGTCCAAAACAGTTTGCAATCGAATGTTCATGTGAATAGAAAAGGCAGGACAGTGGTCAGGTACTGTTTTCTCTCAGTTGGCAAGCTGCGCACACAATCGCAGTGTTGTACAGCTTGTTTCATTACCTTTGCGAAGTTGCCGCTCTCTCCGGCTCCCGGAGACGAAGAAGCTGCTTCTTCGCGCAAAGACGATTCTGCCGCTCACAGTGCTCTGCGGTGTGCGCCTTCTGCCGAAAGAGCCCCGGGAGCGGTGCTTAGCTCTGCAGAGCACCGTACCTTCGTCTTTAGCCTCTCTTCTCGTCTACATCTTAGCAAAAAGCTTTTCCACTCTGTCTGGCAAGGAGAAACTGTGCCAGCACAAAAAACATCTCCCATCGTGTTCTAGAGGCTGCACGCAGGTCTGCCGAGTGTTTTGCAAGAAGAGAAAGAAAGTTGTCCAAAACAGCTTGCAATCGAATGTTCATGTGAATACAAAAGGCAGGAGAGTGGTCAGGTACTGTTTTCTCTCAGTTGGCAAGCTGCGCACACAATCGCAGTGTTGTACAGCTTGTTTCATCACCTTTGCGAAGTTGCCGCTCTCTCCGGCTCCCGGAGACGAAGAAGCTGCTTCTTCGCGCAAAGACGATTCTGCCGCTCACAGTGCTCTGCGGTTTGCGCCTTCTGCCGAAAGACGCCCGGGAGCGGTGCTTAGCTCTGCAGAGCAGCGTACCTTCGTCTTTAGCCTCACTTCTCGTCTACATCTTAGCAAAAAGCTTTTCCACTCTGTCTGGCAAGGAGAAACTGTGCCAGCACAGAAAACATCTCCCATCGTGTTCTAGAGGCTGCACGGAGGTCTGCCGAGTGTTTTGCAAGAAGAGAAAGAAAGTTGTCCAAAACAGTTTGCAATCGAATGTTCATGTGAATAGAAAAGGCAGGAGAGTGGTCAGGTACTGTTTTCTCTCAGTTGGCACGCTGCGCACAAAATCGCAGTGTTGTACAGCTTGTTTCATCACCTTTGCCAAGTTGCCGCTCTCTCCGGCTCCCGGAGACGAAGAAGCTGCTTCTTCGCGCAAAGACGATTCTGCCGCTCACAGTGCTCTGCGGTGTGCGCCTTCTGCCGAAAGAGCCCCGGGAGCTGTGCTTAGCTCTGAGAAGCACCATACGTGCTTCTTTAGCCTCTCTTCTCGTCTACATCTTAGCAAAAAGCTTTTCCACTCTGTCTGGCAAGGAGAAACTGTGCCAGCACAGAAAACATCTCCCATCGTGTTCTAGAGGCTGCACGCAGGTCTGCCGAGTGTTTTGCAAGAAGAGAAAGAAAGTTGTCCAAAACAGCTTGCAATCGAATGTTCAAGCGAATAGAAAAGGCAGGAGAGTGGTCAGGTACTGTTTTCTCTCAGTTGGCACGCTGCGCACACAATCGCAGTGTTGTACAGCTTGTTTCATCACCTTTGCGAAGTTGCCGCTCTCTCCGGCTCCCGGAGACGAAGAAGCTGCTTCTTCGCGCAAAGACGATTCTGCCGCTCACAGTGCTCTGCGGTGTGCGCCTTCTGCCGAAAGAGGTCCGGGAGCGGTGCTTAGCTCTGCAGAGCACCGTACCTTCGTCTTTAGCCTCTCTTCTCGTCTACATCTTAGCAAAAAGCTTTTCCACTCTGTCTGGCAAGGAGAAACTGTGCCAGCACAGAAAACATCTCCCATCGTGTTCTAGAGGCTGCACGGAGGTCTGCCGAGTGTTTTGCAAGAAGAGAAAGAAAGTTGTCCAAAACAGTTTGCAATCGAATGTTCATGTGAATAGAAAAGGCAGGAGAGTGGTCAGGTACTGTTTTCTCTCACTTGGCAAGCTGCGCACACAATCGCAGTGTTGTACAGCTTGTTTCATCACCTTTGCCAAGTTGCCGCTCTCTCCGGCTCCCGGAGACGAAGAAGCTGCTTCTTCGCGCAAAGACGATTCTGCCGCTCACAGTGCTCTGCGGTGTGCGCCTTCTGCCGAAAGAGGTCCGGGAGCGGTGCTTTGCTCTGAGAAGCACCATACGTGCTTCTTTAGCCTCTCTTCTCGTCTACATCTTAGCAAAAAGCTTTTCCACTCTGTCTGGAAGGAGAAACTGTGCCAGCACAGAAAACATCTCCCATCTTCTTCTAGAGGCTGCACGGAGGTCTGCCGAGTGTTTTGCAAGAAGAGAAAGAAAGTTGTCCAAAACAGCTTGCAATCGAATGTTCATGTGAATAGAAAAGGCAGGAGAGTGGTCAGGTACTGTTTTCTCTCAGTTGGCAAGCTGCGCACACAATCGCAGTGTTGTACAGCTTGTTTCATCACCTTTGCCAAGTTGCCGCTCTCTCCGGCTCCCGGAGACGAAGAAGCTGCTTCTTCGCGCAAAGACGATTCTGCCGCTCACAGTGCTCTGCGGTGTGCGCCTTCTGCCGAAAGACGCCCGGGAGCGGTGCTTAGCTCTGCAGAGCACCGTACCTTCGTCTTTAGCCTCTCTTCTCGTCTACATCTTAGCAAAAAGCTTTTCCACTCTGTCTGGCAAGGAGAAACTGTGCCAGCACAGAAAACATCTCCCATCGTGTTCTAGAGGCTGCACGGAGGTCTGCCGAGCGTTTTGCAAGAAGAGAAAGAAAGTTGTCCAAAACAGCTTGCAATCGAATGTTCATGTGAATAGAAAAGGCAGGAGAGTGGTCAGGTACTGTTTTCTCTCAGTTGGCACGCTGCGCACACAATCGCAGTGTTGTACAGCTTGTTTCATCACCTTTGCCAAGTTGCCGCTCTCTCCGGCTCCCGGAGACGAAGAAGCTGCTTCTTCGCGCAAAGACGATTCTGCCGCTCACAGTGCTCTGCGGTGTGCGCCTTCTGCCGAAAGAGGTCCGGGAGCGGTGCTTAGCTCTGAGAAGCACCATACGTGCTTCTTTAGCTTCTCTTCTCGTCTACATCTTAGCAAAAAGCTTTTCCACTCTGTCTGGCAAGGAGAAACTGTGCCAGCACAGAAAACATCTCCCATCGTGTTCTAGAGGCTGCACGGAGGTCTGCCGAGTGTTTTGCAAGAAGAGAAAGAAAGTTGTCCAAAACAGTTTGCAATCGAATGTTCATGTGAATAGAAAAGGCAGGAGAGTGGTCAGGTACTGTTTTCTCTCAGTTGGCACGCTGCGCACAAAATCGCAGTGTTGTACAGCTTGTTTCATCACCTTTGCGAAGTTGCCGCTCTCTCCGGCTCCCGGAGACGAAGAAGCTGCTTCTTCGCGCAAAGACGATTCTGCCGCTCACAGTGCTCTGCGGTGTGCGCCTTCTGCCGAAATAGCCCCGGGAGCTGGTCTTAGCTCTGAGAAGCACCATACGTGCTTCTTTAGCCTCTCTTCTCGTCTACATCTTAGCAAAAAGCTTTTCCACTCTGTCTGGCAAGGAGAAACTGTGCCAGCACAGAAAACATCTCCCATCGTGTTCTAGAGGCTGCACGGAGGTCTGCCGAGTGTTTTGCAAGAAGAGAAAGAAAGTTGTCCAAAACAGCTTGCAATCGAATGTTCATGTGAATAGAAAAGGCAGGAGAGTGGTCAGGTACTGTTTTCTCTCAGTTGGCAAGCTGCGCACACAATTGCAGTGTTGTACAGCTTGTTTCATCACCTTTGCGAAGTTGCCGCTCTCTCCGGCTCCCGGAGACGAAGAAGCTGCTTCTTCGCGCAAAGACGATTCTGCCGCTCACAGTGCTCTGCGGTGTGCGCCTTCAGCCGAAAGACGCCCGGGAGCGGTGCTTAGCTCTGCAGAGCACCGTACCTTCGTCTTTAGCCTCTCTTCTCGTCTACATCTTAGCAAAAAGCTTTTCCACTCTGTCTGGCAAGGAGAAACTGTGCCAGCACAGAAAACATCTCCCATCGTCTTCTAGAGGCTGCACGCAGGTCTGCCGAGTGTTTTGCAAGAAGAGAAAGAAAGTTGTCCAAAACAGCTTGCAATCGAATGTTCATGTGAATAGAAAAGGCAGGAGAGTGGTCAGGTACTGTTTTCTCTCAGTTGGCACGCTGCGCACACAATCGCAGTGTTGTACAGCTTGTTTCATCACCTTTGCCAAGTTGCCGCTCTCTCCGGCTCCCGGAGACGAAGAAGCTGCTTCTTCGCGCAAAGACGATTCTGCCGCTCACAGTGCTCTGCGGTGTGCGCCTTCTGCCGAAAGAGGTCCGGGAGCGGTGCTTAGCTCTGCAGAGCACCGTACCTTCGTCTTTAGACTCTCTTCTCGTCTACATCTTAGCAAAAAGCTTTTCCACTCTGTCTGGCAAGGAGAAACTGTGCCAGCACAAAAAACATCTCCCATCGTGTTCTAGAGGCTGCACGCAGGTCTGCCGAGTGTTTTGCAAGAAGAGAAAGAAAGTTGTCCAAAACAGCTTGCAATCGAATGTTCATGTGAATAGAAAAGGCAGGAGAGTGGTCAGGTATTGTTTTCTCTCAGTTGGCAAGCTGCGCACACAATCGCAGTGTTGTACAGCTTGTTTCATCACCTTTGCGAAGTTGCCGCTCTCTCCGGCTCCCGGAGACGAAGAAGCTGCTTCTTCGCGCAAAGACGATTCTGCCGCTCACAGTGCTCTGCGGTTTGCGCCTTCTGCCGAAAGACGCCCGGGAGAGGTGCTTAGCTCTGCAGAGCACCGTACCTTCGTCTTTAGCCTCACTTCTCGTCTACATCTTAGCAAAAAGCTTTTCCACTCTGTCTGGCAAGGAGAAACTGTGCCAGCACAGAAAACATCTCCCATCGTGTTCTAGAGGCTGCACGGAGGTCTGCCGAGTGTTTTGCAAGAAGAGAAAGAAAGTTGTCCAAAACAGTTTGCAATCGAATGTTCATGTGAATAGAAAAGGCAGGACAGTGGTCAGGTACTGTTTTCTCTCAGTTGGCAAGCTGCGCACACAATCGCAGTGTTGTACAGCTTGTTTCATTACCTTTGCGAAGTTGCCGCTCTCTCCGGCTCCCGGAGACGAAGAAGCTGCTTCTTCGCGCAAAGACGATTCTGCCGCTCACAGTGCTCTGCGGTGTGCGCCTTCTGCCGAAAGAGCCCCGGGAGCGGTGCTTAGCTCTGCAGAGCACCGTACCTTCGTCTTTAGCCTCTCTTCTCGTCTACATCTTAGCAAAAAGCTTTTCCACTCTGTCTGGCAAGGAGAAACTGTGCCAGCACAAAAAACATCTCCCATCGTGTTCTAGAGGCTGCACGCAGGTCTGCCGAGTGTTTTGCAAGAAGAGAAAGAAAGTTGTCCAAAACAGCTTGCAATCGAATGTTCATGTGAATACAAAAGGCAGGAGAGTGGTCAGGTACTGTTTTCTCTCAGTTGGCAAGCTGCGCACACAATCGCAGTGTTGTACAGCTTGTTTCATCACCTTTGCGAAGTTGCCGCTCTCTCCGGCTCCCGGAGACGAAGAAGCTGCTTCTTCGCGCAAAGACGATTCTGCCGCTCACAGTGCTCTGCGGTTTGCGCCTTCTGCCGAAAGACGCCCGGGAGCGGTGCTTAGCTCTGCAGAGCAGCGTACCTTCGTCTTTAGCCTCACTTCTCGTCTACATCTTAGCAAAAAGCTTTTCCACTCTGTCTGGCAAGGAGAAACTGTGCCAGCACAGAAAACATCTCCCATCGTGTTCTAGAGGCTGCACGGAGGTCTGCCGAGTGTTTTGCAAGAAGAGAAAGAAAGTTGTCCAAAACAGTTTGCAATCGAATGTTCATGTGAATAGAAAAGGCAGGAGAGTGGTCAGGTACTGTTTTCTCTCAGTTGGCACGCTGCGCACAAAATCGCAGTGTTGTACAGCTTGTTTCATCACCTTTGCCAAGTTGCCGCTCTCTCCGGCTCCCGGAGACGAAGAAGCTGCTTCTTCGCGCAAAGACGATTCTGCCGCTCACAGTGCTCTGCGGTGTGCGCCTTCTGCCGAAAGAGCCCCGGGAGCTGTGCTTAGCTCTGAGAAGCACCATACGTGCTTCTTTAGCCTCTCTTCTCGTCTACATCTTAGCAAAAAGCTTTTCCACTCTGTCTGGCAAGGAGAAACTGTGCCAGCACAGAAAACATCTCCCATCGTGTTCTAGAGGCTGCACGCAGGTCTGCCGAGTGTTTTGCAAGAAGAGAAAGAAAGTTGTCCAAAACAGCTTGCAATCGAATGTTCAAGCGAATAGAAAAGGCAGGAGAGTGGTCAGGTACTGTTTTCTCTCAGTTGGCACGCTGCGCACACAATCGCAGTGTTGTACAGCTTGTTTCATCACCTTTGCGAAGTTGCCGCTCTCTCCGGCTCCCGGAGACGAAGAAGCTGCTTCTTCGCGCAAAGACGATTCTGCCGCTCACAGTGCTCTGCGGTGTGCGCCTTCTGCCGAAAGAGGTCCGGGAGCGGTGCTTAGCTCTGCAGAGCACCGTACCTTCGTCTTTAGCCTCTCTTCTCGTCTACATCTTAGCAAAAAGCTTTTCCACTCTGTCTGGCAAGGAGAAACTGTGCCAGCACAGAAAACATCTCCCATCGTGTTCTAGAGGCTGCACGGAGGTCTGCCGAGTGTTTTGCAAGAAGAGAAAGAAAGTTGTCCAAAACAGTTTGCAATCGAATGTTCATGTGAATAGAAAAGGCAGGAGAGTGGTCAGGTACTGTTTTCTCTCACTTGGCAAGCTGCGCACACAATCGCAGTGTTGTACAGCTTGTTTCATCACCTTTGCCAAGTTGCCGCTCTCTCCGGCTCCCGGAGACGAAGAAGCTGCTTCTTCGCGCAAAGACGATTCTGCCGCTCACAGTGCTCTGCGGTGTGCGCCTTCTGCCGAAAGAGGTCCGGGAGCGGTGCTTTGCTCTGAGAAGCACCATACGTGCTTCTTTAGCCTCTCTTCTCGTCTACATCTTAGCAAAAAGCTTTTCCACTCTGTCTGGAAGGAGAAACTGTGCCAGCACAGAAAACATCTCCCATCTTCTTCTAGAGGCTGCACGGAGGTCTGCCGAGTGTTTTGCAAGAAGAGAAAGAAAGTTGTCCAAAACAGCTTGCAATCGAATGTTCATGTGAATAGAAAAGGCAGGAGAGTGGTCAGGTACTGTTTTCTCTCAGTTGGCAAGCTGCGCACACAATCGCAGTGTTGTACAGCTTGTTTCATCACCTTTGCCAAGTTGCCGCTCTCTCCGGCTCCCGGAGACGAAGAAGCTGCTTCTTCGCGCAAAGACGATTCTGCCGCTCACAGTGCTCTGCGGTGTGCGCCTTCTGCCGAAAGACGCCCGGGAGCGGTGCTTAGCTCTGCAGAGCACCGTACCTTCGTCTTTAGCCTCTCTTCTCGTCTACATCTTAGCAAAAAGCTTTTCCACTCTGTCTGGCAAGGAGAAACTGTGCCAGCACAGAAAACATCTCCCATCGTGTTCTAGAGGCTGCACGGAGGTCTGCCGAGCGTTTTGCAAGAAGAGAAAGAAAGTTGTCCAAAACAGCTTGCAATCGAATGTTCATGTGAATAGAAAAGGCAGGAGAGTGGTCAGGTACTGTTTTCTCTCAGTTGGCACGCTGCGCACACAATCGCAGTGTTGTACAGCTTGTTTCATCACCTTTGCCAAGTTGCCGCTCTCTCCGGCTCCCGGAGACGAAGAAGCTGCTTCTTCGCGCAAAGACGATTCTGCCGCTCACAGTGCTCTGCGGTGTGCGCCTTCTGCCGAAAGAGGTCCGGGAGCGGTGCTTAGCTCTGAGAAGCACCATACGTGCTTCTTTAGCTTCTCTTCTCGTCTACATCTTAGCAAAAAGCTTTTCCACTCTGTCTGGCAAGGAGAAACTGTGCCAGCACAGAAAACATCTCCCATCGTGTTCTAGAGGCTGCACGGAGGTCTGCCGAGTGTTTTGCAAGAAGAGAAAGAAAGTTGTCCAAAACAGCTTGCAATCGAATGTTCATGTGAATAGAAAAGGCAGGAGAGTGGTCAGGTACTGTTTTCTCTCAGTTGGCAAGATGCGCACACAATCGCAGTGTTGTACAGCTTGTTTCATCACCTTTGCGAAGTTGCCGCTCTCTCCGGCTCCCGGAGACGAAGAAGCTGCTTCTTCGCGCAAAGACGATTCTGCCGCTCACAGTGCTCTGCGGTGTGCGCCTTCTGCCGAAAGAGGTCCGGGAGCGGTGCTTAGCTCTGCAGAGCACCGTACCTTCGTCTTTAGCCTCTCTTCTCGTCTACATCTTAGCAAAAAGCTTTTCCACTCTGTCTGGCAAGGAGAAACTGTGCCAGCACAAAAAACATCTCCCATCGTGTTCTAGAGGCTGCACGCAGGTCTGCCGAGTGTTTTGCAAGAAGAGAAAGAAAGTTGTCCAAAACAGCTTGCAATCGAATGTTCATGTGAATAGAAAAGGCAGGAGAGTGGTCAGGTATTGTTTTCTCTCAGTTGGCAAGCTGCGCACACAATCGCAGTGTTGTACAGCTTGTTTCATCACCTTTGCGAAGTTGCCGCTCTCTCCGGCTCCCGGAGACGAAGAAGCTGCTTCTTCGCGCAAAGACGATTCTGCCGCTCACAGTGCTCTGCGGTGTGCGCCTTCTGCCGAAAGAGGTCCGGGAGCGGTGCTTAGCTCTGCAGAGCACCGTACCTTCGTCTTTAGCCTCTCTTCTCGTCTACATCTTAGCAAAAAGCTTTTCCACTCTGTCTGGCAAGGAGAAACTGTGCCAGCACAAAAAACATCTCCCATCGTGTTCTAGAGGCTGCACGGAGGTCTGCCGAGTGTTTTGCAAGAAGAGAAAGAAAGTTGTCCAAAACAGCTTGCAATCGAATGTTCATGTGAATAGAAAAGGCAGGAGAGTGGTCAGGTACTGTTTTCTCTCAGTTGGCAAGCTGCGCACACAATCGCAGTGTTGTACAGCTTGTTTCATCACCTTTGCCAAGTTGCCGCTCTCTCCGGCTCCCGGAGACGAAGAAGCTGCTTCTTCGCGCAAAGACGATTCTGCCGCTCACAGTGCTCTGCGGTGTGCGCCTTCTGCCGAAAGAGGCCCGGGAGCTGTGCTTAGCTCTGAGAAGCACCATACGTGCTTCTTTAGCCTCTCTTCTCGTCTACATCTTAGCAAAAAGCTTTTCCACTCTGTCTGGCAAGGAGAAACTGTGCCAGCACAGAAAACATCTCCCATCGTGTTCTAGAGGCTGCACGGAGGTCTGCCGAGTGTTTTGCAAGAAGAGAAAGAAAGTTGTCCAAAACAGCTTGCAATCGAATGTTCAAGTGAATAGAAAAGGCAGGAGAGTGGTCAGGTACTGTTTTCTCTCAGTTGGCAAGCTGCGCACACAATAGCAGTGTTGTACAGCTTCTTTCATCACCTTTGCGAAGCTGCCGCTCTCTCCGGCTCCCGGAGACGAAGAAGCTGCTTCTTCGCGCAAAGACGATTCTGCCGCTCACAGTGCTCTGCGGTGTGCGCCTTCTGCCGAAAGACGCCCGGGAGCGGTGCTTAGCTCTGCAGAGCACCGTACCTTCGTCTTTAGCCTCTCTTCTCGTCTACATCTTAGCAAAAAGCTTTTCCACTCTGTCTGGCAAGGAGAAACTGTGCCAGCACAGAAAACATCTCCCATCGTCTTCTAGAGGCTGCACGCAGGTCTGCCGAGTGTTTTGCAAGAAGAGAAAGAAAGTTGTCCAAAACAGCTTGCAATCGAATGTTCATGTGAATAGAAAAGGCAGGAGAGTGGTCAGGTACTGTTTTCTCTCAGTTGGCAAGCTGCGCACACAATCGCAGTGTTGTACAGCTTGTTTCATCACCTTTGCCAAGTTGCCGCTCTCTCCGGCTCCCGGAGACGAAGAAGCTGCTTCTTCGCGCAAAGACGATTCTGCCGCTCACAGTGCTCTGCGGTGTGCGCCTTCTGCCGAAAGAGGCCCGGGAGCGGTGCTTAGCTCTGAGAAGCACCATACGTGCTTCTTTAGCTTCTCTTCTCGTCTACATCTTAGCAAAAAGCTTTTCCACTCTGTCTGGCAAGGAGAAACTGTGCCAGCACAGAAAACATCTCCCATCGTGTTCTAGAGGCTGCACGGAGGTCTGCCGAGTGTTTTGCAAGAAGAGAAAGAAAGTTGTCCAAAACAGCTTGCAATCGAATGTTCATGTGAATAGAAAAGGCAGGAGAGTGGTCAGGTACTGTTTTCTCTCAGTTGGCAAGCTGCGCACACAATCGCAGTGTTGTACAGCTTGTTTCATCACCTTTGCGAAGTTGCCGCTCTCTCCGGCTCCCGGAGACGAAGAAGCTGCTTCTTCGCGCAAAGACGATTCTGCCGCTCACAGTGCTCTGCGGTGTGCGCCTTCTGCCGAAAGAGGTCCGGGAGCGGTGCTTTGCTCTGAGAAGCACCATACGTGCTTCTTTAGCCTCTCTTCTCGTCTACATCTTAGCAAAAAGCTTTTCCACTCTGTCTGGCAAGGAGAAACTGTGCCAGCACAGAAAACATCTCCCATCGTCTTCTAGAGGCTGCACGGAGGTCTGCCGAGTGTTTTGCAAGAAGAGAAAGAAAGTTGTCCAAAACAGCTTCCAATCGAATGTTCATGTGAATAGAAAAGGCAGGAGAGTGGTCAGGTACTGTTTTCTCTCAGTTGGCAAGCTGCGCACACAATCGCAGTGTTGTACAGCTTGTTTCATCACCTTTGCCAAGTTGCCGCTCTCTCCGGCTCCCGGAGACGAAGAAGCTGCTTCTTCGCGCAAAGACGATTCTGCCGCTCACAGTGCTCTGCGGTGTGCGCCTTCTGCCGAAAGAGGCCCGGGAGCGGTGCTTAGCTCTGCAGAGCACCGTACCTTCGTCTTTAGCCTCTCTTCTCGTCTACATCTTAGCAAAAAGCTTTTCCACTCTGTCTGGCAAGGAGAAACTGTGCCAGCACAGAAAACATCTCCCATCGTCTTCTAGAGGCTGCACGGAGGTCTGCCGAGTGTTTTGCAAGAAGAGAAAGAAAGTTGTCCAAAACAGTTTGCAATCGAATATTCATGTGAATAGAAAAGGCAGGAGAGTGGTCAGGTACTGTTTTCTCTCAGTTGGCAAGCTGCGCACACAATCGCAGTGTTGTACAGCTTGTTTCATCACCTTTGCGAAGTTGCCGCTCTCTCCGGCTCCCGGAGACGAAGAAGCTGCTTCTTCGCGCAAAGACGATTCTGCCGCTCACAGTGCTCTGCGGTGTGCGCCTTCTGCCGAAAGAGGTCCGGGAGCGGTGCTTTGCTCTGAGAAGCACCATACGTGCTTCTTTAGCCTCTCTTCTCGTCTACATCTTAGCAAAAAGCTTTTCCACTCTGTCTGGCAAGGAGAAACTGTGCCAGCACAGAAAACATCTCCCATCGTCTTCTAGAGGCTGCACGGAGGTCTGCCGAGTGTTTTGCAAGAAGAGAAAGAAAGTTGTCCAAAACAGCTTGCAATCGAATGTTCATGTGAATAGAAAAGGCAGGAGAGTGGTCAGGTACTGTTTTCTCTCAGTTGGCAAGCTGCGCACACAATCGCAGTGTTGTACAGCTTGTTTCATCACCTTTGCCAAGTTGCCGCTCTCTCCGGCTCCCGGAGACGAAGAAGCTGCTTCTTCGCGCAAAGACGATTCTGCCGCTCACAGTGCTCTGCGGTGTGCGCCTTCTGCCGAAAGACGCCCGGGAGCGGTGCTTAGCTCTGCAGAGCACCGTACCTTCGTCTTTAGCCTCTCTTCTCGTCTACATCTTAGCAAAAAGCTTTTCCACTCTGTCTGGCAAGGAGAAACTGTGCCAGCACAGAAAACATCTCCCATCGTGTTCTAGAGGCTGCACGGAGGTCTGCCGAGTGTTTTGCAAGAAGAGAAAGAAAGTTGTCCAAAACAGCTTGCAATCGAATGTTCATGTGAATAGAAAAGGCAGGAGAGTGGTCAGGTACTGTTTTCTCTCAGTTGGCAAGCTGCGCACACAATCGCAGTGTTGTACAGCTTGTTTCATCACCTTTGCGAAGTTGCCGCTCTCTCCGGCTCCCGGAGACGAAGAAGCTGCTTCTTCGCGCAAAGACGATTCTGCCGCTCACAGTGCTCTGCGGTTTGCGCCTTCTGCCGAAAGACGCCCGGGAGCGGTGCTTAGCTCTGCAGAGCACCGTACCTTCGTCTTTAGCCTCACTTCTCGTCTACATCTTAGCAAAAAGCTTTTCCACTCTGTCTGGCAAGGAGAAACTGTGCCAGCACAGAAAACATCTCCCATCGTGTTCTAGAGGCTGCACGCAGGTCTGCCGAGTGTTTTGCAAGAAGAGAAAGAAAGTTGTCCAAAACAGCTTGCAATCGAATGTTCATGTGAATAGAAAAGGCAGGAGAGTGGTCAGGTACTGTTTTCTCTCAGTTGGCACGCTGCGCACAAAATCGCAGTGTTGTACAGCTTGTTTCATCACCTTTGCGAAGTTGCCGCTCTCTCCGGCTCCCGGAGACGAAGAAGCTGCTTCTTCGCGCAAAGACGATTCTGCCGCTCACAGTGCTCTGCGGTGTGCGCCTTCTGCCGAAAGAGCCCCGGGAGCTGTGCTTAGCTCTGAGAAGCACCATACGTGCTTCTTTAGCCTCTCTTCTCGTCTACATCTTAGCAAAAAGCTTTTCCAATCTGTCTGGCAAGGAGAAACTGTGCCAGCACAGAAAACATCTCCCATCGTGTTCTAGAGGCGGCACGCAGGTCTGCCGAGTGTTTTGCAAGAAGAGAAAGAAAGTTGTCCAAAACAGCTTGCAATCGAATGTTCAAGCGAATAGAAAAGGCAGGAGAGTGGTCAGGTACTGTTTTCTCTCAGTTGGCACGCTGCGCACACAATCGCAGTGTTGTACAGCTTGTTTCATCACCTTTGCGAAGTTGCCGCTCTCTCCGGCTCCCGGAGACGAAGAAGCTGCTTCTTCGCGCAAAGACGATTCTGCCGCTCACAGTGCTCTGCGGTGTGCGCCTTCTGCCGAAAGAGGTCCGGGAGCGGTGCTTAGCTCTGCAGAGCACCGTACCTTCGTCTTTAGCCTCTCTTCTCGTCTACATCTTAGCAAAAAGCTTTTCCACTCTGTCTGGCAAGGAGAAACTGTGCCAGCACAAAAAACATCTCCCATCGTGCTCTAGAGGCTGCACGCAGGTCTGCCGAGTGTTTTGCAAGAAGAGAAAGAAAGTTGTCCAAAACAGCTTGCAATCGAATGTTCATGTGAATAGAAAAGGCAGGAGAGTGGTCAGGTACTGTTTTCTCTCAGTTGGCAAGCTGCGCACACAATCGCAGTGTTGTACAGCTTGTTTCATCACCTTTGCCAAGTTGCCGCTCTCTCCGGCTCCCGGAGACGAAGAAGCTGCTTCTTCGCGCAAAGACGATTCTGCCGCTCACAGTGCTCTGCGGTGTGCGCCTTCTGCCGAAAGAGGCCCGGGAGCGGTGCTTAGCTCTGCAGAGCACCGTACCTTCGTCTTTAGCCTCTCTTCTCGTCTACATCTTAGCAAAAAGCTTTTCCACTCTGTCTGGCAAGGAGAAACTGTGCCAGCACAGAAAACATCTCCCATCGTCTTCTAGAGGCTGCACGGAGGTCTGCCGAGTGTTTTGCAAGAAGAGAAAGAAAGTTGTCCAAAACAGCTTGCAATCGAATGTTCATGTGAATAGAAAAGGCAGGAGAGTGGTCAGGTACTGTTTTCTCTCAGTTGGCAAGCTGCGCACACAATCGCAGTGTTGTACAGCTTGTTTCATCACCTTTGCCAAGTTGCCGCTCTCTCCGGCTCCCGGAGACGAAGAAGCTGCTTCTTCGCGCAAAGACGATTCTGCCGCTCACAGTGCTCTGCGGTGTGCGCCTTCTGCCAAAAGACGCCCGGGAGCGGTGCTTAGCTCTGCAGAGCACCGTACCTTCGTCTTTAGCCTCTCTTCTCGTCTACATCTTAGCAAAAAGCTTTTCCACTCTGTCTGGCAAGGAGAAACTGTGCCAGCACAGAAAACATCTCCCATCGTCTTCTAGAGGCTGCACGGAGGTCTGCCGAGTGTTTTGCAAGAAGAGAAAGAAAGTTGTCCAAAACAGCTTTCAATCGAATGTTCATGTGAATAGAAAAGGCAGGAGAGTGGTCAGGTACTGTTTTCTCTCAGTTGGCAAGCTGCGCACACAATCGCAGTGTTGTACAGCTTGTTTCATCACCTTTGCCAAGTTGCCGCTCTCTCCGGCTCCCGGAGACGAAGAAGCTGCTTCTTCGCGCAAAGACGATTCTGCCGCTCACAGTGCTCTGCGGTGTGCGCCTTCTGCCGAAAGAGCCCCGGGAGCTGTGCTTAGCTCTGAGAAGCACCGTACCTGCTTCTTTAGCCTCTCTTCTCGTCTACATCTTAGCAAAAAGCTTTTCCACTCTGTCTGGCAAGGAGAAACTGTGCCAGCACAGAAAACATCTCCCATCGTCTTCTAGAGGCTGCACGCAAGTCTGCCGAGTGTTTTGCAAGAAGAGAAAGAAAGTTGTCCAAAACAGCTTGCAATCGAATGTTCATGTGAATAGAAAAGGCAGGAGAGTGGTCAGGTACTGTTTTCTCTCAGTTGGCAAGCTGCGCACACAATCGCAGTGTTGTACAGCTTGTTTCATCACCTTTGCGAAGTTGCCGCTCTCTCCGGCTCCCGGAGACGAAGAAGCTGCTTCTTCGCGCAAAGACGATTCTGCCGCTCACAGTGCTCTGCTGTGTGCGCCTTCTGCCGAAAGAGGCCCGGGAGCGGTGCTTAGCTCTGCAGAGCACCGTACCTTCGTCTTTAGCCTCTCTTCTCGTCTACATCTTAGCAAAAAGCTTTTCCACTCTGTCTGGCAAGGAGAAACTCTGCCAACACAAAAAACATCTCCCATCGTGTTCTAGAGGCTGCACGGAGGTCTGCCGAGTGTTTTGCAAGAAGAGAAAGAAAGTTGTCCAAAACAGCTTGCAATCGAATGTTCATGTGAATAGAAAAGGCAGGACAGTGGTCAGGTACTGTTTTCTCTCAGTTGGCAAGCTGCGCACACAATCGCAGTGTTGTACAGCTTGTTTCATCACCTTTGCGAAGCTGCCGCTCTCTCCGGCTCCCGGAGACGAAGAAGCTGCTTCTTCGCGCAAAGACGATTCTGCCGCTCACAGTGCTCTGCGGTGTGCGCCTTCTGCCGAAAGAGCCCCGGGAGCTGTGCTTAGCTCTGAGAAGCACCGTACCTTCGTCTTTAGCCTCTCTTCTCGTCTACATCTTAGCAAAAAGCTTTTCCACTCTGTCTGGCAAGGAGAAACTGTGCCAGCACAGAAAACATCTCCCATCGTGTTCTAGAGGCTGCACGCAGGTCTGCCGAGTGTTTTGCAAGAAGAGAAAGAAAGTTGTCCAAAACAGCTTCCAATCGAATGTTCATGTGAATAGAAAAGGCAGGAGAGTGGTCAGGTACTGTTTTCTCTCAGTTGGCAAGCTGGGCACACAATCGCAGTGTTGTACAGCTTGTTTCATCACCTTTGCGAAGCTGCCGCTCTCTCCGGCTCCCGGAGACGAAGAAGCTGCTTCTTCGCGCAAAGACGATTCTGCTGCTCACAGTGCTCTGCGGTGTGCGCCTTCTGCCGAAAGAGGCCCGGGAGCGGTGCTTAGCTCTGCAGAGCACCGTACCTTCGTCTTTAGCCTCTCTTCTCGTCTACATCTTAGCAAAAAACTTTTCCACTCTGTCTGGCAAGGAGAATCTGTGCCAGCACAGAAAACATCTCCCATCGTGTTCTAGAGGCTGCACGCAGGTCTGCCGAGTGTTTTGCAAGAAGAGAAAGAAAGTTGTCCAAAACAGCTTGCAATCGAATGTTCATGTGAATACAAAAGGCAGGAGAGTGGTCAGGTACTGTTTTCTCTCACTTGGCAAGCTGCGCACACAATCGCAGTGTTGTACAGCTTGTTTCATCACCTTTGCCAAGTTGCCGCTCTCTCCGGCTCCCGGAGACGAAGAAGCTGCTTCTTCGCGCAAAGACGATTCTGCCGCTCACAGTGCTCTGCGGTGTGCGCCTTCTGCCGAAAGACGCCCGGGAGCGGTGCTTAGCTCTGCAGAGCACCGTACTTTCGTCTTTAGCCTCTCTTCTCGTCTACATCTTAGCAAAAAGCTTTTCCACTCTGTCTGGGAAGGAGAAATTTTGCCAGCAAAAAAAACATCTCCCATCGTGTTCTAGAGGCTGCACGGAGGTCTGCCGAGTGTTTTGCAAGAAGAGAAAGAAAGTTGTCCAAAACAGCTTGCAATCGAATGTTCATGTGATTACAAAAGGCAGGAGAGTGGTCAAGTACTGTTTTCTCTCAGTTGGCAAGCTGCGCACACAATCGCAGTGTCGTACAGCTTGTTTCATCACCTTTGCGAAGCTGCCGCTCTCTCCGGCTCCCGGAGACGAAGAAGCTGCTTCTTCGCGCAAAGACGATTCTGCCGCTCACAGTGCTCTGCGGTGTGCGCCTTCTGCCGAAAGACGCCCGGGAGCGGTGCTTAGCTCTGCAGAGCACCGTACTTTCGTCTTTAGCCTCTCTTCTCGTCTACATCTTAGCAAAAAGCTTTTCCACTCTGTCTGGCAAGGAGAAACTGTGCCAGCACAAAAAACATCTCCCATCGTGTTCTAGAGGCTGCACGGAGGTCTGCCGAGTATTTTGCAAGAAGAGAAAGAAAGTTGTCGAAAACAGCTTGCAATCGAATGTTCATTTCAATAGAAAAGGCAGGAGAGTGGTCAGGTACTGTTTTCTCTCAGTTGGCAAGCTGCGCACACAATCGCAGTGTTGTACAGCTTGTTTCATCACCTTTGCCAAGTTGCCGCTCTCTCCGGCTCCCGGAGACGAAGAAGCTGCTTCTTCGCGCAAAGACGATTCTGCTGCTCACAGTGCTCTGCGGTGTGCGCCTTCTGCCGAAAGAGGCCCGGGAGCGGTGCTTAGCTCTGCAGAGCACCGTACCTTCGTCTTTAGCCTCTCTTCTCGTCTACATCTTAGCAAAAAGCTTTTCCACTCTGTCTGGCAAGGAGAAACTGTGCCAGCACAGAAACCACTCCCATCGTGTTCTAGCGGCTGCACGGAGGTCTGCCGAGTGTTTTGCAAGAAGAGAAAGAAAGTTGTCCAAAACAGCTTGCAATCGAATGTTCATGTGAATAGAAAAGGCAGGAGAGTGGTCAGGTACTGTTTTCTCTCAGTTGGCAAGCTGCGCACACAATCGCAGTCTTGTACAGCTTGTCTCATCACCTTTGCCAAGTTGTCGCTCTCTCCGGCTCCCGGAGACAAAGAAGCTGCCTCTTCGCGCAAAGACGATTCTGCCGCTCACAGTGCTCTGCGGTGTGCGCCTTCTGCCGAAAGAGGTCCGGGAGCGGTGCTTAGCTCTGCAGAGCACCGTACCTTCGTCTTTAGCCTCTCTTCTCGTCTACATCTTAGCAAAAAGCTTTTCCACTCTGTCTGGCAAGGAGAAACTGTGCCAGCACAGAAAACATCTCCCATCGTTTTCTAGAGGCTGCACGCAGGTCTGCCGAGTGTTTTGCAAGAAGTGAAAGAAAGTTGTCCAAAACAGCTTCCAATCGAATGTTCATGTGAATAGAAAATGCAGGAGAGTGGTCAGGTACTGTTTTCTCTCAATTGGAAAGCTGCGCACACAATCGCAGTGTTGTACAGCTTGTTTCATCACCTTTGCGAAGTTGCCGCTCTCTCCGGCTCCCGGAGACGAAGAAGCTGCTTCTTCGCGCAAAGACGATTCTGCCGCTCACTCTGCTCTGCGGTGTGCGCCTTCTGCCGAAAGACGCCCGGGAGCGGTGCTTAGCTCTGCAGAGCACCGTACCTTCGTCTTTAGCCTCTCTTCTCGTCTACATCTTAGCAAAAAGCTTTTCCACTCTGTCTGGCAAGGAGAAACTTTGCCAGCACAGAAAACATCTCCCATCGTGTTCTAGAGGCTGCACGGAGGTCTGCCGAGTGTTTTGCAAGAAGAGAAAGAAAGTTGTCCAAAACAGTTTGCAATCGAATATTCATGTGAATAGAAAAGGCAGGAGAGTGGTCAGGTACTGTTTTCTCTCACTTGGCAAGCTGCGCACACAATCGCAGTGTTGTACAGCTTGTTTCATCACCTTTGCCAAGTTGCCGCTCTCTCCGGCTCCCGGAGACGAAGAAGCTGCTTCTTCGCGCAAAGACGATTCTGCCGCTCACAGTGCTCTGCGGTGTGCGCCTTCTGCCGAAAGAGCCCCGGGAGCGGTGCTTAGCTCTGAGAAGCACCGTACGTGCTTCTTTGCCTCTCTTCTCGTCTACATCTTAGCAAAAAGCTTTTCCTCTCTGTCTGGCAAGGAGAAACTGTGCCAGCACAGAAAACATCTCCCATCGTGTTCTAGAGGCTGCACGCAGGTCTGCCGAGTGTTTTGCAAGAAGAGAAAGAAAGTTGTCCAAAACAGCTTGCAATCGAATGTTCATGTGAATAGAAAAGGCAGGAGAGTGGTCAGGTACTGTTTTCTCTCACTTGGCAAGCTGCGCACACAATCGCAGTGTTGTACAGCTTCTTTCATCACCTTTGCGAAGTTGCCGCTCTCTCCGGCTTCCGGAGACGAAGAAGCTGCTTCTTCGCGCAAAGGCGATTCTGCCGCTCACAGTGCTCTGCGGTGTGCGCCTTCTGCCGAAAGAGGTCCGGGAGCGGTGCTTAGCTCTGCAGAGCACCGTACCTTCGTCTTTAGCCTCTCTTCTCGTCTACATCTTAGCAAAAAGCTTTTCCACTCTGTCTGGCAAGGAGAAACTGTGCCAGCACAGAAAACATCTCCCATCGTGTTCTAGAGGCTGCACGGAGGTCTGCCGAGTGTTTTGCAAGAAGAGAAAGAAAGTTGTCCAAAACAGCTTGCAATCGAATGTTCATGTGAATAGAAAAGGCAGGAGAGTTGTCAGGTACTGTTTTCTCTCAGTTGGCAAGATGCGCACACAATCGCAGTGTTGTACAGCTTGTTTCATCACCTTTGCGAAGTTGCCGCTCTCTCCGGCTCCCGGAGACGAAGAAAATGCTTCTTCGCGCAAAGACGATTCTGCCGCTCACAGTGCTCTGCGGTGTGCGCCTTCTGCCGAAAGAGGTCCGGGAGCGGTGCTTAGCTCTGCAGAGCACCGTACCTTCGTCTTTAGCCTCTCTTCTCGTCTACATCTTAGCAAAAAGCTTTTCCACTCTGTCTGGCAAGGAGAAACTTTGCCAGCACAGAAAACATCTCCCATCGTGTTCTAGAGGCTGCACGGAGGTCTGCCGAGTGTTTTGCAAGAAGAGAAAGAAAGTTGTCCAAAACAGCTTGCAATCGAATGTTCATGTGAATAGAAAAGGCAGGAGAGTGGTCAGGTACTGTTTTCTCTCAGTTGGCAAGCTGCGCACACAATCGCAGTGTTGTACAGCTTGTTTCATCACCTTTGCGAAGTTGCCGCTCTCTCCGGCTCCCGGAGACGAAGAAGCTGCTTCTTCGCGCAAAGACGATTCTGCCGCTCACAGTGCTCTGCGGTGTGCGCCTTGTGCCGAAAGAGGCCCGGGAGCGGTGCTTAGCTCTGCAGAGCACCGTACCTTCGTCTTTAGCCTCTCTTCTCGTCTACATCTTAGCAAAAAGCTTTTCCACTCTGTCTGGCAAGGAGAAACTGTGCCAGCACAGAAAACATCTCCCATCGTCTTCTAGAGGCTGCACGGAGGTCTGCCGAGTGTTTTGCAAAAAAGAAAGAAAGTTGTCCAAAACAGCTTCCAATCGAATGTTCATGTGAATAGAAAAGGCAGGAGAGTGGTCAGGTACTGTTTTCTCTCAGTTGGCAAGCTGCGCACACAATCGCAGTGTTGTACAGCTTGTTTCATCACCTTTGCGAAGTTGCCGCTCTCTCCGGCTCCCGGAGACGAAGAAGCTGCTTCTTCGCGCAAAGACGATTCTGCCGCTCACAGTGCTCTGCGGTGTGCGCCTTCTGCCGAAAGAGCCCCGGGAGCGGTGCTTAGCTCTGCAGAGCACCGTACCTTCGTCTTTAGCCTCTCTTCTCGTCTACATCTTAGCAAAAAGCTTTTCCACTCTGTCTGGCAAGGAGAAACTGTGCCAGCACAGAAAACATCTCCCATCGTGTTCTAGAGGCTGCACGGAGGTCTGCCGAGTGTTTTGCAAGAAGAGAGAGAAAGTTGTCCAAAACAGCTTGGAATCGAATGTTCAAGTGAATAGAAAAGGCAGGAGAGTGGTCAGGTACTGTTTTCTCTCACTTGGCAAGCTGCGCACACAATCGCAGTGTTGTACAGCTTCTTTCATCACCTTTGCGAAGTTGCCGCTCTCTCCGGCTTCCGGAGACGAAGAAGCTGCTTCTTCGCGCAAAGGCGATTCTGCCGCTCACAGTGCTCTGCGGTGTGCGCCTTCTGCCGAAAGAGGTCCGGGAGCGGTGCTTAGCTCTGCAGAGCACCGTACCTTCGTCTTTAGCCTCTCTTCTCGTCTACATCTTAGCAAAAAGCTTTTCCACTCTGTCTGGCAAGGAGAAACTGTGCCAGCACAGAAAACATCTCCCATCGTGTTCTAGAGGCTGCACGGAGGTCTGCCGAGTGTTTTGCAAGAAGAGAAAGAAAGTTGTCCAAAACAGCTTGCAATCGAATGTTCATGTGAATAGAAAAGGCAGGAGAGTTGTCAGGTACTGTTTTCTCTCAGTTGGCAAGATGCGCACACAATCGCAGTGTTGTACAGCTTGTTTCATCACCTTTGCGAAGTTGCCGCTCTCTCCGGCTCCCGGAGACGAAGAAAATGCTTCTTCGCGCAAAGACGATTCTGCCGCTCACAGTGCTCTGCGGTGTGCGCCTTCTGCCGAAAGAGGTCCGGGAGCGGTGCTTAGCTCTGCAGAGCACCGTACCTTCGTCTTTAGCCTCTCTTCTCGTCTACATCTTAGCAAAAAGCTTTTCCACTCTGTCTGGCAAGGAGAAACTTTGCCAGCACAGAAAACATCTCCCATCGTGTTCTAGAGGCTGCACGGAGGTCTGCCGAGTGTTTTGCAAGAAGAGAAAGAAAGTTGTCCAAAACAGCTTGCAATCGAATGTTCATGTGAATAGAAAAGGCAGGAGAGTGGTCAGGTACTGTTTTCTCTCAGTTGGCAAGCTGCGCACACAATCGCAGTGTTGTACAGCTTGTTTCATCACCTTTGCGAAGTTGCCGCTCTCTCCGGCTCCCGGAGACGAAGAAGCTGCTTCTTCGCGCAAAGACGATTCTGCCGCTCACAGTGCTCTGCGGTGTGCGCCTTGTGCCGAAAGAGGCCCGGGAGCGGTGCTTAGCTCTGCAGAGCACCGTACCTTCGTCTTTAGCCTCTCTTCTCGTCTACATCTTAGCAAAAAGCTTTTCCACTCTGTCTGGCAAGGAGAAACTGTGCCAGCACAGAAAACATCTCCCATCGTCTTCTAGAGGCTGCACGGAGGTCTGCCGAGTGTTTTGCAAAAAAGAAAGAAAGTTGTCCAAAACAGCTTCCAATCGAATGTTCATGTGAATAGAAAAGGCAGGAGAGTGGTCAGGTACTGTTTTCTCTCAGTTGGCAAGCTGCGCACACAATCGCAGTGTTGTACAGCTTGTTTCATCACCTTTGCGAAGTTGCCGCTCTCTCCGGCTCCCGGAGACGAAGAAGCTGCTTCTTCGCGCAAAGACGATTCTGCCGCTCACAGTGCTCTGCGGTGTGCGCCTTCTGCCGAAAGAGCCCCGGGAGCGGTGCTTAGCTCTGCAGAGCACCGTACCTTCGTCTTTAGCCTCTCTTCTCGTCTACATCTTAGCAAAAAGCTTTTCCACTCTGTCTGGCAAGGAGAAACTGTGCCAGCACAGAAAACATCTCCCATCGTGTTCTAGAGGCTGCACGGAGGTCTGCCGAGTGTTTTGCAAGAAGAGAGAGAAAGTTGTCCAAAACAGCTTGGAATCGAATGTACAAGTGAATAGAAAAGGCAGGAGAGTGGTCAGGTACTGTTTTCTCTCAGTTGGCAAGCTGCGCACACAATCGCAGTGTTGTACATCTTGTTTCATCACCTTTGCGAAGTTGCCGCTCTCTCCGGCTCCTGGAGACGAAGAAGCTGCTTCTTCGCCCAAAGACGATTCTGCCGCTCACAGTGCTCTGCGGTGTGCGCCTTCTGCCGAAATAGCCCCGGGAGCTGTGCTTAGCTCTGAGAAGCACCGTACCTGCTTCTTTAGCCTCTCTTCTCGTCTACATCTTAGCAAAAAGCTTTTCCACTCTGTCTGGCAAGGAGAAACTGTGCCAGCACAGAAAACATCTCCCATCGTGTTCTAGAGGCTGCACGGAGGTCTGCCGAGTGTTTTGCAAGAAGAGAAAGAAAGTTGTCCAAAACAGCTTCCAATCGAATGTTCATGTGAATAGAAAAGGCAGGAGAGTGGTCAGGTACTGTTTTCTCTCACTTGGCAAGCTGCGCACACAATCGCAGTGTTGTACAGCTTGTTTCATCACCTTTGCAAAGTTGCCGCTCTCTCCGGCTCCCGGAGACGAAGAAGCTGCTTCTTCGCGGAAAGACGATTCTGCCGCTCACAGTGCTCTGCGGTGTGCGCCTTCTGCCGAAAGAGGCCCGGGAGCGGTGCTTAGCTCTGCAGAGCACCGTACCTTCGTCTTTAGCCTCTCTTCTCGTCTACATCTTAGCAAAAAGCTTTTCCACTCTGTCTGGCAAGGAGAAACTGTGCCAGCACAGAAAACATCTCCCATCGTGTTCTAGAGGCTGCACGGAGGTCTGCCGAGTGTTTCGCAAGAAGAGAAAGAAAGTTGTCCAAAACAGCTTGCAATCGAATGTTCATGTGAATAGAAAAGGCAGGAGAGTGGTCAGGTACTGTTTTCTCTCAGTTGGCAAGCTGCGCACACAATCGCAGTGTTGTACAGCTTGTTTCATCACCTTTGCGAAGTTGCCGCTCTCTCCGGCTCCCGGAGACAAAGAAGCTGCTTCTTCGCGCAAAGACGATTCTGCCGCTCACAGTGCTCTGCGGTGTGTGCCTTCTGCCGAAAGAGGTCCGGGAGCGGTGCTTAGCTCTGCAGAGCACCGTACCTTCGTCTTTAGCCTCTCTTCTCGTCTACATCTTAGCAAAAAGCTTTTCCACTCTGTCTGGCAAGGAGAAACTGTGCCAGCACAGAAAACATCTCCCATCGTCTTCTAGAGGCTGCACGGAGGTCTGCCGAGTGTTTTGCAAGAAGTGAAAGAAAGTTGTCCAAAACAGCTTCCAAACGAATGTTCATGTGAATAGAAAATGCAGGAGAGTGGTCAGGTACAGTTTTCTCTCAATTGGAAAGCTGCGCACACAATCGCAGTGTTGTACAGCTTGTTTCATCACCTTTGCGAAGTTGCCGCTCTCTCCGGCTCCCGGAGACGAAGAAGCTGCTTCTTCGCGCAAAGACGATTCTGCCGCTCACAGTGATCTGCGGTGTGCGCCTTCTGCCGAAAGACGCCCGGGAGCGGTGCTTAGCTCTGCAGAGCACCGTACCTTCGTCTTTAGCCTCTCTTCTCGTCTACATCTTAGCAAAAAGCTTTTCCACTCTGTCTGGCAAGGAGAAACTTTGCCAGCACAGAAAACATCTCCCATCGTGTTCTAGAGGCTGCACGGAGGTCTGCCGAGTGTTTTGCAAGAAGAGAAAGAAAGTTGTCCAAAACAGCTTGCAATCGAATGTTCATGTGAATAGAAAAGGCAGGAGAGTGGTCAGGTACTGTTTTCTCTCAGTTGGCAAGCTGCGCACACAATCGCAGTGTTGTACAGCTTGTTTCATCACCTTTGCTAAGTTGCCGCTCTCTCCGGCTCCCGGAGACGAAGAAGCTGCTTCTTCGCGCAAAGACGATTCTGCCGCTCACAGTGCTCTGCGGTGTGCGCCTTGTGCCGAAAGAGGTCCGGGAGCGGTGCTTAGCTCTGCAGAGCACCGTACCTTCGTCTTTAGCCTCTCTTCTCGTCTACATCTTAGCAAAAAGCTTTTCCACTCTGTCTGGCAAGGAGAAACTGTGCCAGCACAGAAAACATCTCCCATCGTGTTCTAGAGGCTGCACGGAGGTCTGCCGAGTGTTTTGCAAGAAGAGAAAGAAAGTTGTCCAAAACAGCTTGCAATCGAATGTTCAAGTGAATAGAAAAGGCAGGAGAGTGGTCAGGTACTGTTTTCTCTCAGTTGGCAAGCTGCGCACACAATCGCAGTGTTGTAAATCTTGTTTCACTCCTTTGCGAAGCTGCCGCTCTCTCCGGCTCCCGGAGACGAAGAAGCTGCTTCTTCGCGCAAAGACGATTCTGCCGCTCACAGTGCTCTGCGGTGTGCGCCTTCTGCCGAAAGAGGTCCGGGAGCGGTGCTTAGCTCTGCAGAGCACCGTACCTTCGTCTTTAGCCTCTCTTCTCGTCTACATCTTAGCAAAAAGCTTTTCCTCTCTGTCTGGCAAGGAGAAACTGTGCCAGCACAGAAAACATCTCCCATCGTGTTCTAGAGGCTGCACGCAGGTCTGCCGAGTGTTTTGCAAGAAGAGAAAGAAAGTTGTCCAAAACAGCTTGCAATCGAATGTTCATGTGAATAGAAAAGGCAGGAGAGTGGTCAGGTACTGTTTTCTCTCACTTGGCAAGCTGCGCACACAATCGCAGTGTTGTACAGCTTCTTTCATCACCTTTGAGAAGTTGCCGCTCTCTCCGGCTTCCGGAGACGAAGAAGCTGCTTCTTCGCGCAAAGGCGATTCTGCCGCTCACAGTGCTCTGCAGTGTGTGTCTTCTGCCGAAAGAGGCACGGGAGCTGTGCTTAGCTCTGCAGAGTACCATACCTGCTTCTTTAGCCTCTCTTCTCGTCTACATCTTAGCAAAAAGCTTTTCCACTCTGTCTGGCAAGGAGAAACTGTGCCAGCACAGAAAACATCTCCCATCGTGTTCTAGAGGCTGCACGGAGGTCTGCCGAGTGTTTTGCAAGAAGAGAAAGAAAGTTGTCCAAAACAGCTTCCAATCGAATGTTCATGTGAATAGAAAAGGCAGGAGAGTGGTCAGGTACTGTTTTCTCTCAGTTGGCAAGCTGCGCACACAATCGCAGTGTTGTACAGCTTGTTTCATCACCTTTGCGAAGTTGCCGCTCTCTCCGGCTTCCGGAGACGAAGAAGCTGCTTCTTCGCGCAAAGACGATTCTGCCACTCACAGTGCTCTGCGGTGTGCGCCTTCTGCCTAAAGAGCCCCGGGAGCTGTGCTTAGCTCTGAGAAGCACCATACGTGCTTCTTTAGCCTCTCTTCTCGTCTACATCTTAGCAAAAAGCTTTTCCACTCTGTCTGGCAAGGAGAAACTGTGCCAGCACAGAAAACATCTCCCATCGTCTTCTAGAGGCTGCACGGAGGTCTGCCGAGTGTTTTGCAAGAAGAGAAAGAAAGTTGTCCAAAACAGCTTGCAATCGAATGTTCAAGTGAATAGAAAAGGCAGGAGAGTGGTCAGGTACTGTTTTCTCTCAGTTGGCAAGCTGCGCACACAATCGCAGTGTTGTACAGCTTGTTTCACACCTTTGCGAAGCTGCCGCTCTCTCCGGCTCCCGGAGACGAAGAAGCTGCTTCTTCGCGCAAAGACGATTCTGCCGCTCACAGTGCTCTGCGGTGTGCGCCTTCTGCCGAAAGAGGTCCGGGAGCGGTGCTTAGCTCTGCAGAGCACCGTACCTTCGTCTTTAGCCTCTCTTCTCGTCTACATCTTAGCAAAAAGCTTTTCCACTCTGTCTGGCAAGGAGAAACTGTGCCAGCACAGAAAACATCTCCCATCGTGTTCTAGAGGCTGCACGGAGGTCTGCCGAGTGTTTTGCAAGAAGAGAAAGAAAGTTGTCCAAAACAGCTTGCAATCGAATGTTCATGTGAATAGAAAAGGCAGGAGAGTGGTCAGGTACTGTTTTCTCTCACTTGGCAAGCGGCGCACACAATCGCAGTGTTGTACAGCTTGTTTCATCACCTTTGCGAAGTTGCCGCTCTCTCCGGCTTCCGGAGACGAAGAAGCTGCTTCTTCGCGCAAAGGCGATTCTGCCGCTCACAGTGCTCTGCAGTGTGTGTCTTCTGCCGAAAGAGGCCCGGGAGCTGTGCTTAGCTCTGCAGAGCACCATACGTGCTTCTTTAGCCTCTCTTCTCGTCTACATCTTAGCAAAAAGCTTTTCCACTCTGTCTGGCAAGGAGAAACTGTGCCAGCACAGAAAACATCTCCCATCGTGTTCTAGAGGCTGCACGGAGGTCTGCCGAGTGTTTTGCAAGAAGAGAAAGAAAGTTGTCCAAAACAGCTTCCAATCGAATGTTCATATGAATAGAAAAGGCAGGAGAGTGGTCAGGTACTGTTTTCTCTCAGTTGGCAAGCTGTGCACACAATCGCAGTGTTGTACAGCTTGTTTCATCACCTTTGCGAAGCTGCCGCTCTCTGCGGCTCCCGGAGACGAAGAAGCTGCTTCTTCGCGCAAAGACGATTCTGCTGCTCACAGTGCTCTGCGGTGTGTGCCTTCTGCCGAAAGAGGTCCGGGAGCGGTGCTTAGCTCTGCAGAGCACCGTACTTTCGTCTTTAGCCTCTCTTCTCGTCTACATCTTAGCAAAAAGCTTTTCCACTCTGTCTGGCAAGGAGAAACTGTGCCAGCACAGAAAACATCTCCCATCGTGTTCTAGAGGCTGCACGGAGGTCTGCCGAGTGTTTTGCAAGAAGAGAAAGAAAGTTGTCCAAAACAGCTTGCAATCGAATGTTCATGTGAATAGAAAAGGCAGGAGAGTGGTCAGGTACTGTTTTCTCTCAGTTGGCAAGCTGCGCACACAATCGCAGTGTTGTACAGCTTGTTTCATCACCTTTGCGAAGTTGCCGCTCTCTCCGGCTCCCGGAGACGAAGAAGCTGCTTCTTCGCGCAAAGACGATTCTGCCGCTCACAGTGCTCTGCGATGTGCGCCTTCTGCCGAAAGACGCCCGGGAGCGGTGCTTAGCTCTGCAGAGCACCGTACTTTCGTCTTTAGCCTCTCTTCTCGTCTACATCTTAGCAAAAAGCTTTTCCACTCTGTCTGGCAAGGAGAAATTGTGCCAGCAAAAAAAACATCTCCCATCGTGTTCTAGAGGCTGCACGGAGGTCTGCCGAGTGTTTTGCAAGAAGAGAAAGAAAGTTGTCCAAAACAGCTTGCAATCGAATGTTCATGTGATTACAAAAGGCAGGAGAGTGGTCAAGTACTGTTTTCTCTCAGTTGGCAAGCTGCGCACACAATCGCAGTGTCGTACAGCTTGTTTCATCACCTTTGCGAAGCTGCCGCTCTCTACGGCTCCCGGAGACGAAGAAGCTGCTTCTTCGCGCAAAGACGATTCTGCCGCTCACAGTGCTCTGCGGTGTGCGCCTTCTGCCGAAAGACGCCCGGGAGCGGTGCTTAGCTCTGCAGAGCACCGTACTTTCGTCTTTAGCCTCTCTTCTCGTCTACATCTTAGCAAAAAGCTTTTCCACTCTGTCTGGCAAGGAGAAACTGTGCCAGCACAAAAAACATCTCCCATCGTGTTCTAGAGGCTGCACGGAGGTCTGCAGAGTATTTTGCAAGAAGAGAAAGAAAGTTGTCCAAAACAGCTTCCAATCGAATGTTCATGTGAATAGAAAAGGCAGGAGAGTGGTCA
Source organism: Melozone crissalis (assembly GCF_028551555.1). Classification (NCBI taxonomy): domain Eukaryota; kingdom Metazoa; phylum Chordata; class Aves; order Passeriformes; family Passerellidae; genus Melozone; species Melozone crissalis. The sequence continues at coordinate 290,195 of NW_026536125.1, forward strand.
GGTACTGTTTTCTCTCAGTTGGCAAGCTGCGCACACAATCGCAGTGTTGTACAGCTTGTTTCATCACCTTTGCGAAGTTGCCGCTCTCTCCGGCTCCCGGAGACGAAGAAGCTGCTTCTTCGCGCAAAGACGATTCTGCCGCTCACAGTGCTCTGCGGTGTGCGCCTTCTGCCGAAAGAGGTCCGGGAGCGGTGCTTAGCTCTGCAGAGCACCGTACCTTCGTCTTTAGCCTCTCTTCTCGTCTACATCTTAGCAAAAAGCTTTTCCACTCTGTCTGGCAAGGAGAAACTGTGCCAGCACAGAAAACATCTCCCATCGTGTTCTAGCGGCTGCACGGAGGTCTGCCGAGTGTTTTGCAAGAAGAGAAAGAAAGTTGTCCAAAACAGCTTGCAATCGAATGTTCATGTGAATAGAAAAGGCAGGAGAGTGGTCAGGTACTGTTTTCTCTCACTTGGCAAACTGCGCACACAATCGCAGTGTTGTACAGCTTGTTTCATCACCTTTGCGAAGTTGCCGCTCTCTCCGGCTCCCGGAGACGAAGAAGCTGCTTCTTCGCGCAAAGACGATTCTGCCGCTCACAGTGCTCTGCGGTGTTCGCCTTCTGCCGAAAGAGGTCCGGGAGCGGTGCTTAGCTCTGCAGAGCACCGTACCTTCGTCTTTAGCCTCTCTTCTCGTCTACATCTTAGCAAAAAGCTTTTCCACTCTGTCTGGCAAGGAGAAACTGTGCCAGCACAGAAAACATCTCCCATCGTGTTCTAGAGGCTGCACGCAGGTCTGCCGAGTGTTTTGCAAGAAGAGAAAGAAAGTTGTCCAAAACAGCTTGCAATCGAATGTTCATGTGAATAGAAAAGGCAGGAGAGTTGTCAGGTACTGTTTTCTCTCAGTTGGCAAGATGCGCACACAATCGCAGTGTTGTACAGCTTGTTTCATCACCTTTGCGAAGTTGCCGCTCTCTCCGGCTCCCGGAGACGAAGAAAATGCTTCTTCGCGCAAAGACGATTCTGCCGCTCACAGTGCTCTGCGGTGTGCGCCTTCTGCCGAAAGAGGTCCGGGAGCGGTGCTTAGCTCTGCAGAGCACCGTACCTTCGTCTTTAGCCTCTCTTCTCGTCTACATCTTAGCAAAAAGCTTTTCCACTCTGTCTGGCAAGGAGAAACTTTGCCAGCACAGAAAACATCTCCCATCGTGTTCTAGAGGCTGCACGCAGGTCTGCCGAGTGTTTTGCAAGAAGAGAAAGAAAGTTGTCCAAAACAGCTTGCAATCGAATGTTCATGTGAATAGAAAAGGCAGGAGAGTGGTCAGGTACTGTTTTCTCTCAGTTGGCAAGCTGCGCACACAATCGCAGTGTTGTACAGCTTGTTTCATCACCTTTGCGAAGTTGCCGCTCTCTCCGGCTCCCGGAGACGAAGAAGCTGCTTCTTCGCGCAAAGACGATTCTGCCGCTCACAGTGCTCTGCGGTGTGCGCCTTGTGCCGAAAGAGGCCCGGGAGCGGTGCTTAGCTCTGCAGAGCACCGTACCTTCGTCTTTAGCCTCTCTTCTCGTCTACATCTTAGCAAAAAGCTTTTCCACTCTGTCTGGCAAGGAGAAACTGTGCCAGCACAAAAAACATCTCCCATCGTGTTCTAGAGGCTGCACGGAGGTCTGCCGAGTGTTTTGCAAGAAGAGAAAGAAAGTTGTCCAAAACAGCTTGCAATCGAATGTTCATGTGAATAGAAAAGGCAGGAGAGTGGTCAGGTACTGTTTTCTCTCAGTTGGCATGCTGCGCACACAATCGCAGTGTTGTACAGCTTGTTTCATCACCTTTGCGGAGTTGCCGCTCTCTCCGGCTCCCGGAGACGAAGAAGCTGCTTCTTCGCGCAAAGACGATTCTGCCGCTCACAGTGCTCTGCGGTGTGCGCCTTCTGCCGAAAGAGGCCCGGGAGCTGTGCTTGGCTCTGAGAAGCACCATACGTGCTTCTTTAGCCGCTCTTCTCGTCTACATCTTAGCAAAAAGCTTTTCCACTCTGTCTGGCAAGGAGAAACTGTGCCAGCACAGAAAACATCTCCCATCGTGTTCTAGAGTCTGCACGCAGGTCTGCCGAGTGTTTTGCAAGAAGAGAAAGAAAGTTGTCCAAAACAGCTTGCAATCGAATGTTCATGTGAATAGAAAAGGCAGGAGAGTGGTCAGGTACTGTTTTCTCTCAAGTGGCGAGCTGCGCACACAATCGCAGTGTTGTACAGCTTGTTTCATCACCTTTGCGAAGTTGCCGCTCTCTCCGGCTCCCGGAGACGAAGAAGCTGCTTCTTCGCGCAAAGACGATTCTGCCGCTCACAGTGCTCTGCTGTGTGCGCCTTCTGCCGAAAGAAGCCCGGGAGCGGTGCTTAGCTCTGCAGAGCACCGTACCTTCGTCTTTAGCCTCTCTTCTCGTCTACATCTTAGCAAAAAGCTTTTCCACTCTGTCTGGCAAGGAGAAACTGTGCCAGCACAGAAAACATCTCCCATCGTCTTCTAGAGGCTCCACGGAGGTCTGCCGAGTGTTTTGCAAGAAGAGAAAGAAAGTTGTCCAAAACAGCTTCCAATCGAATGTTCATGTGAATAGAAAAGGCAGGAGAGTGGTCAGGTACTGTTTTCTCTCAGTTGGCACGCTGCGCACACAATCGCAGTGTTGTACAGCTTGTTTCATCACCTTTGCGAAGTTTCCACTCTCTCCGGCTCCCGGAGACGAAGAAGCTGCTTCTTCGCGCAAAGACGATTCTGCCGCTCACAGTGCTCTGCGGTGTGCGCCTTCTGCCGAAAGAGGTCCGGGAGCGGTGCTTAGCTCTGCAGAGCACCGTACCTTCGTCTTTAGCCTCTCTTCTCGTCTACATCTTAGCAAAAAGCTTTTCCACTCTGTCTGGCAAGGAGAAACTGTGCCAGCACAGAAAACATCTCCCATCGTCTTCTAGAGGCTGCACGCAGGTCTGCCGAGTGTTTTGCAAGAAGAGAAAGAAAGTTGTCCAAAACAGCTTGCAATCGAATGTTCATGTGAATAGAAAAGGCAGGAGAGTGGTCAGGTACTGTTTTCTCTCAGTTGGCACGCTGCGCACACAATCGCAGTGTTGTACAGCTTGTTTCATCACCTTTGCGAAGTTGCCGCTCTCTCCGGCTCCCGGAGACGAAGAAGCTGCTTCTTCTCGCAAAGACGATTCTGCCGCTCACAGTGCTCTGCGGTGTGCGCCTTCTGCCGAAAGAGCCCCGGGAGCTGTGCTTAGCTCTGCAGAGCACCGTACCTTCGTCTTTAGCCTCTCTTCTCGTCTACATCTTAGCAAAAAGCTTTTCCACTCTGTCTGGCAAGGAGAAACTGTGCCAGCACAAAAAACATCTCCCATCGTGTTCTAGAGGCTGCACGGAGGTCTGCCGAGTGTTTTGCAAGAAGAGAAAGAAAGTTGTCCAAAACAGCTTGCAATCGAATGTTCATGTGAATAGAAAAGGCAGGAGAGTGGTCAGGTACTGTTTTCTCTCAAGTGGCGAGCTGCACACACAATCGCAGTGTTGTACAGCTTGTTTCATCACCTTTGCGAAGTTGCCGCTCTCTCCGGCTCCCGGAGACGAAGAAGCTGCTTCTTCGCGCAAAGACGATTCTGCCGCTCACAGTGCTCTGCGGTGTGCGCCTTCTGCCGAAAGAGGTCCGGGAGCGGTGCTTAGCTCTGCAGAGCACCGTACCTTCGTCTTTAGCCTCTCTTCTCGTCTACATCTTAGCAAAAAGCTTTTCCACTCTGTCTGGCAAGGAGAAACTGTGCCAGCACAGAAAACATCTCCCATCGTCTTCTAGAGGCTGCACGGAGGTCTGCCGAGTGTTTTGCAAGAAGAGAAAGAAAGTTGTCCAAAACAGCTTCCAATCGAATGTTCATGTGAATAGAAAAGGCAGGAGAGTGGTCAGGTACTGTTTTCTCTCAGTTGGCAAGCTGCGCATACAATCGCAGTGTTGTACAGCTTGTTTCATCACCTTTGCGAAGTTGCCGCTCTCTCCGGCTCCCGGAGACGAAGAAGCTGCTTCTTCGCGCAAAGACGATTCTGCCGCTCACAGTGCTCTGCTGTGTGCGTCTTCTGCTGAAAGAGCCCCGGGTGCTGTGCTTAGCTCTGAGAAGCACCATACCTGCTTCTTTAGCCTCTCTTCTCGTCTACATCTTAGCAAAAAGCTTTTCCACTCTGTCTGGCAAGGAGAAACTGTGCCAGCACAAAAAACATCTCCCATCGTGTTCTAGAGGCTGCACGCAGGTCTGCCGAGTGTTTTGCAAGAAGAGAAAGAAAGTTGTCCAAAACAGCTTGCAATCGAATGTTCATGTGAATAGAAAAGGCAGGAGAGTGGTCAGGTACTGTTTTCTCTCAGTTGGCAAGCTGCGCACACAATCGCAGTCTTGTACAGCTTGTTTCATCACCTTTGCGGAGTTGCCGCTCTCTCCGGCTCCCGGAGACGAAGAAGCTGCTTCTTCGCGCAAAGACGATTCTGCCGCTCACAGTGCTCTGAGGTGTGCGCCTTCTGCCGAAAGAGGCCCGGGAGCTGTGCTTGGCTCTGAGAAGCACCATACGTGCTTCTTTAGCCGCTCTTCTCGTCTACATCTTAGCAAAAAGCTTTTCCACTCTGTCTGGCAAGGAGAAACTGTGCCAGCACAGAAAACATCTCCCATCGTGTTCTAGAGGCTGCACGCAGGTCTGCCGAGTGTTTTGCAAGAAGAGAAAGAAAGTTGTCCAAAACAGCTTGCAATCGAATGTTCATGTGAATAGAAAAGGCAGGAGAGTGGTCAGGTACTGTTTTCTCTCACTTGGCAACCTGCGCACACAATCGCAGTGTTGTACAGCTTGTTTCATCACCTTTGCGAAGTTGCCGCTCTCTCCGGCTCCCGGAGACGAAGAAGCTGCTTCTTCGCGCAAAGACGATTCTGCCGCTCACAGTGCTCTGCGGTGTGCGCCTTCTGCCGAAAGACGCCCGGGAGCTGTGCTTAGCTCTGCAGAGCACCGTACCTTCGTCTTTAGCCTCTCTTCTCGTCTACATCTTAGCAAAAAGCTTTTCCACTCTGTCTGGCAAGGAGAAACTGTGCCAGCACAGAAAACATCTCCCATCGTGTTCTAGAGGCTGCACGGAGGTCTGCCGAGTGTTTTGCAAGAAGAGAAAGAAAGTTGTCCAAAACAGCTTGCAATCGAATGTTCATGTGAATAGAAAAGGCAGGAGAGTGGTCAGGTACTGTTTTCTCTCAGTTGGCAAGCTGCGCACACAATCGCAGTGTTGTACAGCTTGTTTCATCACCTTTGCGAAGTTGCCGCTCTCTCCGGCTCCCGGAGACGAAGAAGCTGCTTCTTCGCGCAAAGACGATTCTGCCGCTCACAGTGCTCTGCGGTGTGCGCCTTCTGCCGAAAGACGCCCGGGAGCGATGCTTAGCTCTGCAGAGCACCGTACCTTCGTCTTTAGCCTCTCTTGTCGTCTACATCCTAGCAAAAAGCTTTTCCACTCTGTCTGGCAAGGAGAAACTGTGCCAGCACAGAAAACATCTCCCATCGTGTTCTAGAGGCTGCACGGAGGTCTGCCGAGTGTTTTGCAAGAAGAGAAAGAAAGTTGTCCAAAACAGCTTGCAATCGAATGTTCATGTGATTACAAAAGGCAGGAGAGTGGTCAGGTACTGTTTTCTCTCAGTTGGCAAGCTGCGCACACAATCGCAGTGTTGTACAGCTTGTTTCATCACCTTTGCGAAGTTGCCGCTCTCTCCGGCTCCCGGGGACGAAGAAGCTGCTTCTTCGCGCAAAGACGATTCTGCCGCTCACAGTGCTCTGCGGTGTGCGCCTTCTGCCCAAAGAGGCCCGGGAGCGGTGCTTAGCTCTGCAGAGCACCGTACCTTCGTCTTTAGCCTCTCTTCTCGTCTACATCTTAGCAAAAAGCTTTTCCACTCTGTCTGGCAAGGAGAAACTGTGCCAGCACAGAAAACATCTCCCATCGTGTTCTAGAGGCTGCACGGAGGTCTGCCGAGTGTTTTGCAAGAAGAGAAAGAAAGTTGTCCAAAACAGCTTGCAATCGAATGTTCATGTGAATAGAAAAGGCAGGAGAGTGGTCAGGTACTGTTTTCTCTCACTTGGCAAGCTGCGCACACAATCGCAGTGTTGTACAGCTTGTTTCATCACCTTTGCGAAGTTGCCGCTCTCTCCGGCTCCCGGAGACGAAGAAGCTGCTTCTTCGCGCAAAGACGATTCTGCCGCTCACAGTGCTCTGCGGTGTGCGCCTTCTGCCGAAAGACGCCCGGGAGCGATGCTTAGCTCTGCAGAGCACCGTACCTTCGTCTTTAGCCTCTCTTGTCATCTACATCCTAGCAAAAAGCTTTTCCACTCTGTCTGGCAAGGAGAAACTGTGCCAGCACAAAAAACATCTCCCATCGTGTTCTAGAGGCTGCACGGAGGTCTGCCGAGTGTTTTGCAAGAAGAGAAAGAAAGTTGTCCAAAACAGCTTCCAATCGAATGTTCATGTGATTACAAAAGGCAGGAGAGTGGTCAGGTACTGTTTTCTCTCAGTTGGCAAGCTGCGCACACAATCTCAGTGTTGTACAGCTTGTTTCATCACCTTTGCGAAGTTGCCGCTCTCTCCGGCTCCCGGGGACGAAGAAGCTGCTTCTTCGCGCAAAGACGATTCTGCCGCTCACAGTGCTCTGCGGTGTGCGCCTTCTGCCGAAAGACGCCCGGGAGCGGTGCTTAGCTCTGCAGAGCACCGTACTTTCGTCTTTAGCCTCTCTTCTCGTCTACATCTTAGCAAAAAGCTTTTCCACTCTGTCTGGCAAGGAGAAACTGTGCCAGCACAGAAAACATCTCCCATCGTGTTCTAGAGGCTGCACGGAGGTCTGCCGAGTGTTTTGCAAGAAGAGAAAGAAAGTTGTCCAAAATAGCTTGCAATCGAATGTTCATGTGAATAGAAAAGGCAGGAGAGTGGTCAGGTACTGTTTTCTCTCACTTGGCAAGCTGCGCACACAATCGCAGTGTTGTACAGCTTGTTTCATCACCTTTGCGAAGTTGCCGCTCTCTCCGGCTCCCGGAGACGAAGAAGCTGCTTCTTCGCGCAAAGACGATTCTGCCGCTCACAGTGCTCTGCGGTGTGCGCCTTCTGCCGAAAGACGCCCGGGAGCGGTGCTTAGCTCTGCAGAGCACCGTACCTTCGTCTTTAGCCTCTCTTCTCGTCTACATCTTAGCAAAAAGCTTTTCCACTCTGTCTGGCAAGGAGAAACTGTGCCAGCACAAAAAACATCTCCCATCGTGTTCTAGAGGCTGCACGCAGGTCTGCCGAGTGTTTTGCAAGAAGAGAAAGAAAGTTGTCCAAAACAGCTTGCAATCGAATGTTCATGTGAATAGAAAAGGCAGGAGAGTGGTCAGGTACTGTTTCCTCTCACTTGGCAAGCTGCGCACACAATCGCAGTGTTGTACAGCTTGTTTCATCACCTTTGCGAAGTTGCCGCTCTCTCCGGCTCCCGGAGACGAAGAAGCTGCTTCTTCGCGCAAAGACGATTCTGCCGCTCACAGTGCTCTGCGGTGTGCGCCTTCTGCCGAAAGAGGCCTGGGAGCGGTGCTTAGCTCTGCAGAGCACCGTACCTTCGTCTTTAGCCTCTCTTCTCGTCTACATCCTAGCAAAAAGCTTTTCCACTCTGTCTGGCAAGGAGAAACTGTGCCAGCACAGAAAACATCTCCCATCGTGTTCTAGAGGCTGCACGGAGGTCTGCCGAGTGTTTTGCAAGAAGAGAAAGAAAGTTGTCCAAAACAGCTTGCAATCGAATGTTCATGTGATTACAAAAGGCAGGAGAGTGGTCAGGTACTGTTTTCTCTCAGTTGGCAAGCTGCGCACACAATCGCAGTGTTGTACAGCTTGTTTCATCACCTTTGCGAAGTTGCCGCTCTCTCCGGCTCCCGGGGACGAAGAAGCTGCTTCTTCGCGCAAAGACGATTCTGCCGCTCACAGTGCTCTGCGGTGTGCGCCTTCTGCCCAAAGAGGCCCGGGAGCGGTGCTTAGCTCTGCAGAGCACCGTACCTTCGTCTTTAGCCTCTCTTCTCGTCTACATCTTAGCAAAAAGCTTTTCCACTCTGTCTGGCAAGGAGAAACTGTGCCAGCACAGAAAACATCTCCCATCGTGTTCTAGAGGCTGCACGGAGGTCTGCCGAGTGTTTTGCAAGAAGAGAAAGAAAGTTGTCCAAAACAGCTTGCAATCGAATGTTCATGTGAATAGAAAAGGCAGGAGAGTGGTCAGGTACTGTTTTCTCTCAGTTGGCACGCTGCGCACACAATCGCAGTGTTGTACAGCTTGTTTCATCACCTTTGCGAAGTTGCCGCTCTCTCCGGCTCCCGGAGACGAAGAAGCTGCTTCTTCGCGCAAAGACGATTCTGCCGCTCACAGTGCTCTGCGGTGTGCGCCTTCTGCCGAAAGAGGCCCGGGAGCTGTGCTTAGCTCTGCAGAGCACCGTACCTTCGTCTTTAGCCTCTCTTCTCGTCTACATCTTAGCAAAAAGCTTTAACACTCTGTCTGGCAAGGAGAAACTGTGCCAGCACAGAAAACATCTCCCATCGTGTTCTAGAGGCTGCACGGAGGTCTGCCGAGTGTTTTGCAAGAAGAGAAAGAAAGTTGTCCAAAACAGCTTCCAATCGAATGTTCATGTGAATAGAAAAGGCAGGAGAGTGGTCAGGTACTGTTTTCTCTCAGTTGGCAAGCTGTGCACACAATCGCAGTGTTGTACAGCTTGTTTCATCACCTTTGCGAAGCTGCCGCTCTCTGCGGCTCCCGGAGACGAAGAAGCTGCTTCTTCGCGCAAAGACGATTCTGCTGCTCACAGTGCTCTGCGGTGTGCGCCTTCTGCCGAAAGAGGTCCGGGAGCGGTGCTTAGCTCTGCAGAGCACCGTACCTTCGTCTTTAGCCTCTCTTCTCGTCTACATCTTAGCAAAAAGCTTTTCCACTCTGTCTGGCAAGGAGAAACTGTGCCAGCACAGAAAACATCTCCCATCGTGTTCTAGAGGCTGCACGGAGGTCTGCCGAGTGTTTTGCAAGAAGAGAAAGAAAGTTGTCCAAAACAGCTTGCAATCGAATGTTCATGTGAATAGAAAAGGCAGGAGAGTGGTCAGGTACTGTTTTCTCTCACTTGGCAAGCTGCGCACACAATCGCAGTGTTGTACAGCTTGTTTCATCACCTTTGCAAAGTTGCCGCTCTCTCCGGCTCCCGGAGACGAAGAAGCTGCTTCTTCGCGCAAAGACGATTCTGCCGCTCACAGTGCTCTGCTGTGTGCGCCTTCTGCCGAAAGAGGCCCGGGAGCGGTGCTTAGCTCTGCAGAGCACCGTACCTTCGTCTTTAGCCTCTCTTCTCGTCTACATCTTAGCAAAAAGCTTTTCCACTCTGTCTGGCAAGGAGAAACTGTGCCAGCACAGAAAACATCTCCCATCGTGTTCTAGAGGCTGCACGCAGGTCTGCCGAGTGTTTTGCAAGAAGAGAAAGAAAGTTGTCCAAAACAGCTTGCAATCGAATGTTCATGTGAATAGAAAAGGCAGGAGAGTGGTCAGGTACTGTTTTCTCTCACTTGGCAAGCTGTGCACACAATCGCAGTGTTGTACAGCTTGTTACATCACCTTTGCCAAGTTGCCGCTCTCTCCGGCTCCCGGAGACGAAGAAGCTGCTTCTTCGCGCAAAGACGATTCTGCCGCTCACAGTGCTCTGCGGTGTGCGCCTTCTGCCGTAAGAGCCCCGGGAGCTGTGCTTAGCTCTGAGAAGCACCATACGTGCTTCTTTAGCCTCTCTTCTCGTCTACATCTTAGCAAAAAGCTTTTCCACTCTGTCTGGCAAGGAGAAACTGTGCCAGCACAGAAAACATCTCCCATCGTGTTCTAGAGGCTGCACGGAGGTCTGCCGAGTGTTTTGCAAGAAGAGAAAGAAAGTTGTCCAAAACAGCTTGCAATCGAATGTTCAAGTGAATAGAAAAGGCAGGAGAGTGGTCAGGTACTGTTTTCTCTCAGTTGGCAAGCTGCGCACACAATCTCAGTGTTGTACAGCTTGTTTCACACCTTTGCGAAGCTGCCGCTCTCTCCGGCTCCCGGAGACGAAGAAGCTGCTTCTTCGCGCAAAGACGATTCTGCCGCTCTCAGTGCTCTGCGGTGTGCGCCTTCTGCCGAAAGAGGTCCGGGAGCGGTGCTTAGCTCTGCAGAGCACCGTACCTTCGTCTTTAGCCTCTCTTCTCGTCTACATCTTAGCAAAAAGCTTTTCCACTCTGTCTGGCAAGGAGAAACTGTGCCAGCACAGAAAACATCTCCCATCGTGTTCTAGAGGCTGCACGGAGGTCTGCCGAGTGTTTTGCAAGAAGAGAAAGAAAGTTGTCCAAAACAGCTTGCAATCGAATGTTCATGTGAATAGAAAAGGCAGGAGAGTGGTCAGGTACTGTTTTCTCTCACTTGGCAAGCGGCGCACACAATCGCAGTGTTGTACAGCTTGTTTCATCACCTTTGCGAAGTTGCCGCTCTCTCCGGCTTCCGGAGACGAAGAAGCTGCTTCTTCGCGCAAAGGCGATTCTGCCGCTCACAGTGCTCTGCAGTGTGTGTCTTCTGCCGAAAGAGGCCCGGGAGCTGTGCTTAGCTCTGCAGAGCACCATACCTGCTTCTTTAGCCTCTCTTCTCGTCTACATCTTAGCAAAAAGCTTTTCCACTCTGTCTGGCAAGGAGAAACTGTGCCAGCACAAAAAACATCTCCCATCGTGTTCTAGAGGCTGCACGCAGGTCTGCCGAGTGTTTTGCAAGAAGAGAAAGAAAGTTGTCCAAAACAGCTTGCAATCGAATGTTCATGTGAATAGAAAAGGCAGGAGAGTGGTCAGGTACTGTTTTCTCTCAGTTGGCAAGCTGTGCACACAATCGCAGTGTTGTACAGCTTGTTTCATCACCTTTGCGAAGCTGCCGCTCTCTGCGGCTCCCGGAGACGAAGAAGCTGCTTCTTCGCGCAAAGACGATTCTGCTGCTCACAGTGCTCTGCGGTGTGTGCCTTCTGCCGAAAGAGGTCCGGGAGTGGTGCTTAGCTCTGCAGAGCACCGTACCTTCGTCTTTAGCCTCTCTTCTCGTCTACATCTTAGCAAAAAGCTTTTCCACTCTGTCTGGCAAGGAGAAACTGTGCCAGCACAGAAAACATCTCCCATCGTGTTCTAGAGGCTGCACGGAGGTCTGCCGAGTGTTTTGCAAGAAGAGAAAGAAAGTTGTCCAAAATAGCTTGCAATCGAATGTTCATGTGAATAGAAAAGGCAGGAGAGTGGTCAGGTACTGTTTTCTCTCACTTGGCAAGCTGCGCACACAATCGCAGTGTTGTACAGCTTGTTTCATCACCTTTGCGAAGTTGCCGCTCTCTCCGGCTCCCGGAGACGAAGAAGCTGCTTCTTCGCGCAAAGACGATTCTGCCGCTCACAGTGCTCTGCGGTGTGCGCCTTCTGCCGAAAGACGCCCGGGAGCGGTGCTTAGCTCTGCAGAGCACCGTACCTTCGTCTTTAGCCTCTCTTCTCGTCTACATCTTAGCAGAAAGCTTTTCCACTCTGTCTGGCAAGGAGAAACTGTGCCAGCACAAAAAACATCTCCCATCGTGTTCTAGAGGCTGCACGCCGGTCTGCCGAGTGTTTTGCAAGAAGAGAAAGAAAGTAGTCCAAAACAGCTTGCAATCGAATGTTCATGTATATAGAAAAGGCAGGAGAGTGGTCAGGTACTGTTTCCTCTCACTTGGCAAGCTGCGCATACAATCGCAGTGTTGTACAGCTTGTTTCATCACCTTTGCGAAGTTGCCGCTCTCTCCGGCTCCCGGAGACGAAGAAGCTGCTTCTTCGCGCAAAGACGATTCTGCCGCTCACAGTGCTCTGCGGTGTGCGCCTTCTGCCGAAAGAGGCCTGGGAGCGGTGCTTAGCTCTGAGAAGCACTGTACCTTCGTCTTTAGCCTCTCTTCTCGTCTACATCTTAGCAAAAAGCTTTTCCACTCTGTCTGGCAAGGAGAAACTGTGCCAGCACAGAAAACATCTCCCATCGTGTTCTAGAGGCTGCACGGAGGTCTGCCGAGTGTTTTGCAAGAAGAGAAAGAAAGTTGTCCAAAACAGCTTGCAATCGAATGTTCATGTGAATAGAAAAGGCAGGAGAGTGGTCAGGTACTGTTTTCTCTCAGTTGGCAAGCTGCGCACACAATCGCAGTGTTGTACAGCTTGTTTCATCACCTTTGCGGAGTTGCCGCTCTCTCCGGCTCCCGGAGACGAAGAAGCTGCTTCTTCGCGCAAAGACGATTCTGCCGCTCACAGTGCTCTGCGGTGTGCGCCTTCTGCCGAAAGAGGCCCGGGAGCTGTGCTTGGCTCTGAGAAGCACCATACGTGCTTCTTTAGCCGCTCTTCTCGTCTACATCTTAGCAAAAAGCTTTTCCACTCTGTCTGGCAAAGAGGAACTGTGCCAGCACAAAAAACATCTCCCATCGTGTTCTAGAGGCTGCACGCAGGTCTGCCGAGTGTTTTGCAAGAAGAGAAAGAAAGTTGTCCAAAACAGCTTGCAATCGAATGTTCATGTGAATAGAAAAGGCAGGAGAGTGGTCAGGTACTGTTTTCTCTCACTTGGCAAGCTGTGCACACAATCGCAGTGTTGTACAGCTTGTTACATCACCTTTGCCAAGTTGCCGCTCTCTCCGGCTCCCGGAGACGAAGAAGCTGCTTCTTCGCGCAAAGACGATTCTGCCGCTCACAGTGCTCTGCGGTGTGCGCCTTCTGCCGAAAGAGCCCCGGGAGCTGTGCTTAGCTCTGAGAAGCACCATACGTGCTTCTTTAGCCTCTCTTCTCGTCTACATCTTAGCAAAAAGCTTTTCCACTCTGTCTGGCAAGGAGAAACTGTGCCAGCACAGAAAACATCTCCCATCGTGTTCTAGAGGCTGCACGGAGGTCTGCCGAGTGTTTTGCAAGAAGAGAAAGAAAGTTGTCCAAAACAGCTTGCAATCGAATGTTCAAGTGAATAGAAAAGGCAGGAGAGTGGTCAGGTACTGTTTTCTCTCAGTTGGCAAGCTGCGCACACAATCTCAGTGTTGTACAGCTTGTTTCACACCTTTGCGAAGCTGCCGCTCTCTCCGGCTCCCGGAGACGAAGAAGCTGCTTCTTCGCCCAAAGACGATTCTGCCGCTCTCAGTGCTCTGCGGTGTGCGCCTTCTGCCGAAAGAGGTCCGGGAGCGGTGCTTAGCTCTGCAGAGCACCGTACCTTCGTCTTTAGCCTCTCTTCTCGTCTACATCTTAGCAAAAAGCTTTTCCACTCTGTCTGGAGAGGAGAAACTGTGCCATAACAGAAAACATCTCCCATCGTGTTCTAGAGGCTGCACGGAGGTCTGCCGAGTGTTTTGCAAGAAGAGAAAGAAAGTTGTCCAAAACAGCTTGCAATCGAATGTTCATGTGAATAGAAAAGGCAGGAGAGTGGTCAGGTACTGTTTTCTCTCACTTGGCAAGCTGCGCACACAATCGCAGTGTTGTACAGCTTGTTTCATCACCTTTGCGAAGTTGCCGCTCTCTCCGGCTCCCGGAGACGAAGAAGCTGCTTCTTCGCGCAAAGACGATTCTGCCGCTCACAGTGCTCTGCCGTGTGCGCCTTCTGCCGAAAGACGCCCGGGAGCGGTGCTTAGCTCTGCAGAGCACCGTACCTTCGTCTTTAGCCTCTCTTCTCGTCTACATCTTAGCAGAAAGCTTTTCCACTCTGTCTGGCAAGGAGAAACTGTGCCAGCACAAAAAACATCTCCCATCGTGTTCTAGAGGCTGCACGCCGGTCTGCCGAGTGTTTTGCAAGAAGAGAAAGAAAGTTGTCCAAAACAGCTTGCAATCGAATGTTCATGTATATAGAAAAGGCAGGAGAGTGGTCAGGTACTGTTTCCTCTCACTTGGCAAGCTGCGCACACAATCGCAGTGTTGTACAGCTTGTTTCATCACCTTTGCGAAGTTGCCGCTCTCTCCGGCTCCCGGAGACGAAGAAGCTGCTTCTTCGCGCAAAGACGATTCTGCCGCTCACAGTGCTCTGCGGTGTGCGCCTTCTGCCGAAAGAGGCCTGGGAGCGGTGCTTAGCTCTGCAGAGCACTGTACCTTCGTCTTTAGCCTCTCTTCTCGTCTACATCTTAGCAAAAAGCTTTTCCACTCTGTCTGGCAAGGAGAAACTGTGCCAGCACAGAAAACATCTCCCATCGTGTTCTAGAGGCTGCACGGAGGTCTGCCGAGTGTTTTGCAAGAAGAGAAAGAAAGTTGTCCAAAACAGCTTGCAATCGAATGTTCATGTGAATAGAAAAGGCAGGAGAGTGGTCAGGTACTGTTTTCTCTCACTTGGCAAGCTGCGCACACAATCGCAGTGTTGTACAGCTTGTTTCATCACCTTTGCGGAGTTGCCGCTCTCTCCGGCTCCCGGAGACGAAGAAGCTGCTTCTTCGCGCAAAGACGATTCTGCCGCTCACAGTGCTCTGCGGTGTGCGCCTTCTGCCGAAAGAGGCCCGGGAGCTGTGCTTGGCTCTGAGAAGCACCATACGTGCTTCTTTAGCCGCTCTTCTCGTCTACATCTTAGCAAAAAGCTTTTCCACTCTGTCTGGCAAAGAGGAACTGTGCCAGCACAAAAAACATCTCCCATCGTGTTCTAGAGGCTGCACGGAGGTCTGCCGAGTGTTTTGCAAGAAGAGAAAGAAAGTTGTCCAAAACAGCTTGGAATCGAATGTTCATGTGATTACAAAAGGCAGGAGAGTGGTCAGGTACTGTTTTCTCTCACTTGGCAAGCTGTGCACACAATCGCAGTGTTGTACAGCTTGTTACATCACCTTTGCCAAGTTGCCGCTCTCTCCGGCTCCCGGAGACGAAGAAGCTGCTTCTTCGCGCAAAGACGATTCTGCCGCTCACAGTGCTCTGCGGTGTGCGCCTTCTGCCGAAAGAGCCCCGGGAGCTGTGCTTAGCTCTGAGAAGCACCATACGTGCTTCTTTAGCCTCTCTTCTCGTCTACATCTTAGCAAAAAGCTTTTCCACTCTGTCTGGCAAGGAGAAACTGTGCCAGCACAGAAAACATCTCCCATCGTGTTCTAGAGGCTGCACGGAGGTCTGCCGAGTGTTTTGCAAGAAGAGAAAGAAAGTTGTCCAAAACAGCTTGCAATCGAATGTTCAAGTGAATAGAAAAGGCAGGAGAGTGGTCAGGTACTGTTTTCTCTCACTTGGCAAGCTGCGCACACAATCTCAGTGTTGTACAGCTTGTTTCACACCTTTGCGAAGCTGCCGCTCTCTCCGGCTCCCGGAGACGAAGAAGCTGCTTCTTCGCGCAAAGACGATTCTGCCGCTCTCAGTGCTCTGCGGTGTGCGCCTTCTGCCGAAAGAGGTCCGGGAGCGGTGCTTAGCTCTGCAGAGCACCGTACCTTCGTCTTTAGCCTCTCTTCTCGTCTACATCTTAGCAAAAAGCTTTTCCACTCTGTCTGGCAAGGAGAAACTGTGCCAGCACAGAAAACATCTCCCATCGTGTTCTAGAGGCTGCACGGAGGTCTGCCGAGTGTTTTGCAAGAAGAGAAAGAAAGTTGTCCAAAACAGCTTGCAATCGAATGTTCATGTGAATAGAAAAGGCAGGAGAGTGGTCAGGTACTGTTTTCTCTCAGTTGGCAAGCTGCGCACACAATCGCAGTGTTGTACAGCTTGTTTCATCACCTTTGCGAAGTTGCCGCTCTCTCCGGCTTCCGGAGACGAAGAAGCTGCTTCTTCGCGCAAAGGCGATTCTGCCGCTCACAGTGCTCTGCAGTGTGTGTCTTCTGCCGAAAGAGGCCCGGGAGCTGTGCTTAGCTCTGCAGAGCACCATACCTGCTTCTTTAGCCTCTCTTCTCGTCTACATCTTAGCAAAAAGCTTTTCCACTCTGTCTGGCAAGGAGAAACTGTGCCAGCACAAAAAACATCTCCCATCGTGTTCTAGAGGCTGCACGCAGGTCTGCCGAGTGTTTTGCAAGAAGAGAAAGAAAGTTGTCCAAAACAGCTTCCAATCGAATGTTCATGTGAATAGAAAAGGCAGGAGAGTGGTCAGGTACTGTTTTCTCTCAGTTGGCAAGCTGTGCACACAATCGCAGTGTTGTACAGCTTGTTTCATCACCTTTGCGAAGCTGCCGCTCTCTGCGGCTCCCGGAGACGAAGAAGCTGCTTCTTCGCGCAAAGACGATTCTGCTGCTCACAGTGCTCTGCGGTGTGTGCCTTCTGCCGAAAGAGGTCCGGGAGCGGTGCTTAGCTCTGCAGAGCACCGTACCTTCGTCTTTAGCCTCTCTTCTCGTCTACATCTTAGCAAAAAGCTTTTCCACTCTGTCTGGCAAGGAGAAACTGTGCCAGCACAGAAAACATCTCCCATCGTGTTCTAGAGGCTGCACGGAGGTCTGCCGAGTGTTTTGCAAGAAGAGAAAGAAAGTTGTCCAAAATAGCTTGCAATCGAATGTTCATGTGAATAGAAAAGGCAGGAGAGTGGTCAGGTACTGTTTTCTCTCACTTGGCAAGCTGCGCACACAATCGCAGTGTTGTACAGCTTGTTTCATCACCTTTGCGAAGTTGCCGCTCTCTCCGGCTCCCGGAGACGAAGAAGCTGCTTCTTCGCGCAAAGACGATTCTGCCGCTCACAGTGCTCTGCGGTGTGCGCCTTCTGCCGAAAGACGCCCGGGAGCGGTGCTTAGCTCTGCAGAGCACCGTACCTTCGTCTTTAGCCTCTCTTCTCGTCTACATCTTAGCAGAAAGCTTTTCCACTCTGTCTGGCAAGGAGAAACTGTGCCAGCACAAAAAACATCTCCCATCGTGTTCTAGAGGCTGCACGCCGGTCTGCCGAGTGTTTTGCAAGAAGAGAAAGAAAGTTGTCCAAAACAGCTTGCAATCGAATGTTCATGTATATAGAAAAGGCACGAGAGTGGTCAGGTACTGTTTCCTCTCACTTGGCAAGCTGCGCACACAATCGCAGTGTTGTACAGCTTGTTTCATCACCTTTGCGAAGTTGCCGCTCTCTCCGGCTCCCGGAGACGAAGAAGCTGCTTCTTCGCGCAAAGACGATTCTGCCGCTCACAGTGCTCTGCGGTGTGCGCCTTCAGCCGAAAGAGGCCTGGGAGCGGTGCTTAGCTCTGCAGAGCACTGTACCTTCGTCTTTAGCCTCTCTTCTCGTCTACATCTTAGCAAAAAGCTTTTCCACTCTGTCTGGCAAGGAGAAACTGTGCCAGCACAGAAAACATCTCCCATCGTGTTCTAGAGGCTGCACGGAGGTCTGCCGAGTGTTTTGCAAGAAGAGAAAGAAAGTTGTCCAAAACAGCTTGCAATCGAATGTTCATGTGAATAGAAAAGGCAGGAGAGTGGTCAGGTACTGTTTTCTCTCACTTGGCAAGCTGCGCACACAATCGCAGTGTTGTACAGCTTGTTTCATCACCTTTGCGGAGTTGCCGCTCTCTCCGGCTCCCGGAGACGAAGAAGCTGCTTCTTCGCGCAAAGACGATTCTGCCGCTCACAGTGCTCTGCGGTGTGCGCCTTCTGCCGAAAGAGGCCCGGGAGCTGTGCTTGGCTCTGAGAAGCACCATACGTGCTTCTTTAGCCGCTCTTCTCGTCTACATCTTAGCAAAAAGCTTTTCCACTCTGTCTGGCAAAGAGGAACTGTGCCAGCACAAAAAACATCTCCCATCGTGTTCTAGACGCTGCACGGAGGTCTGCCGAGTGTTTTGCAAGAAGAGAAAGAAAGTTGTCCAAAACAGCTTGCAATCGAATGTTCATGTGAATAGAAAAGGCAGGAGAGTGGTCAGGTACTGTTTTCTCTCACTTGGCAAGCTGCGCACACAATCGCAGTGTTGTACAGCTTGTTTCATCACCTTTGCGAAGTTGCCGCTCTCTCCGGCTCCCGGAGACGAAGAAGCTGCTTCTTCGCGCAAAGACGATTCTGCCGCTCACAGTGCTCTGCGGTGTGCGCCTTCTGCCGAAAGAGGTCCGGGTGCGGTGCTTAGCTCTGCAGAGCACCGTACCTTCGTCTTTAGCCTCTCTTCTCGTCTACATCTTAGCAAAAAGCTTTTCCACTCTGTCTGGCAAGGAGAAACTGTGCCAGCACAGAAAACATCTCCCATCGTGTTCTAGAGGCTGCACGCAGGTCTGCCGAGTGTTTTGCAAGAAGAGAAAGAAAGTTGTCCAAAACAGCTTGCAATCGAATGTTCATGTGAATAGAAAAGGCAGGAGAGTGGTCAGGTACTGTTTTCTCTCAAGTGGCGAGCTGCGCACACAATCGCAGTGTTGTACAGCTTGTTTCATCACCTTTGCGAAGTTGCCGCTCTCTCCGGCTCCCGGAGACGAAGAAGCTGCTTCTTCGCGCAAAGACGATTCTGCCGCTCACAGTGCTCTGCTGTGTGCGCCTTCTGCCGAAAGAAGCCCGGGAGCGGTGCTTAGCTCTGCAGAGCACCGTACCTTCGTCTTTAGCCTCTCTTCTCGTCTACATCTTAGCAAAAAGCTTTTCCACTCTGTCTGGCAAGGAGAAACTGTGCCAGCACAGAAAACATCTCCCATCGTCTTCTAGAGGCTCCACGGAGGTCTGCCGAGTGTTTTGCAAGAAGAGAAAGAAAGTTGTCCAAAATAGTTTGCAATCGAATGTTCATGTGAATAGAAAAGGCAGGAGAGTGGTCAGGTACTGTTTTCTCTCAGTTGGCACGCTGCGCACACAATCGCAGTGTTGTACAGCTTGTTTCATCACCTTTGCGAAGTTTCCACTCTCTCCGGCTCCCGGAGACGAAGAAGCTGCTTCTTCGCGCAAAGACGATTCTGCCGCTCACAGTGCTCTGCGGTGTGCGCCTTCTGCCGAAAGAGGTCCGGGAGCGGTGCTTAGCTCTGCAGAGCACCGTACCTTCGTCTTTAGCCTCTCTTCTCGTCTACATCTTAGCAAAAAGCTTTTCCACTCTGTCTGGCAAGGAGAAACTGTGCCAGCACAGAAAACATCTCCCATCGTGTTCTAGAGGCTGCACGGAGGTCTGCCGAGTGTTTTGCAAGAAGAGAAAGAAAGTTGTCCAAAACAGCTTGCAATCGAATGTTCATGTGAATAGAAAAGGCAGGAGAGTGGTCAGGTACTGTTTTCTCTCAGTTGGCACGCTGCGCACACAATCGCAGTGTTGTACAGCTTGTTTCATCACCTTTGCGAAGTTGCCGCTCTCTCCGGCTCCCGGAGACGAAGAAGCTGCTTCTTCTCGCAAAGACGATTCTGCCGCTCACAGTGCTCTGCGGTGTGCGCCTTCTGCCGAAAGACGCCCGGGAGCTGTGCTTAGCTCTGCAGAGCACCGTACCTTCGTCTTTAGCCTCTCTTCTCGTCTACATCTTAGCAAAAAGCTTTTCCACTCTGTCTGGCAAGGAGAAACTGTGCCAGCACAAAAAACATCTCCCATCGTGTTCTAGAGGCTGCACGCAGGTCTGCCGAGTGTTTTGCAAGAAGAGAAAGAAAGTTGTCCAAAACAGCTTGCAATCGAATGTTCATGTGAATAGAAAAGGCAGGAGAGTGGTCAGGTACTGTTTTCTCTCAAGTGGCGAGCTGCACACACAATCGCAGTGTTGTACAGCTTGTTTCATCACCTTTGCGAAGTTGCCGCTCTCTCCGGCTCCCGGAGACGAAGAAGCTGCTTCTTCGCGCAAAGACGATTCTGCCGCTCACAGTGCTCTGCGGTGTGCGCCTTCAGCCGAAAGAGGCCTGGGAGCGGTGCTTAGCTCTGCAGAGCACTGTACCTTCGTCTTTAGCCTCTCTTCTCGTCTACATCTTAGCAAAAAGCTTTTCCACTCTGTCTGGCAAGGAGAAACTGTGCCAGCACAGAAAACATCTCCCATCGTGTTCTAGAGGCTGCACGGAGGTCTGCCGAGTGTTTTGCAAGAAGAGAAAGAAAGTTGTCCAAAACAGCTTGCAATCGAATGTTCATGTGAATAGAAAAGGCAGGAGAGTGGTCAGGTACTGTTTTCTCTCACTTGGCAAGCTGCGCACACAATCGCAGTGTTGTACAGCTTGTTTCATCACCTTTGCGGAGTTGCCGCTCTCTCCGGCTCCCGGAGACGAAGAAGCTGCTTCTTCGCGCAAAGACGATTCTGCCGCTCACAGTGCTCTGCGGTGTGCGCCTTCTGCCGAAAGAGGCCCGGGAGCTGTGCTTGGCTCTGAGAAGCACCATACGTGCTTCTTTAGCCGCTCTTCTCGTCTACATCTTAGCAAAAAGCTTTTCCACTCTGTCTGGCAAAGAGGAACTGTGCCAGCACAAAAAACATCTCCCATCGTGTTCTAGACGCTGCACGGAGGTCTGCCGAGTGTTTTGCAAGAAGAGAAAGAAAGTTGTCCAAAACAGCTTGCAATCGAATGTTCATGTGAATAGAAAAGGCAGGAGAGTGGTCAGGTACTGTTTTCTCTCACTTGGCAAGCTGCGCACACAATCGCAGTGTTGTACAGCTTGTTTCATCACCTTTGCGAAGTTGCCGCTCTCTCCGGCTCCCGGAGACGAAGAAGCTGCTTCTTCGCGCAAAGACGATTCTGCCGCTCACAGTGCTCTGCGGTGTGCGCCTTCTGCCGAAAGAGGTCCGGGTGCGGTGCTTAGCTCTGCAGAGCACCGTACCTTCGTCTTTAGCCTCTCTTCTCGTCTACATCTTAGCAAAAAGCTTTTCCACTCTGTCTGGCAAGGAGAAACTGTGCCAGCACAGAAAACATCTCCCATCGTGTTCTAGAGGCTGCACGCAGGTCTGCCGAGTGTTTTGCAAGAAGAGAAAGAAAGTTGTCCAAAACAGCTTGCAATCGAATGTTCATGTGAATAGAAAAGGCAGGAGAGTGGTCAGGTACTGTTTTCTCTCAAGTGGCGAGCTGCGCACACAATCGCAGTGTTGTACAGCTTGTTTCATCACCTTTGCGAAGTTGCCGCTCTCTCCGGCTCCCGGAGACGAAGAAGCTGCTTCTTCGCGCAAAGACGATTCTGCCGCTCACAGTGCTCTGCTGTGTGCGCCTTCTGCCGAAAGAAGCCCGGGAGCGGTGCTTAGCTCTGCAGAGCACCGTACCTTCGTCTTTAGCCTCTCTTCTCGTCTACATCTTAGCAAAAAGCTTTTCCACTCTGTCTGGCAAGGAGAAACTGTGCCAGCACAGAAAACATCTCCCATCGTCTTCTAGAGGCTCCACGGAGGTCTGCCGAGTGTTTTGCAAGAAGAGAAAGAAAGTTGTCCAAAATAGTTTGCAATCGAATGTTCATGTGAATAGAAAAGGCAGGAGAGTGGTCAGGTACTGTTTTCTCTCAGTTGGCACGCTGCGCACACAATCGCAGTGTTGTACAGCTTGTTTCATCACCTTTGCGAAGTTTCCACTCTCTCCGGCTCCCGGAGACGAAGAAGCTGCTTCTTCGCGCAAAGACGATTCTGCCGCTCACAGTGCTCTGCGGTGTGCGCCTTCTGCCGAAAGAGGTCCGGGAGCGGTGCTTAGCTCTGCAGAGCACCGTACCTTCGTCTTTAGCCTCTCTTCTCGTCTACATCTTAGCAAAAAGCTTTTCCACTCTGTCTGGCAAGGAGAAACTGTGCCAGCACAGAAAACATCTCCCATCGTGTTCTAGAGGCTGCACGGAGGTCTGCCGAGTGTTTTGCAAGAAGAGAAAGAAAGTTGTCCAAAACAGCTTGCAATCGAATGTTCATGTGAATAGAAAAGGCAGGAGAGTGGTCAGGTACTGTTTTCTCTCAGTTGGCACGCTGCACACACAATCGCAGTGTTGTACAGCTTGTTTCATCACCTTTGCGAAGTTGCCGCTCTCTCCGGCTCCCGGAGACGAAGAAGCTGCTTCTTCTCGCAAAGACGATTCTGCCGCTCACAGTGCTCTGCGGTGTGCGCCTTCTGCCGAAAGACGCCCGGGAGCTGTGCTTAGCTCTGCAGAGCACCGTACCTTCGTCTTTAGCCTCTCTTCTCGTCTACATCTTAGCAAAAAGCTTTTCCACTCTGTCTGGCAAGGAGAAACTGTGCCAGCACAAAAAACATCTCCCATCGTGTTCTAGAGGCTGCACGCAGGTCTGCCGAGTGTTTTGCAAGAAGAGAAAGAAAGTTGTCCAAAACAGCTTGCAATCGAATGTTCATGTGAATAGAAAAGGCAGGAGAGTGGTCAGGTACTGTTTTCTCTCAAGTGGCGAGCTGCACACACAATCGCAGTGTTGTACAGCTTGTTTCATCACCTTTGCGAAGTTGCCGCTCTCTCCGGCTCCCGGAGACGAAGAAGCTGCTTCTTCGCGCAAAGACGATTCTGCCGCTCACAGTGCTCTGCAGTGTGCGCCTTCTGCCGAAAGAGCCCCGGGAGCTGTGCTTAGCTCTGAGAAGCACCATACGTGCTTCTTTAGCCTCTCTTCTCGTCTACATCTTAGCAAAAAGCTTTTCCACTCTGTCTGGCAAGGAGAAACTGTGCCAGCACAGAAAACATCTCCCATCGTGTTCTAGAGGCTGCACGGAGGTCTGCCGAGTGTTTTGCAAGAAGAGAAAGAAAGATGTCCAAAACAGCTTGCAATCGAATGTTCATGTGAATAGAAAAGGCAGGAGAGTGGTCAGGTACTGTTTTCTCTCACTTGGCAAGCTGCGCACACAATCGCAGTGTTGTACAGCTTGTTTCATCACCTTTGCGAAGTTGCCGCTCTCTCCGGCTCCCGGAGACGAAGAAGCTGCTTCTTCGCGCAAAGACGATTCTGCCGCTCACAGTGCTCTGCGGTGTGCGCCTTCTGCCGAAAGAGGTCCGGGAGCGGTGCTTAGCTCTGCAGAGCACCGTACCTTCGTCTTTAGCCTCTCTTCTCGTCTACATCTTAGCAAAAAGCTTTTCCACTCTGTCTGGCAAGGAGAAACTGTGCCAGCACAGAAAACATCTCCCATCGTGTTCTAGAGGCTGCACGGAGGTCTGCCGAGTGTTTTGCAAGAAGAGAAAGAAAGTTGTCCAAAACAGCTTCCAATCGAATGTTCATGTGAATAGAAAAGGCAGGAGAGTTGTCAGGTACTGTTTTCTCTCAGTTGGCAAGATGCGCACACAATCTCAGTGTTGTACAGCTTGTTTCACACCTTTGCGAAGCTGCCGCTCTCTCCGGCTCCCGGAGACGAAGAAGCTGCTTCTTCGCGCAAAGACGATTCTGCCGCTCTCAGTGCTCTGCGGTGTGCGCCTTCTGCCGAAAGAGGTCCGGGAGCGGTGCTTAGCTCTGCAGAGCACCGTACCTTCGTCTTTAGCCTCTCTTCTCGTCTACATCTTAGCAAAAAGCTTTTCCACTCTGTCTGGCAAGGAGAAACTGTGCCAGCACAGAAAACATCTCCCATCGTGTTCTAGAGGCTGCACGCAGGTCTGCCGAGTGTTTTGCAAGAAGAGAAAGAAAGTTGTCCAAAACAGCTTGCAATCGAATGTTCATGTGAATAGAAAAGGCAGGAGAGTGGTCAGGTACTGTTTTCTCTCACTTGGCAAGGGGCGCACACAATCGCAGTGTTGTACAGCTTGTTTCATCACCTTTGCGAAGTTGCCGCTCTCTCCGGCTTCCGGAGACGAAGAAGCTGCTTCTTCGCGCAAAGGCGATTCTGCCGCTCACAGTGCTCTGCAGTGTGTGTCTTCTGCCGAAAGAGGCCCGGGAGCTGTGCTTAGCTCTGCAGAGCACCATACCTGCTTCTTTAGCCTCTCTTCTCGTCTACATCTTAGCAAAAAGCTTTTCCACTCTGTCTGGCAAGGAGAAACTGTGCCAGCACAAAAAACATCTCCCATCGTGTTCTAGAGGCTGCACGGAGGTCTGCCGAGTGTTTTGCAAGAAGAGAAAGAAAGTTGTCCAAAACAGCTTGCAATCGAATGTTCAAGTGAATAGAAAAGGCAGGAGAGTGGTCAGGTACTGTTTTCTCTCAGTTGGCAAGCTGCGCACACAATCGCAGTGTTGTACAGCTTGTTTCACACCTTTGCGAAGCTGCCGCTCTCTCCGGCTCCCGGAGACGAAGAAGCTGCTTCTTCGCGCAAAGACGATTCTGCCGCTCACAGTGCTCTGCGGTGTGCGCCTTCTGCCGAAAGAGGTCCGGGAGCGGTGCTTAGCTCTGCAGAGCACCGTACCTTCGTCTTTAGCCTCTCTTCTCGTCTACATCTTAGCAAAAAGCTTTTCCACTCTGTCTGGCAAGGAGAAACTGTGCCAGCACAGAAAACATCTCCCATCGTGTTCTAGAGGCTGCACGGAGGTCTGCCGAGTGTTTTGCAAGAAGAGAAAGAAAGTTGTCCAAAACAGCTTGCAATCGAATGTTCATGTGAATAGAAAAGGCAGGAGAGTGGTCAGGTACTGTTTTCTCTCACTTGGCAAGCGGCGCACACAATCGCAGTGTTGTACAGCTTGTTTCATCACCTTTGCGAAGTTGCCGCTCTCTCCGGCTTCCGGAGACGAAGAAGCTGCTTCTTCGCGCAAAGGCGATTCTGCCGCTCACAGTGCTCTGCAGTGTGTGTCTTCTGCCGAAAGAGGCCCGGGAGCTGTGCTTAGCTCTGCAGAGCACCATACGTGCTTCTTTAGCCTCTCTTCTCGTCTACATCTTAGCAAAAAGCTTTTCCACTCTGTCTGGCAAGGAGAAACTGTGCCAGCACAGAAAACATCTCCCATCGTGTTCTAGAGGCTGCACGCAGGTCTGCCGAGTGTTTTGCAAGAAGAGAAAGAAAGTTGTCCAAAACAGCTTCCAATCGAATGTTCATGTGAATAGAAAAGGCAGGAGAGTGGTCAGGTACTGTTTTCTCTCAGTTGGCAAGCTGTGCACACAATCGCAGTGTTGTACAGCTTGTTTCATCACCTTTGCGAAGCTGCCGCTCTCTGCGGCTCCCCGAGACGAAGAAGCTGCTTCTTCGCGCAAAGACGATTCTGCTGCTCACAGTGCTCTGCGGTGTGTGCCTTCTGCCGAAAGAGGTCCGGGAGCGGTGCTTAGCTCTGCAGAGCACCGTACCTTCGTCTTTAGCCTCTCTTCTCGTCTACATCTTAGCAAAAAGCTTTTCCACTCTGTCTGGCAAGGAGAAATTGTGCCAGCAAAAAAAACATCTCCCATCGTGTTCTAGAGGCTGCACGGAGGTCTGCCGAGTGTTTTGCAAGAAGAGAAAGAAAGTTGTCCAAAACAGCTTGCAATCGAATGTTCATGTGATTACAAAAGGCAGGAGAGTGGTCAAGTACTGTTTTCTCTCAGTTGGCAAGCTGCGCACACAATCGCAGTGTCGTACAGCTTGTTTCATCACCTTTGCGAAGCTGCCGCTCTCTCCGGCTCCCGGAGACGAAGAAGCTGCTTCTTCGCGCAAAGACGATTCTGCCGCTCACAGTGCTCTGCGGTGTGCGCCTTCTGCCGAAAGACGCCCGGGAGCGGTGCTTAGCTCTGCAGAGCACCGTACCTTCGTCTTTAGCCTCTCTTCTCGTCTACATCTTAGCAAAAAGCTTTTCCACTCTGTCTGGCAAGGAGAAACTGTGCCAGCACAAAAAACATCTCCCATCGTGTTCTAGAGGCTGCACGGAGGTCTGCAGAGTATTTTGCAAGAAGAGAAAGAAAGTTGTCCAAAACAGCTTCCAATCGAATGTTCATGTGAATAGAAAAGGCAGGAGAGTGGTCAGGTACTGTTTTCTCTCAGTTGGCAAGCTGCGCACACAATCGCAGTGTTGTACAGCTTGTTTCATCACCTTTGCGAAGTTGCCGCTCTCTCCGGCTCCCGGAGACGAAGAAGCTGCTTCTTCGCGCAAAGACGATTCTGCCGCTCACAGTGCTCTGCGGTGTGCGCCTTCTGCCGAAAGAGGCCCGGGAGCGGTGCTTAGCTCTGCAGAGCACCGTACCTTCGTCTTTAGCCTCTCTTCTCGTCTACATCTTAGCAAAAAGCTTTTCCACTCTGTCTGGCAAGGAGAAACTGTGCCAGCACAAAAAACATCTACCATCGTGTTCTAGAGGCTGCACGGAGGTCTGCCGAGTGTTTTGCAAGAAGAGAAAGAAAGTTGTCCAAAACAGCTTGCAATCGAATGTTCATGTGAATAGAAAAGGCAGGAGAGTGGTCAGGTACTGTTTTCTCTCAGTTGGCAAGCTGCGCACACAATCGCAGTGTTGTACAGCTTGTTTCATCACCTTTGCGAAGTTGCCGCTCTCTCCGGCTCCCGGAGACGAAGAAGCTGCTTCTTCGCGCAAAGACGATTCTGCCGCTCACAGTGCTCTGCAGTGTGCGCCTTCTGCCGAAAGAGGTCCGGGAGCGGTGCTTAGCTCTGCAGAGCACCGTACCTTCGTCTTTAGCCTCTCTTCTCGTCTACATCTTAGCAAAAAGCTTTTCCACTCTGTCTGGCAAGGAGAAACTGTGCCAGCACAGAAAACATCTCCCATCGTGTTCTAGCGGCTGCACGGAGGTCTGCCGAGTGTTTTGCAAGAAGAGAAAGAAAGTTGTCCAAAACAGCTTGCAATCGAATGTTCATGTGAATAGAAAAGGCAGGAGAGTGGTCAGGTACTGTTTTCTCTCACTTGGCAAACTGCGCACACAATCGCAGTGTTGTACAGCTTGTTTCATCACCTTTGCGAAGTTGCCGCTCTCTCCGGCTCCCGGAGACGAAGAAGCTGCTTCTTCGCGCAAAGACGATTCTGCCGCTCACAGTGCTCTGCGGTGTGCGCCTTCTGCCGAAAGAGGTCCGGGAGCGGTGCTTAGCTCTGCAGAGCACCGTACCTTCGTCTTTAGCCTCTCTTCTCGTCTACATCTTAGCAAAAAGCTTTTCCACTCTGTCTGGCAAGGAGAAACTGTGCCAGCACAGAAAACATCTCCCATCGTGTTCTAGAGGCTGCACGGAGGTCTGCCGAGTGTTTTGCAAGAAGAGAAAGAAAGTTGTCCAAAACAGCTTGCAATCGAATGTTCATGTGAATAGAAAAGGCAGGAGAGTTGTCAGGTACTGTTTTCTCTCAGTTGGCAAGATGCGCACACAATCGCAGTGTTGTACAGCTTGTTTCATCACCTTTGCGAAGTTGCCGCTCTCTCCGGCTCCCGGAGACGAAGAAAATGCTTCTTCGCGCAAAGACGATTCTGCCGCTCACAGTGCTCTGCGGTGTGCGCCTTCTGCCGAAAGAGGTCCGGGAGCGGTGCTTAGCTATGCAGAGCACCGTACCTTCGTCTTTAGCCTCTCTTCTCGTCTACATCTTAGCAAAAAGCTTTTCCACTCTGTCTGGCAAGGAGAAACTGTGCCAGCACAGAAAACATCTCCCATCGTGTTCTAGAGGCTGCACGGAGGTCTGCCGAGTGTTTTGCAAGAAGAGAAAGAAAGTTGTCCAAAATAGCTTGCAATCGAATGTTCATGTGAATAGAAAAGGCAGGAGAGTGGTCAGGTACTGTTTTCTCTCACTTGGCAAGCTGCGCACACAATCGCAGTGTTGTACAGCTTGTTTCATCACCTTTGCGAAGTTGCCGCTCTCTCCGGCTCCCGGAGACGAAGAAGCTGCTTCTTCGCGCAAAGACGATTCTGCCGCTCACAGTGCTCTGCGGTGTGCGCCTTCTGCCGAAAGACGCCCGGGAGCGGTGCTTAGCTCTGCAGAGCACCGTACCTTCGTCTTTAGCCTCTCTTCTCGTCTACATCTTAGCAGAAAGCTTTTCCACTCTGTCTGGCAAGGAGAAACTGTGCCAGCACAAAAAACATCTCCCATCGTGTTCTAGAGGCTGCACGCCGGTCTGCCGAGTGTTTTGCAAGAAGAGAAAGAAAGTAGTCCAAAACAGCTTGCAATCGAATGTTCATGTATATAGAAAAGGCAGGAGAGTGGTCAGGTACTGTTTCCTCTCACTTGGCAAGCTGCGCATACAATCGCAGTGTTGTACAGCTTGTTTCATCACCTTTGCGAAGTTGTCGCTCTCTCCGGCTCCCGGAGACGAAGAAGCTGCTTCTTCGCGCAAAGACGATTCTGCCGCTCACAGTGCTCTGCGGTGTGCGCCTTCTGCCGAAAGAGGCCTGGGAGCGGTGCTTAGCTCTGAGAAGCACTGTACCTTCGTCTTTAGCCTCTCTTCTCGTCTACATCTTAGCAAAAAGCTTTTCCACTCTGTCTGGCAAGGAGAAACTGTGCCAGCACAGAAAACATCTCCCATCGTGTTCTAGAGGCTGCACGGAGGTCTGCCGAGTGTTTTGCAAGAAGAGAAAGAAAGTTGTCCAAAACAGCTTGCAATCGAATGTTCATGTGAATAGAAAAGGCAGGAGAGTGGTCAGGTACTGTTTTCTCTCACTTGGCAAGCTGCGCACACAATCGCAGTGTTGTACAGCTTGTTTCATCACCTTTGCGGAGTTGCCGCTCTCTCCGGCTCCCGGAGACGAAGAAGCTGCTTCTTCGCGCAAAGACGATTCTGCCGCTCACAGTGCTCTGCGGTGTGCGCCTTCTGCCGAAAGAGGCCCGGGAGCTGTGCTTGGCTCTGAGAAGCACCATACGTGCTTCTTTAGCCGCTCTTCTCGTCTACATCTTAGCAAAAAGCTTTTCCACTCTGTCTGGCAAAGAGGAACTGTGCCAGCACAAAAAACATCTCCCATCGTGTTCTAGAGGCTGCACGCAGGTCTGCCGAGTGTTTTGCAAGAAGAGAAAGAAAGTTGTCCAAAACAGCTTGCAATCGAATGTTCATGTGAATAGAAAAGGCAGGAGAGTGGTCAGGTACTGTTTTCTCTCACTTGGCAAGCTGTGCACACAATCGCAGTGTTGTACAGCTTGTTACATCACCTTTGCCAAGTTGCCGCTCTCTCCGGCTCCCGGAGACGAAGAAGCTGCTTCTTCGCGCAAAGACGATTCTGCCGCTCACAGTGCTCTGCGGTGTGCGCCTTCTGCCGAAAGAGCCCCGGGAGCTGTGCTTAGCTCTGAGAAGCACCATACGTGCTTCTTTAGCCTCTCTTCTCGTCTACATCTTAGCAAAAAGCTTTTCCACTCTGTCTGGCAAGGAGAAACTGTGCCAGCACAGAAAACATCTCCCATCGTGTTCTAGAGGCTGCACGGAGGTCTGCCGAGTGTTTTGCAAGAAGAGAAAGAAAGTTGTCCAAAACAGCTTGCAATCGAATGTTCAAGTGAATAGAAAAGGCAGGAGAGTGGTCAGGTACTGTTTTCTCTCAGTTGGCAAGCTGCGCACACAATCTCAGTGTTGTACAGCTTGTTTCACACCTTTGCGAAGCTGCCGCTCTCTCCGGCTCCCGGAGACGAAGAAGCTGCTTCTTCGCCCAAAGACGATTCTGCCGCTCTCAGTGCTCTGCGGTGTGCGCCTTCTGCCGAAAGAGGTCCGGGAGCGGTGCTTAGCTCTGCAGAGCACCGTACCTTCGTCTTTAGCCTCTCTTCTCGTCTACATCTTAGCAAAAAGCTTTTCCACTCTGTCTGGCAAGGAGAAACTGTGCCATAACAGAAAACATCTCCCATCGTGTTCTAGAGGCTGCACGGAGGTCTGCCGAGTGTTTTGCAAGAAGAGAAAGAAAGTTGTCCAAAACAGCTTGCAATCGAATGTTCATGTGAATAGAAAAGGCAGGAGAGTGGTCAGGTACTGTTTTCTCTCACTTGGCAAGCTGCGCACACAATCGCAGTGTTGTACAGCTTGTTTCATCACCTTTGCGAAGTTGCCGCTCTCTCCGGCTCCCGGAGACGAAGAAGCTGCTTCTTCGCGCAAAGACGATTCTGCCGCTCACAGTGCTCTGCGGTGTGCGCCTTCTGCCGAAAGACGCCCGGGAGCGGTGCTTAGCTCTGCAGAGCACCGTACCTTCGTCTTTAGCCTCTCTTCTCGTCTACATCTTAGCAGAAAGCTTTTCCACTCTGTCTGGCAAGGAGAAACTGTGCCAGCACAAAAAACATCTCCCATCGTGTTCTAGAGGCTGCACGCCGGTCTGCCGAGTGTTTTGCAAGAAGAGAAAGAAAGTTGTCCAAAACAGCTTGCAATCGAATGTTCATGTATATAGAAAAGGCAGGAGAGTGGTCAGGTACTGTTTCCTCTCACTTGGCAAGCTGCGCACACAATCGCAGTGTTGTACAGCTTGTTTCATCACCTTTGCGAAGTTGCCGCTCTCTCCGGCTCCCGGAGACGAAGAAGCTGCTTCTTCGCGCAAAGACGATTCTGCCGCTCACAGTGCTCTGCGGTGTGCGCCTTCTGCCGAAAGAGGCCTGGGAGCGGTGCTTAGCTCTGCAGAGCACTGTACCTTCGTCTTTAGCCTCTCTTCTCGTCTACATCTTAGCAAAAAGCTTTTCCACTCTGTCTGGCAAGGAGAAACTGTGCCAGCACAGAAAACATCTCCCATCGTGTTCTAGAGGCTGCACGGAGGTCTGCCGAGTGTTTTGCAAGAAGAGAAAGAAAGTTGTCCAAAACAGCTTGCAATCGAATGTTCATGTGAATAGAAAAGGCAGGAGAGTGGTCAGGTACTGTTTTCTCTCACTTGGCAAGCTGCGCACACAATCGCAGTGTTGTACAGCTTGTTTCATCACCTTTGCGGAGTTGCCGCTCTCTCCGGCTCCCGGAGACGAAGAAGCTGCTTCTTCGCGCAAAGACGATTCTGCCGCTCACAGTGCTCTGCTGTGTGCGCCTTCTGCCGAAAGAGGCCCGGGAGCTGTGCTTGGCTCTGAGAAGCACCATACGTGCTTCTTTAGCCGCTCTTCTCGTCTACATCTTAGCAAAAAGCTTTTCCACTCTGTCTGGCAAAGAGGAACTGTGCCAGCACAAAAAACATCTCCCATCGTGTTCTAGAGGCTGCACGGAGGTCTGCCGAGTGTTTTGCAAGAAGAGAAAGAAAGTTGTCCAAAACAGCTTGCAATCGAATGTTCATGTGATTACAAAAGGCAGGAGAGTGGTCAGGTACTGTTTTCTCTCACTTGGCAAGCTGTGCACACAATCGCAGTGTTGTACAGCTTGTTACATCACCTTTGCCAAGTTGCCGCTCTCTCCGGCTCCCGGAGACGAAGAAGCTGCTTCTTCGCGCAAAGACGATTCTGCCGCTCACAGTGCTCTGCGGTGTGCGCCTTCTGCCGAAAGAGCCCCGGGAGCTGTGCTTAGCTCTGAGAAGCACCATACGTGCTTCTTTAGCCTCTCTTCTCGTCTACATCTTAGCAAAAAGCTTTTCCACTCTGTCTGGCAAGGAGAAACTGTGCCAGCACAGAAAACATCTCCCATCGTGTTCTAGAGGCTGCACGCAGGTCTGCCGAGTGTTTTGCAAGAAGAGAAAGAAAGTTGTCCAAAACAGCTTCCAATCGAATGTTCAAGTGAATAGAAAAGGCAGGAGAGTGGTCAGGTACTGTTTTCTCTCAGTTGGCAAGCTGCGCACACAATCTCAGTGTTGTACAGCTTGTTTCACACCTTTGCGAAGCTGCCGCTCTCTCCGGCTCCCGGAGACGAAGAAGCTGCTTCTTCGCGCAAAGACGATTCTGCCGCTCTCAGTGCTCTGCGGTGTGCGCCTTCTGCCGAAAGAGGTCCGGGAGCGGTGCTTAGCTCTGCAGAGCACCGTACCTTCGTCTTTAGCCTCTCTTCTCGTCTACATCTTAGCAAAAAGCTTTTCCACTCTGTCTGGCAAGGAGAAACTGTGCCAGCACAGAAAACATCTCCCATCGTGTTCTAGAGGCTGCACGGAGGTCTGCCGAGTGTTTTGCAAGAAGAGAAAGAAAGTTGTCCAAAACAGCTTGCAATCGAATGTTCATGTGAATAGAAAAGGCAGGAGAGTGGTCAGGTACTGTTTTCTCTCAGTTGGCAAGCTGCGCACACAATCGCAGTGTTGTACAGCTTGTTTCATCACCTTTGCGAAGTTGCCGCTCTCTCCGGCTTCCGGAGACGAAGAAGCTGCTTCTTCGCGCAAAGGCGATTCTGCCGCTCACAGTGCTCTGCAGTGTGTGTCTTCTGCCGAAAGAGGCCCGGGAGCTGTGCTTAGCTCTGCAGAGCACCATACCTGCTTCTTTAGCCTCTCTTCTCGTCTACATCTTAGCAAAAAGCTTTTCCACTCTGTCTGGCAAGGAGAAACTGTGCCAGCACAAAAAACATCTCCCATCGTGTTCTAGAGGCTGCACGCAGGTCTGCCGAGTGTTTTGCAAGAAGAGAAAGAAAGTTGTCCAAAACAGCTTCCAATCGAATGTTCATGTGAATAGAAAAGGCAGGAGAGTGGTCAGGTACTGTTTTCTCTCAGTTGGCAAGCTGTGCACACAATCGCAGTGTTGTACAGCTTGTTTCATCACCTTTGCGAAGCTGCCGCTCTCTGCGGCTCCCGGAGACGAAGAAGCTGCTTCTTCGCGCAAAGACGATTCTGCTGCTCACAGTGCTCTGCGGTGTGTGCCTTCTGCCGAAAGAGGTCCGGGAGCGGTGCTTAGCTCTGCAGAGCACCGTACCTTCGTCTTTAGCCTCTCTTCTCGTCTACATCTTAGCAAAAAGCTTTTCCACTCTGTCTGGCAAGGAGAAACTGTGCCAGCACAGAAAACATCTCCCATCGTGTTCTAGAGGCTGCACGGAGGTCTGCCGAGTGTTTTGCAAGAAGAGAAAGAAAGTTGTCCAAAATAGCTTGCAATCGAATGTTCATGTGAATAGAAAAGGCAGGAGAGTGGTCAGGTACTGTTTTCTCTCACTTGGCAAGCTGCGCACACAATCGCAGTGTTGTACAGCTTGTTTCATCACCTTTGCGAAGTTGCCGCTCTCTCCGGCTCCCGGAGACGAAGAAGCTGCTTCTTCGCGCAAAGACGATTCTGCCGCTCACAGTGCTCTGCGGTGTGCGCCTTCTGCCGAAAGACGCCCGGGAGCGGTGCTTAGCTCTGCAGAGCACCGTACCTTCGTCTTTAGCCTCTCTTCTCGTCTACATCTTAGCAGAAAGCTTTTCCACTCTGTCTGGCAAGGAGAAACTGTGCCAGCACAAAAAACATCTCCCATCGTGTTCTAGAGGCTGCACGCCGGTCTGCCGAGTGTTTTGCAAGAAGAGAAAGAAAGTTGTCCAAAACAGCTTGCAATCGAATGTTCATGTATATAGAAAAGGCAGGAGAGTGGTCAGGTACTGTTTCCTCTCACTTGGCAAGCTGCGCACACAATCGCAGTGTTGTACAGCTTGTTTCATCACCTTTGCGAAGTTGCCGCTCTCTCCGGCTCCCGGAGACGAAGAAGCTGCTTCTTCGCGCAAAGACGATTCTGCCGCTCACAGTGCTCTGCGGTGTGCGCCTTCAGCCGAAAGAGGCCTGGGAGCGGTGCTTAGCTCTGCAGAGCACTGTACCTTCGTCTTTAGCCTCTCTTCTCGTCTACATCTTAGCAAAAAGCTTTTCCACTCTGTCTGGCAAGGAGAAACTGTGCCAGCACAGAAAACATCTCCCATCGTGTTCTAGAGGCTGCACGGAGGTCTGCCGAGTGTTTTGCAAGAAGAGAAAGAAAGTTGTCCAAAACAGCTTGCAATCGAATGTTCATGTGAATAGAAAAGGCAGGAGAGTGGTCAGGTACTGTTTTCTCTCACTTGGCAAGCTGCGCACACAATCGCAGTGTTGTACAGCTTGTTTCATCACCTTTGCGGAGTTGCCGCTCTCTCCGGCTCCCGGAGACGAAGAAGCTGCTTCTTCGCGCAAAGACGATTCTGCCGCTCACAGTGCTCTGCGGTGTGCGCCTTCTGCCGAAAGAGGCCCGGGAGCTGTGCTTGGCTCTGAGAAGCACCATACGTGCTTCTTTAGCCGCTCTTCTCGTCTACATCTTAGCAAAAAGCTTTTCCACTCTGTCTGGCAAAGAGGAACTGTGCCAGCACAAAAAACATCTCCCATCGTGTTCTAGACGCTGCACGGAGGTCTGCCGAGTGTTTTGCAAGAAGAGAAAGAAAGTTGTCCAAAACAGCTTGCAATCGAATGTTCATGTGAATAGAAAAGGCAGGAGAGTGGTCAGGTACTGTTTTCTCTCACTTGGCAAGCTGCGCACACAATCGCAGTGTTGTACAGCTTGTTTCATCACCTTTGCGAAGTTGCCGCTCTCTCCGGCTTCCGGAGACGAAGAAGCTGCTTTTTCGCGCAAAGGCGATTCTGCCGCTCACAGTGCTCTGCAGTGTGTGTCTTCTGCCGAAAGAGGCCCGGGAGCTGTGCTTAGCTCTGCAGAGCACCATACCTGCTTCTTTAGCCTCTCTTCTCGTCTACATCTTAGCAAAAAGCTTTTCCACTCTGTCTGGCAAGGAGAAACTGTGCCAGCACAAAAAACATCTCCCATCGTGTTCTAGAGGCTGCACGCAGGTCTGCCGAGTGTTTTGCAAGAAGAGAAAGAAAGTTGTCCAAAACAGCTTCCAATCGAATGTTCATGTGAATAGAAAAGGCAGGAGAGTGGTCAGGTACTGTTTTCTCTCAGTTGGCAAGCTGTGCACACAATCGCAGTGTTGTACAGCTTGTTTCATCACCTTTGCGAAGCTGCCGCTCTCTGCGGCTCCCGGAGACGAAGAAGCTGCTTCTTCGCGCAAAGACGATTCTGCTGCTCACAGTGCTCTGCGGTGTGTGCCTTCTGCCGAAAGAGGTCCGTGAGCGGTGCTTAGCTCTGCAGAGCACCGTACCTTCGTCTTTAGCCTCTCTTCTCGTCTACATCTTAGCAAAAAGCTTTTCCACTCTGTCTGGCAAGGAGAAACTGTGCCAGCACAGAAAACATCTCCCATCGTGTTCTAGAGGCTGCACGGAGGTCTGCCGAGTGTTTTGCAAGAAGAGAAAGAAAGTTGTCCAAAACAGCTTGCAATCGAATGTTCATGTGAATAGAAAAGGCAGGAGAGTGGTCAGGTACTGTTTTCTCTCACTTGGCAAGCTGCGCACACAATCGCAGTGTTGTACAGCTTGTTTCATCACCTTTGCAAAGTTGCCGCTCTCTCCGGCTCCCGGAGACGAAGAAGCTGCTTCTTCGCGCAAAGACGATTCTGCCGCTCACAGTGCTCTGCGGTGTGCGCCTTCTGCCGAAAGAGGCCCGGGAGCGGTGCTTAGCTCTGCAGAGCACCGTACTTTCGTCTTTAGCCTCTCTTCTCGTCTACATCTTAGCAAAAAGCTTTTCCACTCTGTCTGGCAAGGAGAAACTGTGCCAGCACAGAAAACATCTCCCATCGTGTTCTAGAGGCTGCACGGAGGTCTGCCGAGTGTTTTGCAAGAAGAG
Source organism: Melozone crissalis (assembly GCF_028551555.1). Taxonomy (NCBI): domain Eukaryota; kingdom Metazoa; phylum Chordata; class Aves; order Passeriformes; family Passerellidae; genus Melozone; species Melozone crissalis. Next base: position 325,193 of record NW_026536125.1, read on the forward strand.
AAAGAAAGTTGTCCAAAACAGCTTGCAATCGAATGTTCATGTGAATAGAAAAGGCAGGAGAGTGGTCAGGTACTGTTTTCTCTCACTTGGCAAGCTGTGCACACAATCGCAGTGTTGTACAGCTTGTTACATCACCTTTGCCAAGTTGCCGCTCTCTCCGGCTCCCGGAGACGAAGAAGCTGCTTCTTCGCGCAAAGACGATTCTGCCACTCACAGTGCTCTGCGGTGTGCGCCTTCTGCCGAAAGAGCCCCGGGAGCTGTGCTTAGCTCTGAGAAGCACCATACGTGCTTCTTTAGCCTCTCTTCTCGTCTACATCTTAGCAAAAAGCTTTTCCACTCTGTCTGGCAAGGAGAAACTGTGCCAGCACAGAAAACATCTCCCATCGTCTTCTAGAGGCTGCACGGAGGTCTGCCGAGTGTTTTGCAAGAAGAGAAAGAAAGTTGTCCAAAACAGCTTGCAATCGAATGTTCAAGTGAATAGAAAAGGCAGGAGAGTGGTCAGGTACTGTTTTCTCTCAGTTGGCAAGCTGCGCACACAATCGCAGTGTTGTACAGCTTGTTTCACACCTTTGCGAAGCTGCCGCTCTCTCCGGCTCCCGGAGACGAAGAAGCTGCTTCTTCGCGCAAAGACGATTCTGCCGCTCACAGTGCTCTGCGGTGTGCGCCTTCTGCCGAAAGAGGTCCGGGAGCGGTGCTTAGCTCTGCAGAGCACCGTACCTTCGTCTTTAGCCTCTCTTCTCGTCTACATCTTAGCAAAAAGCTTTTCCACTCTGTCTGGCAAGGAGAAACTGTGCCAGCACAGAAAACATCTCCCATCGTGTTCTAGAGGCTGCACGGAGGTCTGCCGAGTGTTTTGCAAGAAGAGAAAGAAAGTTGTCCAAAACAGCTTGCAATCGAATGTTCATGTGAATAGAAAAGGCAGGAGAGTGGTCAGGTACTGTTTTCTCTCACTTGGCAAGCGGCGCACACAATCGCAGTGTTGTACAGCTTGTTTCATCACCTTTGCGAAGTTGCCGCTCTCTCCGGCTTCCGGAGACGAAGAAGCTGCTTCTTCGCGCAAAGGCGATTCTGCCGCTCACAGTGCTCTGCAGTGTGTGTCTTCTGCCGAAAGAGGCCCGGGAGCTGTGCTTAGCTCTGCAGAGCACCATACGTGCTTCTTTAGCCTCTCTTCTCGTCTACATCTTAGCAAAAAGCTTTTCCACTCTGTCTGGCAAGGAGAAACTGTGCCAGCACAGAAAACATCTCCCATCGTGTTCTAGAGGCTGCACGCAGGTCTGCCGAGTGTTTTGCAAGAAGAGAAAGAAAGTTGTCCAAAACAGCTTCCAATCGAATGTTCATGTGAATAGAAAAGGCAGGAGAGTGGTCAGGTACTGTTTTCTCTCAGTTGGCAAGCTGTGCACACAATCGCAGTGTTGTACAGCTTGTTTCATCACCTTTGCGAAGCTGCCGCTCTCTGCGGCTCCCCGAGACGAAGAAGCTGCTTCTTCGCGCAAAGACGATTCTGCTGCTCACAGTGCTCTGCGGTGTGTGCCTTCTGCCGAAAGAGGTCCGGGAGCGGTGCTTAGCTCTGCAGAGCACCGTACCTTCGTCTTTAGCCTCTCTTCTCGTCTACATCTTAGCAAAAAGCTTTTCCACTCTGTCTGGCAAGGAGAAATTGTGCCAGCAAAAAAAACATCTCCCATCGTGTTCTAGAGGCTGCACGGAGGTCTGCCGAGTGTTTTGCAAGAAGAGAAAGAAAGTTGTCCAAAACAGCTTGCAATCGAATGTTCATGTGATTACAAAAGGCAGGAGAGTGGTCAAGTACTGTTTTCTCTCAGTTGGCAAGCTGCGCACACAATCGCAGTGTCGTACAGCTTGTTTCATCACCTTTGCGAAGCTGCCGCTCTCTCCGGCTCCCGGAGACGAAGAAGCTGCTTCTTCGCGCAAAGACGATTCTGCCGCTCACAGTGCTCTGCGGTGTGCGCCTTCTGCCGAAAGACGCCCGGGAGCGGTGCTTCGCTCTGCAGAGCACCGTACTTTCGTCTTTAGCCTCTCTTCTCGTCTACATCTTAGCAAAAAGCTTTTCCACTCTGTCTGGCAAGGAGAAACTGTGCCAGCACAAAAAACATCTCCCATCGTGTTCTAGAGGCTGCACGGAGGTCTGCAGAGTATTTTGCAAGAAGAGAAAGAAAGTTGTCCAAAACAGCTTCCAATCGAATGTTCATGTGAATAGAAAAGGCAGGAGAGTGGTCAGGTACTGTTTTCTCTCAGTTGGCAAGCTGCGCACACAATCGCAGTGTTGTACAGCTTGTTTCATCACCTTTGCGAAGTTGCCGCTCTCTCCGGCTCCCGGAGACGAAGAAGCTGCTTCTTCGCGCAAAGACGATTCTGCCGCTCACAGTGCTCTGCGGTGTGCGCCTTCTGCCGAAAGAGGCCCGGGAGCGGTGCTTAGCTCTGCAGAGCACCGTACCTTCGTCTTTAGCCTCTCTTCTCGTCTACATCTTAGCAAAAAGCTTTTCCACTCTGTCTGGCAAGGAGAAACTGTGCCAGCACAAAAAACATCTACCATCGTGTTCTAGAGGCTGCACGGAGGTCTGCCGAGTGTTTTGCAAGAAGAGAAAGAAAGTTGTCCAAAACAGCTTGCAATCGAATGTTCATGTGAATAGAAAAGGCAGGAGAGTGGTCAGGTACTGTTTTCTCTCAGTTGGCAAGCTGCGCACACAATCGCAGTGTTGTACAGCTTGTTTCATCACCTTTGCGAAGTTGCCGCTCTCTCCGGCTCCCGGAGACGAAGAAGCTGCTTCTTCGCGCAAAGACGATTCTGCCGCTCACAGTGCTCTGCAGTGTGCGCCTTCTGCCGAAAGAGGTCCGGGAGCGGTGCTTAGCTCTGCAGAGCACCGTACCTTCGTCTTTAGCCTCTCTTCTCGTCTACATCTTAGCAAAAAGCTTTTCCACTCTGTCTGGCAAGGAGAAACTGTGCCAGCACAGAAAACATCTCCCATCGTGTTCTAGCGGCTGCACGGAGGTCTGCCGAGTGTTTTGCAAGAAGAGAAAGAAAGTTGTCCAAAACAGCTTGCAATCGAATGTTCATGTGAATAGAAAAGGCAGGAGAGTGGTCAGGTACTGTTTTCTCTCACTTGGCAAACTGCGCACACAATCGCAGTGTTGTACAGCTTGTTTCATCACCTTTGCGAAGTTGCCGCTCTCTCCGGCTCCCGGAGACGAAGAAGCTGCTTCTTCGCGCAAAGACGATTCTGCCGCTCACAGTGCTCTGCGGTGTGCGCCTTCTGCCGAAAGAGGTCCGGGAGCGGTGCTTAGCTCTGCAGAGCACCGTACCTTCGTCTTTAGCCTCTCTTCTCGTCTACATCTTAGCAAAAAGCTTTTCCACTCTGTCTGGCAAGGAGAAACTGTGCCAGCACAGAAAACATCTCCCATCGTGTTCTAGAGGCTGCACGGAGGTCTGCCGAGTGTTTTGCAAGAAGAGAAAGAAAGTTGTCCAAAACAGCTTGCAATCGAATGTTCATGTGAATAGAAAAGGCAGGAGAGTGGTCAGGTACTGTTTTCTCTCACTTGGCAAGATGCGCACACAATCGCAGTGTTGTACAGCTTGTTTCATCACCTTTGCGAAGTTGCCGCTCTCTCCGGCTCCCGGAGACGAAGAAAATGCTTCTTCGCGCAAAGACGATTCTGCCGCTCACAGTGCTCTGCGGTGTGCGCCTTCTGCCGAAAGAGGTCCGGGAGCGGTGCTTAGCTCTGCAGAGCACCGTACCTTCGTCTTTAGCCTCTCTTCTCGTCTACATCTTAGCAAAAAGCTTTTCCACTCTGTCTGGCAAGGAGAAACTTTGCCAGCACAGAAAACATCTCCCATCGTGTTCTAGAGGCTGCACGGAGGTCTGCCGAGTGTTTTGCAAGAAGAGAAAGAAAGTTGTCCAAAACAGCTTGCAATCGAATGTTCATGTGAATAGAAAAGGCAGGAGAGTGGTCAGGTACTGTTTTCTCTCAGTTGGCAAGCTGCGCACACAATCGCAGTGTTGTACAGCTTGTTTCATCACCTTTGCGAAGTTGCCGCTCTCTCCGGCTCCCGGAGACGAAGAAGCTGCTTCTTCGCGCAAAGACGATTCTGCCGCTCACAGTGCTCTGCGGTGTGCGCCTTCTGCCGAAAGACGCCCGGGAGCGGTGCTTAGCTCTGCAGAGCACCGTACCTTCGTCTTTAGCCTCTCTTCTCGTCTACATCTTAGCAAAAAGCTTTTCCACTCTGTCTGGCAAGGAGAAACTGTGCCAGCACAGAAAACATCTCCCATCGTGTTCTAGAGGCTGCACGGAGGTCTGCCGAGTGTTTTGCAAGAAGAGAAAGAAAGTTGTCCAAAACAGCTTGCAATCGAATGTTCATGTGAATAGAAAAGGCAGGAGAGTGGTCAGGTACTGTTTTCTCTCACTTGGCAAGCTGCGCACACAATCGCAGTGTTGTACAGCTTGTTTCATCACCTTTGCGGAGTTGCCGCTCTCTCCGGCTCCCGGAGACGAAGAAGCTGCTTCTTCGCGCAAAGACGATTCTGCCGCTCACAGTGCTCTGCGGTGTGCGCCTTCTGCCGAAAGAGGCCCGGGAGCTGTGCTTGGCTCTGAGAAGCACCATACGTGCTTCTTTAGCCGCTCTTCTCGTCTACATCTTAGCAAAAAGCTTTTCCACTCTGTCTGGCAAAGAGGAACTGTGCCAGCACAAAAAACATCTCCCATCGTGTTCTAGACGCTGCACGGAGGTCTGCCGAGTGTTTTGCAAGAAGAGAAAGAAAGTTGTCCAAAACAGCTTGCAATCGAATGTTCATGTGAATAGAAAAGGCAGGAGAGTGGTCAGGTACTGTTTTCTCTCACTTGGCAAGCTGCGCACACAATCGCAGTGTTGTACAGCTTGTTTCATCACCTTTGCGAAGTTGCCGCTCTCTCCGGCTCCCGGAGACGAAGAAGCTGCTTCTTCGCGCAAAGACGATTCTGCCGCTCACAGTGCTCTGCGGTGTGCGCCTTCTGCCGAAAGAGGTCCGGGAGCGGTGCTTAGCTCTGCAGAGCACCGTACCTTCGTCTTTAGCCTCTCTTCTCGTCTACATCTTAGCAAAAAGCTTTTCCACTCTGTCTGGCAAGGAGAAACTGTGCCAGCACAGAAAACATCTCCCATCGTGTTCTAGCGGCTGCACGGAGGTCTGCCGAGTGTTTTGCAAGAAGAGAAAGAAAGTTGTCCAAAACAGCTTGCAATCGAATGTTCATGTGAATAGAAAAGGCAGGAGAGTGGTCAGGTACTGTTTTCTCTCACTTGGCAAACTGCGCACACAATCGCAGTGTTGTACAGCTTGTTTCATCACCTTTGCGAAGTTGCCGCTCTCTCCGGCTCCCGGAGACGAAGAAGCTGCTTCTTCGCGCAAAGACGATTCTGCCGCTCACAGTGCTCTGCGGTGTGCGCCTTCTGCCGAAAGAGGTCCGGGAGCGGTGCTTAGCTCTGCAGAGCACCGTACCTTCGTCTTTAGCCTCTCTTCTCGTCTACATCTTAGCAAAAAGCTTTTCCACTCTGTCTGGCAAGGAGAAACTGTGCCAGCACAGAAAACATCTCCCATCGTGTTCTAGAGGCTGCACGGAGGTCTGCCGAGTGTTTTGCAAGAAGAGAAAGAAAGTTGTCCAAAACAGCTTGCAATCGAATGTTCATGTGAATAGAAAAGGCAGGAGAGTGGTCAGGTACTGTTTTCTCTCACTTGGCAAGATGCGCACACAATCGCAGTGTTGTACAGCTTGTTTCATCACCTTTGCGAAGTTGCCGCTCTCTCCGGCTCCCGGAGACGAAGAAAATGCTTCTTCGCGCAAAGACGATTCTGCCGCTCACAGTGCTCTGCGGTGTGCGCCTTCTGCCGAAAGAGGTCCGGGAGCGGTGCTTAGCTCTGCAGAGCACCGTACCTTCGTCTTTAGCCTCTCTTCTCGTCTACATCTTAGCAAAAAGCTTTTCCACTCTGTCTGGCAAGGAGAAACTTTGCCAGCACAGAAAACATCTCCCATCGTGTTCTAGAGGCTGCACGGAGGTCTGCCGAGTGTTTTGCAAGAAGAGAAAGAAAGTTGTCCAAAACAGCTTGCAATCGAATGTTCATGTGAATAGAAAAGGCAGGAGAGTGGTCAGGTACTGTTTTCTCTCAGTTGGCAAGCTGCGCACACAATCGCAGTGTTGTACAGCTTGTTTCATCACCTTTGCGAAGTTGCCGCTCTCTCCGGCTCCCGGAGACGAAGAAGCTGCTTCTTCGCGCAAAGACGATTCTGCCGCTCACAGTGCTCTGCGGTGTGCGCCTTCTGCCGAAAGACGCCCGGGAGCGGTGCTTAGCTCTGCAGAGCACCGTACCTTCGTCTTTAGCCTCTCTTCTCGTCTACATCTTAGCAAAAAGCTTTTCCACTCTGTCTGGCAAGGAGAAACTGTGCCAGCACAGAAAACATCTCCCATCGTGTTCTAGAGGCTGCACGGAGGTCTGCCGAGTGTTTTGCAAGAAGAGAAAGAAAGTTGTCCAAAACAGCTTGCAATCGAATGTTCATGTGAATAGAAAAGGCAGGAGAGTGGTCAGGTACTGTTTTCTCTCACTTGGCAAGCTGCGCACACAATCGCAGTGTTGTACAGCTTGTTTCATCACCTTTGCGGAGTTGCCGCTCTCTCCGGCTCCCGGAGACGAAGAAGCTGCTTCTTCGCGCAAAGACGATTCTGCCGCTCACAGTGCTCTGCGGTGTGCGCCTTCTGCCGAAAGAGGCCCGGGAGCTGTGCTTGGCTCTGAGAAGCACCATACGTGCTTCTTTAGCCGCTCTTCTCGTCTACATCTTAGCAAAAAGCTTTTCCACTCTGTCTGGCAAAGAGGAACTGTGCCAGCACAAAAAACATCTCCCATCGTGTTCTAGACGCTGCACGGAGGTCTGCCGAGTGTTTTGCAAGAAGAGAAAGAAAGTTGTCCAAAACAGCTTGCAATCGAATGTTCATGTGAATAGAAAAGGCAGGAGAGTGGTCAGGTACTGTTTTCTCTCACTTGGCAAGCTGCGCACACAATCGCAGTGTTGTACAGCTTGTTTCATCACCTTTGCGAAGTTGCCGCTCTCTCCGGCTCCCGGAGACGAAGAAGCTGCTTCTTCGCGCAAAGACGATTCTGCCGCTCACAGTGCTCTGCGGTGTGCGCCTTCTGCCGAAAGAGGTCCGGGTGCGGTGCTTAGCTCTGCAGAGCACCGTACCTTCGTCTTTAGCCTCTCTTCTCGTCTACATCTTAGCAAAAAGCTTTTCCACTCTGTCTGGCAAGGAGAAACTGTGCCAGCACAGAAAACATCTCCCATCGTGTTCTAGAGGCTGCACGCAGGTCTGCCGAGTGTTTTGCAAGAAGAGAAAGAAAGTTGTCCAAAACAGCTTGCAATCGAATGTTCATGTGAATAGAAAAGGCAGGAGAGTGGTCAGGTACTGTTTTCTCTCAAGTGGCGAGCTGCGCACACAATCGCAGTGTTGTACAGCTTGTTTCATCACCTTTGCGAAGTTGCCGCTCTCTCCGGCTCCCGGAGACGAAGAAGCTGCTTCTTCGCGCAAAGACGATTCTGCCGCTCACAGTGCTCTGCTGTGTGCGCCTTCTGCCGAAAGAAGCCCGGGAGCGGTGCTTAGCTCTGCAGAGCACCGTACCTTCGTCTTTAGCCTCTCTTCTCGTCTACATCTTAGCAAAAAGCTTTTCCACTCTGTCTGGCAAGGAGAAACTGTGCCAGCACAGAAAACATCTCCCATCGTCTTCTAGAGGCTCCACGGAGGTCTGCCGAGTGTTTTGCAAGAAGAGAAAGAAAGTTGTCCAAAATAGTTTGCAATCGAATGTTCATGTGAATAGAAAAGGCAGGAGAGTGGTCAGGTACTGTTTTCTCTCACTTGGCACGCTGCGCACACAATCGCAGTGTTGTACAGCTTGTTTCATCACCTTTGCGAAGTTTCCACTCTCTCCGGCTCCCGGAGACGAAGAAGCTGCTTCTTCGCGCAAAGACGATTCTGCCGCTCACAGTGCTCTGCGGTGTGCGCCTTCTGCCGAAAGAGGTCCGGGAGCGGTGCTTAGCTCTGCAGAGCACCGTACCTTCGTCTTTAGCCTCTCTTCTCGTCTACATCTTAGCAAAAAGCTTTTCCACTCTGTCTGGCAAGGAGAAACTGTGCCAGCACAGAAAACATCTCCCATCGTGTTCTAGAGGCTGCACGCAGGTCTGCCGAGTGTTTTGCAAGAAGAGAAAGAAAGTTGTCCAAAACAGCTTGCAATCGAATGTTCATGTGAATAGAAAAGGCAGGAGAGTGGTCAGGTACTGTTTTCTCTCAGTTGGCACGCTGCGCACACAATCGCAGTGTTGTACAGCTTGTTTCATCACCTTTGCGAAGTTGCCGCTCTCTCCGGCTCCCGGAGACGAAGAAGCTGCTTCTTCGCGCAAAGACGATTCTGCCGCTCACAGTGCTCTGCGGTGTGCGCCTTCTGCCGAAAGACGCCCGGGAGCTGTGCTTAGCTCTGCAGAGCACCGTACCTTCGTCTTTAGCCTCTCTTCTCGTCTACATCTTAGCAAAAAGCTTTTCCACTCTGTCTGGCAAGGAGAAACTGTGCCAGCACAAAAAACATCTCCCATCGTGTTCTAGAGGCTGCACGCAGGTCTGCCGAGTGTTTTGCAAGAAGAGAAAGAAAGTTGTCCAAAACAGCTTGCAATCGAATGTTCATGTGAATAGAAAAGGCAGGAGAGTGGTCAGGTACTGTTTTCTCTCAAGTGGCGAGCTGCACACACAATCGCAGTGTTGTACAGCTTGTTTCATCACCTTTGCGAAGTTGCCGCTCTCTCCGGCTCCCGGAGACGAAGAAGCTGCTTCTTCGCGCAAAGACGATTCTGCCGCTCACAGTGCTCTGCAGTGTGCGCCTTCTGCCGAAAGAGCCCCGGGAGCTGTGCTTAGCTCTGAGAAGCACCATACGTGCTTCTTTAGCCTCTCTTCTCGTCTACATCTTAGCAAAAAGCTTTTCCACTCTGTCTGGCAAGGAGAAACTGTGCCAGCACAGAAAACATCTCCCATCGTGTTCTAGAGGCTGCACGGAGGTCTGCCGAGTGTTTTGCAAGAAGAGAAAGAAAGTTGTCCAAAACAGCTTGCAATCGAATGTTCATGTGAATAGAAAAGGCAGGAGAGTGGTCAGGTACTGTTTTCTCTCACTTGGCAAGCTGCGCACACAATCGCAGTGTTGTACAGCTTCTTTCATCACCTTTGCGAAGTTGCCGCTCTCTCCGGCTCCCGGAGACGAAGAAGCTGCTTCTTCGCGCAAAGACGATTCTGCCGCTCACAGTGCTCTGCGGTGTGCGCCTTCTGCCGAAAGAGGTCCGGGAGCGGTGCTTAGCTCTGCAGAGCACCGTACCTTCGTCTTTAGCCTCTCTTCTCGTCTACATCTTAGCAAAAAGCTTTTCCACTCTGTCTGGCAAGGAGAAACTGTGCCAGCACAGAAAACATCTCCCATCGTCTTCTAGAGGCTGCACGGAGGTCTGCCGAGTGTTTTGCAAGAAGAGAAAGAAAGTTGTCCAAAACAACTTGCAATCGAATGTTCAAGTGAATAGAAAAGGCAGGAGAGTGGTCAGGTACTGTTTTCTCTCAGTTGGCAAGCTGCGCACACAATCGCAGTGTTGTACAGCTTGTTTCACACCTTTGCGAAGCTGCCGCTCTCTCCGGCTCCCGGAGACGAAGAAGCTGCTTCTTCGCGCAAAGACGATTCTGCCGCTCACAGTGCTCTGCGGTGTGCGCCTTCTGCCGAAAGAGGTCCGGGAGCGGTGCTTAGCTCTGCAGAGCACCGTACCTTCGTCTTTAGCCTCTCTTCTCGTCTACATCTTAGCAAAAAGCTTTTCCACTCTGTCTGGCAAGGAGAAACTGTGCCAGCACAGAAAACATCTCCCATCGTGTTCTAGAGGCTGCACGGAGGTCTGCCGAGTGTTTTGCAAGAAGAGAAAGAAAGTTGTCCAAAACAGCTTGCAATCGAATGTTCATGTGAATAGAAAAGGCAGGAGAGTGGTCAGGTACTGTTTTCTCTCACTTGGCAAGCGGCGCACACAATCGCAGTGTTGTACAGCTTGTTTCATCACCTTTGCGAAGTTGCCGCTCTCTCCGGCTTCCGGAGACGAAGAAGCTGCTTCTTCGCGCAAAGGCGATTCTGCCGCTCACAGTGCTCTGCAGTGTGTGTCTTCTGCCGAAAGAGGCCCGGGAGCTGTGCTTAGCTCTGCAGAGCACCATACGTGCTTCTTTAGCCTCTCTTCTCGTCTACATCTTAGCAAAAAGCTTTTCCACTCTGTCTGGCAAGGAGAAACTGTGCCAGCACAGAAAACATCTCCCATCGTGTTCTAGAGGCTGCACGCAGGTCTGCCGAGTGTTTTGCAAGAAGAGAAAGAAAGTTGTCCAAAACAGCTTGCAATCGAATGTTCATGTGAATAGAAAAGGCAGGAGAGTGGTCAGGTACTGTTTTCTCTCAGTTGGCAAGCTGTGCACACAATCGCAGTGTTGTACAGCTTGTTTCATCACCTTTGCGAAGCTGCCGCTCTCTGCGGCTCCCGGAGACGAAGAAGCTGCTTCTTCGCGCAAAGACGATTCTGCTGCTCACAGTGCTCTGCGGTGTGTGCCTTCTGCCGAAAGAGGTCCGGGAGCGGTGCTTAGCTCTGCAGAGCACCGTACCTTCGTCTTTAGCCTCTCTTCTCGTCTACATCTTAGCAAAAAGCTTTTCCACTCTGTCTGGCAAGGAGAAACTGTGCCAGCACAGAAAACATCTCCCATCGTGTTCTAGAGGCTGCACGCAGGTCTGCCGAGTGTTTTGCAAGAAGAGAAAGAAAGTTGTCCAAAACAGCTTGCAATCGAATGTTCATGTGAATAGAAAAGGCAGGAGAGTGGTCAGGTACTGTTTTCTCTCACTTGGCAAGCTGCGCACACAATCGCAGTGTTGTACAGCTTGTTTCATCACCTTTGCGAAGTTGCCGCTCTCTCCGGCTCCCGGAGACGAAGAAGCTGCTTCTTCGCGCAAAGACGATTCTGCCGCTCACAGTGCTCTGCGGTGTGCGCCTTCTGCCGAAAGACGCCCGGGAGCGGTGCTTAGCTCTGCAGAGCACCGTACTTTCGTCTTTAGCCTCTCTTCTCGTCTACATCTTAGCAAAAAGCTTTTCCACTCTGTCTGGCAAGGAGAAATTGTGCCAGCAAAAAAAACATCTCCCATCGTGTTCTAGAGGCTGCACGGAGGTCTGCCGAGTGTTTTGCAAGAAGAGAAAGAAAGTTGTCCAAAACAGCTTGCAATCGAATGTTCATGTGATTACAAAAGGCAGGAGAGTGGTCAAGTACTGTTTTCTCTCAGTTGGCAAGCTGCGCACACAATCGCAGTGTCGTACAGCTTGTTTCATCACCTTTGCGAAGCTGCCGCTCTCTCCGGCTCCCGGAGACGAAGAAGCTGCTTCTTCGCGCAAAGACGATTCTGCCGCTCACAGTGCTCTGCGGTGTGCGCCTTCTGCCGAAAGACGCCCGGGAGCGGTGCTTAGCTCTGCAGAGCACCGTACTTTCGTCTTTAGCCTCTCTTCTCGTCTACATGTTAGCAAAAAGCTTTTCCACTCTGTCTGGCAAGGAGAAACTGTGCCAGCACAAAAAACATCTCCCATCGTGTTCTAGAGGCTGCACGCAGGTCTGCCGAGTGTTTTGCAAGAAGAGAAAGAAAGTTGTCCAAAACAGCTTCCAATCGAATGTTCATGTGAATAGAAAAGGCAGGAGAGTGGTCAGGTACTGTTTTCTCTCAGTTGGCAAGCTGCGCACACAATCGCAGTGTTGTACAGCTTGTTTCATCACCTTTGCGAAGTTGCCGCTCTCTCCGGCTCCCGGAGACGAAGAAGCTGCTTCTTCGCGCAAAGACGATTCTGCCGCTCACAGTGCTCTGCGGTGTGCGCCTTCTGCCGAAAGAGGCCCGGGAGCGGTGCTTAGCTCTGCAGAGCACCGTACCTTCGTCTTTAGCCTCTCTTCTCGTCTACATCTTAGCAAAAAGCTTTTCCACTCTGTCTGGCAAGGAGAAACTGTGCCAGCACAAAAAACATCTACCATCGTGTTCTAGAGGCTGCACGGAGGTCTGCCGAGTGTTTTGCAAGAAGAGAAAGAAAGTTGTCCAAAACAGCTTGCAATCGAATGTTCATGTGAATAGAAAAGGCAGGAGAGTGGTCAGGTACTGTTTTCTCTCAGTTGGCAAGCTGCGCACACAATCGCAGTGTTGTACAGCTTGTTTCATCACCTTTGCGAAGTTGCCGCTCTCTCCGGCTCCCGGAGACGAAGAAGCTGCTTCTTCGCGCAAAGACGATTCTGCCGCTCACAGTGCTCTGCAGTGTGCGCCTTCTGCCGAAAGAGGTCCGGGAGCGGTGCTTAGCTCTGCAGAGCACCGTACCTTCGTCTTTAGCCTCTCTTCTCGTCTACATCTTAGCAAAAAGCTTTTCCACTCTGTCTGGCAAGGAGAAACTGTGCCAGCACAGAAAACATCTCCCATCGTGTTCTAGCGGCTGCACGGAGGTCTGCCGAGTGTTTTGCAAGAAGAGAAAGAAAGTTGTCCAAAACAGCTTGCAATCGAATGTTCATGTGAATAGAAAAGGCAGGAGAGTGGTCAGGTACTGTTTTCTCTCACTTGGCAAACTGCGCACACAATCGCAGTGTTGTACAGCTTGTTTCATCACCTTTGCGAAGTTGCCGCTCTCTCCGGCTCCCGGAGACGAAGAAGCTGCTTCTTCGCGCAAAGACGATTCTGCCGCTCACAGTGCTCTGCGGTGTGCGCCTTCTGCCGAAAGAGGTCCGGGAGCGGTGCTTAGCTCTGCAGAGCACCGTACCTTCGTCTTTAGCCTCTCTTCTCGTCTACATCTTAGCAAAAAGCTTTTCCACTCTGTCTGGCAAGGAGAAACTGTGCCAGCACAGAAAACATCTCCCATCGTGTTCTAGAGGCTGCACGGAGGCCTGCCGAGTGTTTTGCAAGAAGAGAAAGAAAGTTGTCCAAAACAGCTTGCAATCGAATGTTCATGTGAATAGAAAAGGCAGGAGAGTTGTCAGGTACTGTTTTCTCTCAGTTGGCAAGATGCGCACACAATCGCAGTGTTGTACAGCTTGTTTCATCACCTTTGCGAAGTTGCCGCTCTCTCCGGCTCCCGGAGACGAAGAAAATGCTTCTTCGCGCAAAGACGATTCTGCCGCTCACAGTGCTCTGCGGTGTGCGCCTTCTGCCGAAAGAGGTCCGGGAGCGGTGCTTAGCTCTGCAGAGCACCGTACCTTCGTCTTTAGCCTCTCTTCTCGTCTACATCTTAGCAAAAAGCTTTTCCACTCTGTCTGGCAAGGAGAAACTTTGCCAGCACAGAAAACATCTCCCATCGTGTTCTAGAGGCTGCACGGAGGTCTGCCGAGTGTTTTGCAAGAAGAGAAAGAAAGTTGTCCAAAACAGCTTGCAATCGAATGTTCATGTGAATAGAAAAGGCAGGAGAGTGGTCAGGTACTGTTTTCTCTCAGTTGGCAAGCTGCGCACACAATCGCAGTGTTGTACAGCTTGTTTCATCACCTTTGCGAAGTTGCCGCTCTCTCCGGCTCCCGGAGACGAAGAAGCTGCTTCTTCGCGCAAAGACGATTCTGCCGCTCACAGTGCTCTGCGGTGTGCGCCTTGTGCCGAAAGAGGCCCGGGAGCGGTGCTTAGCTCTGCAGAGCACCGTACCTTCGTCTTTAGCCTCTCTTCTCGTCTACATCTTAGCAAAAAGCTTTTCCACTCTGTCTGGCAAGGAGAAACTGTGCCAGCACAGAAAACATCTCCCATCGTCTTCTAGAGGCTGCACGGAGGTCTGCCGAGTGTTTTGCAAAAAAGAAAGAAAGTTGTCCAAAACAGCTTGCAATCGAATGTTCATGTGAATAGAAAAGGCAGGAGAGTGGTCAGGTACTGTTTTCTCTCAGTTGGCAAGCTGCGCACACAATCGCAGTGTCGTACAGCTTGTTTCATCACCTTTGCGAAGTTGCCGCTCTCTCCGGCTCCCGGAGACGAAGAAGCTGCTTCTTCGCGCAAAGACGATTCTGCCGCTCACAGTGCTCTGCGGTGTGCGCCTTCTGCCGAAAGAGCCCCGGGAGCGGTGCTTAGCTCTGCAGAGCACCGTACCTTCGTCTTTAGCCTCTCTTCTCGTCTACATCTTAGCAAAAAGCTTTTCCACTCTGTCTGGCAAGGAGAAACTGTGCCAGCACAGAAAACATCTCCCATCGTGTTCTAGAGGCTGCACGGAGGTCTGCCGAGTGTTTTGCAAGAAGAGAGAGAAAGTTGTCCAAAACAGCTTGGAATCGAATGTTCAAGTGAATAGAAAAGGCAGGAGAGTGGTCAGGTACTGTTTTCTCTCAGTTGGCAAGCTGCGCACACAATCGCAGTGTTGTACATCTTGTTTCATCACCTTTGCGAAGTTGCCGCTCTCTCCGGCTCCTGGAGACGAAGAAGCTGCTTCTTCGCCCAAAGACGATTCTGCCGCTCACAGTGCTCTGCGGTGTGCGCCTTCTGCCGAAATAGCCCCGGGAGCTGTGCTTAGCTCTGAGAAGCACCGTACCTGCTTCTTTAGCCTCTCTTCTCGTCTACATCTTAGCAAAAAGCTTTTCCACTCTGTCTGGCAAGGAGAAACTGTGCCAGCACAGAAAACATCTCCCATCGTGTTCTAGAGGCTGCACGCAGGTCTGCCGAGTGTTTTGCAAGAAGAGAAAGAAAGTTGTCCAAAACAGCTTGCAATCGAATGTTCATGTGAATAGAAAAGGCAGGAGAGTGGTCAGGTACTGTTTTCTCTCAGTTGGCAAGCTGCGCACACAATCGCAGTGTTGTACAGCTTGTTTCATCACCTTTGCGAAGTTGCCGCTCTCTCCGGCTCCCGGAGACGAAGAAGCTGCTTCTTCGCGCAAAGACGATTCTGCCGCTCACAGTGCTCTGCGATGTGCGCCTTCTGCCGAAAGACGCCCGGGAGCGGTGCTTAGCTCTGCAGAGCACCGTACTTTCGTCTTTAGCCTCTCTTCTCGTCTACATCTTAGCAAAAAGCTTTTCCACTCTGTCTGGCAAGGAGAAATTGTGCCAGCAAAAAAAACATCTCCCATCGTGTTCTAGAGGCTGCACGGAGGTCTGCCGAGTGTTTTGCAAGAAGAGAAAGAAAGTTGTCCAACACAGCTTGCAATCGAATGTTCATGTGATTACAAAAGGCAGGAGAGTGGTCAAGTACTGTTTTCTCTCAGTTGGCAAGCTGCGCACACAATCGCAGTGTCGTACAGCTTGTTTCATCACCTTTGCGAAGCTGCCGCTCTCTCCGGCTCCCGGAGACGAAGAAGCTGCTTCTTCGCGCAAAGACGATTCTGCCGCTCACAGTGCTCTGCGGTGTGCGTCTTCTGCCGAAAGACGCCCGGGAGCGGTGCTTAGCTCTGCAGAGCACCGTACTTTCGTCTTTAGCCTCTCTTCTCGTCTACATCTTAGCAAAAAGCTTTTCCACTCTGTCTGGCAAGGAGAAACTGTGCCAGCACAAAAAACATCTCCCATCGTGTTCTAGAGGCTGCACGGAGGTCTGCAGAGTATTTTGCAAGAAGAGAAAGAAAGTTGTCCAAAACAGCTTCCAATCGAATGTTCATGTGAATAGAAAAGGCAGGAGAGTGGTCAGGTACTGTTTTCTCTCAGTTGGCAAGCTGCGCACACAATCGCAGTGTTGTACAGCTTGTTTCATCACCTTTGCGAAGTTGCCGCTCTCTCCGGCTCCCGGAGACGAAGAAGCTGCTTCTTCGCGCAAAGACGATTCTGCCGCTCACAGTGCTCTGCGGTGTGCGCCTTCTGCCGAAAGAGGCCCGGGAGCGGTGCTTAGCTCTGCAGAGCACCGTACCTTCGTCTTTAGCCTCTCTTCTCGTCTACATCTTAGCAAAAAGCTTTTCCACTCTGTCTGGCAAGGAGAAACTGTGCCAGCACAAAAAACATCTACCATCGTGTTCTAGAGGCTGCACGGAGGTCTGCCGAGTGTTTTGCAAGAAGAGAAAGAAAGTTGTCCAAAACAGCTTGCAATCGAATGTTCATGTGAATAGAAAAGGCAGGAGAGTGGTCAGGTACTGTTTTCTCTCAGTTGGCAAGCTGCGCACACAATCGCAGTGTTGTACAGCTTGTTTCATCACCTTTGCGAAGTTGCCGCTCTCTCCGGCTCCCGGAGACGAAGAAGCTGCTTCTTCGCGCAAAGACGATTCTGCCGCTCACAGTGCTCTGCAGTGTGCGCCTTCTGCCGAAAGAGGTCCGGGAGCGGTGCTTAGCTCTGCAGAGCACCGTACCTTCGTCTTTAGCCTCTCTTCTCGTCTACATCTTAGCAAAAAGCTTTTCCACTCTGTCTGGCAAGGAGAAACTGTGCCAGCACAGAAAACATCTCCCATCGTGTTCTAGCGGCTGCACGGAGGTCTGCCGAGTGTTTTGCAAGAAGAGAAAGAAAGTTGTCCAAAACAGCTTGCAATCGAATGTTCATGTGAATAGAAAAGGCAGGAGAGTGGTCAGGTACTGTTTTCTCTCACTTGGCAAACTGCGCACACAATCGCAGTGTTGTACAGCTTGTTTCATCACCTTTGCGAAGTTGCCGCTCTCTCCGGCTCCCGGAGACGAAGAAGCTGCTTCTTCGCGCAAAGACGATTCTGCCGCTCACAGTGCTCTGCGGTGTGCGCCTTCTGCCGAAAGAGGTCCGGGAGCGGTGCTTAGCTCTGCAGAGCACCGTACCTTCGTCTTTAGCCTCTCTTCTCGTCTACATCTTAGCAAAAAGCTTTTCCACTCTGTCTGGCAAGGAGAAACTGTGCCAGCACAGAAAACATCTCCCATCGTGTTCTAGAGGCTGCACGGAGGTCTGCCGAGTGTTTTGCAAGAAGAGAAAGAAAGTTGTCCAAAACAGCTTGCAATCGAATGTTCATGTGAATAGAAAAGGCAGGAGAGTTGTCAGGTACTGTTTTCTCTCAGTTGGCAAGATGCGCACACAATCGCAGTGTTGTACAGCTTGTTTCATCACCTTTGCGAAGTTGCCGCTCTCTCCGGCTCCCGGAGACGAAGAAGCTGCTTCTTCGCGCAAAGACGATTCTGCCGCTCACAGTGCTCTGCGGTGTGCGCCTTCTGCCGAAAGACGCCCGGGAGCTGTGCTTAGCTCTGCAGAGCACCGTACCTTCGTCTTTAGCCTCTCTTCTCGTCTACATCTTAGCAAAAAGCTTTTCCACTCTGTCTGGCAAGGAGAAACTGTGCCAGCACAAAAAACATCTCCCATCGTGTTCTAGAGGCTGCACGCAGGTCTGCCGAGTGTTTTGCAAGAAGAGAAAGAAAGTTGTCCAAAACAGCTTGCAATCGAATGTTCATGTGAATAGAAAAGGCAGGAGAGTGGTCAGGTACTGTTTTCTCTCAAGTGGCGAGCTGCACACACAATCGCAGTGTTGTACAGCTTGTTTCATCACCTTTGCGAAGTTGCCGCTCTCTCCGGCTCCCGGAGACGAAGAAAATGCTTCTTCGCGCAAAGACGATTCTGCCGCTCACAGTGCTCTGCGGTGTGCGCCTTCTGCCGAAAGAGGTCCGGGAGCGGTGCTTAGCTCTGCAGAGCACCGTACCTTCGTCTTTAGCCTCTCTTCTCGTCTACATCTTAGCAAAAAGCTTTTCCACTCTGTCTGGCAAGGAGAAACTTTGCCAGCACAGAAAACATCTCCCATCGTGTTCTAGAGGCTGCACGGAGGTCTGCCGAGTGTTTTGCAAGAAGAGAAAGAAAGTTGTCCAAAACAGCTTGCAATCGAATGTTCATGTGAATAGAAAAGGCAGGAGAGTGGTCAGGTACTGTTTTCTCTCAGTTGGCAAGCTGCGCACACAATCGCAGTGTTGTACAGCTTGTTTCATCACCTTTGCGAAGTTGCCGCTCTCTCCGGCTCCCGGAGACGAAGAAGCTGCTTCTTCGCGCAAAGACGATTCTGCCGCTCACAGTGCTCTGCGGTGTGCGCCTTGTGCCGAAAGAGGCCCGGGAGCGGTGCTTAGCTCTGCAGAGCACCGTACCTTCGTCTTTAGCCTCTCTTCTCGTCTACATCTTAGCAAAAAGCTTTTCCACTCTGTCTGGCAAGGAGAAACTGTGCCAGCACAGAAAACATCTCCCATCGTCTTCTAGAGGCTGCACGGAGGTCTGCCGAGTGTTTTGCAAAAAAGAAAGAAAGTTGTCCAAAACAGCTTCCAATCGAATGTTCATGTGAATAGAAAAGGCAGGAGAGTGGTCAGGTACTGTTTTCTCTCAGTTGGCAAGCTGCGCACACAATCGCAGTCTTGTACAGCTTGTTTCATCACCTTTGCGAAGTTGCCGCTCTCTCCGGCTCCCGGAGACGAAGAAGCTGCTTCTTCGCGCAAAGACGATTCTGCCGCTCACAGTGCTCTGCGGTGTGCGCCTTCTGCCGAAAGAGCCCCGGGAGCGGTGCTTAGCTCTGCAGAGCACCGTACCTTCGTCTTTAGCCTCTCTTCTCGTCTACATCTTAGCAAAAAGCTTTTCCACTCTGTCTGGCAAGGAGAAACTGTGCCAGCACAGAAAACATCTCCCATCGTGTTCTAGAGGCTGCACGGAGGTCTGCCGAGTGTTTTGCAAGAAGAGAGAGAAAGTTGTCCAAAACAGCTTGGAATCGAATGTTCAAGTGAATAGAAAAGGCAGGAGAGTGGTCAGGTACTGTTTTCTCTCAGTTGGCAAGCTGCGCACACAATCGCAGTGTTGTACATCTTGTTTCATCACCTTTGCGAAGTTGCCGCTCTCTCCGGCTCCTGGAGACGAAGAAGCTGCTTCTTCGCCCAAAGACGATTCTGCCGCTCACAGTGCTCTGCGGTGTGCGCCTTCTGCCGAAATAGCCCCGGGAGCTGTGCTTAGCTCTGAGAAGCACCGTACCTGCTTCTTTAGCCTCTCTTCTCGTCTACATCTTAGCAAAAAGCTTTTCCACTCTGTCTGGCAAGGAGAAACTGTGCCAGCACAGAAAACATCTCCCATCGTGTTCTAGACGCTGCACGGAGGTCTGCCGAGTGTTTTGCAAGAAGAGAAAGAAAGTTGTCCAAAACAGCTTGCAATCGAATGTTCATGTGATTACAAAAGGCAGGAGAGTGGTCAAGTACTGTTTTCTCTCAGTTGGCAAGCTGCGCACACAATCGCAGTGTCGTACAGCTTGTTTCATCACCTTTGCGAAGCTGCCGCTCTCTCCGGCTCCCGGAGACGAAGAAGCTGCTTCTTCGCGCAAAGACGATTCTGCCGCTCACAGTGCTCTGCGGTGTGCGCCTTCTGCCGAAAGACGCCCGGGAGCGGTGCTTAGCTCTGCAGAGCACCGTACTTTCGTCTTTAGCCTCTCTTCTCGTCTACATCTTAGCAAAAAGCTTTTCCACTCTGTCTGGCAAGGAGAAACTGTGCCAGCACAAAAAACATCTCCCATCGTGTTCTAGAGGCTGCACGGAGGTCTGCAGAGTATTTTGCAAGAAGAGAAAGAAAGTTGTCCAAAACAGCTTCCAATCGAATGTTCATGTGAATAGAAAAGGCAGGAGAGTGGTCAGGTACTGTTTTCTCTCAGTTGGCAAGCTGCGCACACAATCGCAGTGTTGTACAGCTTGTTTCATCACCTTTGCGAAGTTGCCGCTCTCTCCGGCTCCCGGAGACGAAGAAGCTGCTTCTTCGCGCAAAGACGATTCTGCCGCTCACAGTGCTCTGCGGTGTGCGCCTTCTGCCGAAAGAGGCCCGGGAGCGGTGCTTAGCTCTGCAGAGCACCGTACCTTCGTCTTTAGCCTCTCTTCTCGTCTACATCTTAGCAAAAAGCTTTTCCACTCTGTCTGGCAAGGAGAAACTGTGCCAGCACAAAAAACATCTACCATCGTGTTCTAGAGGCTGCACGCAGGTCTGCCGAGTGTTTTGCAAGAAGAGAAAGAAAGTTGTCCAAAACAGCTTGCAATCGAATGTTCATGTGAATAGAAAAGGCAGGAGAGTGGTCAGGTACTGTTTTCTCTCAGTTGGCAAGCTGCGCACACAATCGCAGTGTTGTACAGCTTGTTTCATCACCTTTGCGAAGTTGCCGCTCTCTCCGGCTCCCGGAGACGAAGAAGCTGCTTCTTCGCGCAAAGACGATTCTGCCGCTCACAGTGCTCTGCAGTGTGCGCCTTCTGCCGAAAGAGGTCCGGGAGCGGTGCTTAGCTCTGCAGAGCACCGTACCTTCGTCTTTAGCCTCTCTTCTCGTCTACATCTTAGCAAAAAGCTTTTCCACTCTGTCTGGCAAGGAGAAACTGTGCCAGCACAGAAAACATCTCCCATCGTGTTCTAGCGGCTGCACGGAGGTCTGCCGAGTGTTTTGCAAGAAGAGAAAGAAAGTTGTCCAAAACAGCTTGCAATCGAATGTTCATGTGAATAGAAAAGGCAGGAGAGTGGTCAGGTACTGTTTTCTCTCACTTGGCAAACTGCGCACACAATCGCAGTGTTGTACAGCTTGTTTCATCACCTTTGCGAAGTTGCCGCTCTCTCCGGCTCCCGGAGACGAAGAAGCTGCTTCTTCGCGCAAAGACGATTCTGCCGCTCACAGTGCTCTGCGGTGTGCGCCTTCTGCCGAAAGAGGTCCGGGAGCGGTGCTTAGCTCTGCAGAGCACCGTACCTTCGTCTTTAGCCTCTCTTCTCGTCTACATCTTAGCAAAAAGCTTTTCCACTCTGTCTGGCAAGGAGAAACTGTGCCAGCACAGAAAACATCTCCCATCGTGTTCTAGAGGCTGCACGGAGGTCTGCCGAGTGTTTTGCAAGAAGAGAAAGAAAGTTGTCCAAAACAGCTTGCAATCGAATGTTCATGTGAATAGAAAAGGCAGGAGAGTTGTCAGGTACTGTTTTCTCTCAGTTGGCAAGATGCGCACACAATCGCAGTGTTGTACAGCTTGTTTCATCACCTTTGCGAAGTTGCCGCTCTCTCCGGCTCCCGGAGACGAAGAAAATGCTTCTTCGCGCAAAGACGATTCTGCCGCTCACAGTGCTCTGCGGTGTGCGCCTTCTGCCGAAAGAGGTCCGGGAGCGGTGCTTAGCTCTGCAGAGCACCGTACCTTCGTCTTTAGCCTCTCTTCTCGTCTACATCTTAGCAAAAAGCTTTTCCACTCTGTCTGGCAAGGAGAAACTTTGCCAGCACAGAAAACATCTCCCATCGTGTTCTAGAGGCTGCACGGAGGTCTGCCGAGTGTTTTGCAAGAAGAGAAAGAAAGTTGTCCAAAACAGCTTGCAATCGAATGTTCATGTGAATAGAAAAGGCAGGAGAGTGGTCAGGTACTGTTTTCTCTCAGTTGGCAAGCTGCGCACACAATCGCAGTGTTGTACAGCTTGTTTCATCACCTTTGCGAAGTTGCCGCTCTCTCCGGCTCCCGGAGACGAAGAAGCTGCTTCTTCGCGCAAAGACGATTCTGCCGCTCACAGTGCTCTGCGGTGTGCGCCTTGTGCCGAAAGAGGCCCGGGAGCGGTGCTTAGCTCTGCAGAGCACCGTACCTTCGTCTTTAGCCTCTCTTCTCGTCTACATCTTAGCAAAAAGCTTTTCCACTCTGTCTGGCAAGGAGAAACTGTGCCAGCACAGAAAACATCTCCCATCGTCTTCTAGAGGCTGCACGGAGGTCTGCCGAGTGTTTTGCAAAAAAGAAAGAAAGTTGTCCAAAACAGCTTCCAATCGAATGTTCATGTGAATAGAAAAGGCAGGAGAGTGGTCAGGTACTGTTTTCTCTCAGTTGGCAAGCTGCGCACACAATCGCAGTCTTGTACAGCTTGTTTCATCACCTTTGCGAAGTTGCCGCTCTCTCCGGCTCCCGGAGACGAAGAAGCTGCTTCTTCGCGCAAAGACGATTCTGCCGCTCACAGTGCTCTGCGGTGTGCGCCTTCTGCCGAAAGAGCCCCGGGAGCGATGCTTAGCTCTGCAGAGCACCGTACCTTCGTCTTTAGCCTCTCTTCTCGTCTACATCTTAGCAAAAAGCTTTTCCACTCTGTCTGGCAAGGAGAAACTGTGCCAGCACAGAAAACATCTCCCATCGTGTTCTAGAGGCTGCACGGAGGTCTGCCGAGTGTTTTGCAAGAAGAGAGAGAAAGTTGTCCAAAACAGCTGGAATCGAATGTTCAAGTGAATAGAAAAGGCAGGAGAGTGGTCAGGTACTGTTTTCTCTCAGTTGGCAAGCTGCGCACACAATCGCAGTGTTGTACATCTTGTTTCATCACCTTTGCGAAGTTGCCGCTCTCTCCGGCTCCTGGAGACGAAGAAGCTGCTTCTTCGCCCAAAGACGATTCTGCCGCTCACAGTGCTCTGCGGTGTGCGCCTTCTGCCGAAATAGCCCCGGGAGCTGTGCATAGCTCTGAGAAGCACCGTACCTGCTTCTTTAGCCTCTCTTCTCGTCTACATCTTAGCAAAAAGCTTTTCCACTCTGTCTGGCAAGGAGAAACTGTGCCAGCACAGAAAACATCTCCCATCGTGTTCTAGAGGCTGCACGGAGGTCTGCCGAGTGTTTTGCAAGAAGAGAAAGAAAGTTGTCCAAAACAGATTGCAATCGAATGTTCATGTGAATAGAAAAGGCAGGAGAGTGGTCAGGTACTGTTTTCTCTCACTTGGCAAGCTGCGCACACAATCGCAGTGTTGTACAGCTTGTTTCATCACCTTTGCAAAGTTGCCGCTCTCTCCGGCTCCCGGAGACGAAGAAGCTGCTTCTTCGCGGAAAGACGATTCTGCCGCTCACAGTGCTCTGCGGTGTGCGCCTTCTGCCGAAAGAGGCCCGGGAGCGGTGCTTAGCTCTGCAGAGCACCGTACCTTCGTCTTTAGCCTCTCTTCTCGTCTACATCTTAGCAAAAAGCTTTTCCACTCTGTCTGGCAAGGAGAAACTGTGCCAGCACAGAAAACATCTCCCATCGTGTTCTAGAGGCTGCACGGAGGTCTGCCGAGTGTTTCGCAAGAAGAGAAAGAAAGTTGTCCAAAACAGCTTGCAATCGAATGTTCATGTGAATAGAAAAGGCAGGAGAGTGGTCAGGTACTGTTTTCTCTCAGTTGGCAAGCTGCGCACACAATCGCAGTGTTGTACAGCTTGTTTCATCACCTTTGCGAAGTTGCCGCTCTCTCCGGCTCCCGGAGACAAAGAAGCTGCTTCTTCGCGCAAAGACGATTCTGCCGCTCACAGTGCTCTGCGGTGTGCGCCTTCTGCCGAAAGAGGTCCGGGAGCGGTGCTCAGCTCTGCAGAGCACCGTACCTTCGTCTTTAGCCTCTCTTCTCGTCTACATCTTAGCAAAAAGCTTTTCCACTCTGTCTGGCAAGGAGAAACTGTGCCAGCACAGAAAACATCTCCCATCGTCTTCTAGAGGCTGCACGGAGGTCTGCCGAGTGTTTTGCAAGAAGTGAAAGAAAGTTGTCCAAAACAGCTTCCAAACGAATGTTCATGTGAATAGAAAATGCAGGAGAGTGGTCAGGTACAGTTTTCTCTCAATTGGAAAGCTGCGCACACAATCGCAGTGTTGTACAGCTTTTTTCATCACCTTTGCGAAGTTGCCGCTCTCTCCGGCTCCCGGAGACGAAGAAGCTGCTTCTTCGCGCAAAGACGATTCTGCCGCTCACAGTGATCTGCGGTGTGCGCCTTCTGCCGAAAGACGCCCGGGAGCGGTGCTTAGCTCTGCAGAGCACCGTACCTTCGTCTTTAGCCTCTCTTCTCGTCTACATCTTAGCAAAAAGCTTTTCCACTCTGTCTGGCAAGGAGAAACTGTGCCAGCACAGAAAACATCTCCCATCGTGTTCTAGAGGCTGCACGGAGGTCTGCCGAGTGTTTTGCAAGAAGAGAAAGAAAGTTGTCCAAAACAGCTTGCAATCGAATGTTCATGTGAATAGAAAAGGCAGGAGAGTGGTCAGGTACTGTTTTCTCTCAGTTGGCAAGCTGCGCACACAATCGCAGTGTTGTACAGCTTGTTTCATCACCTTTGCGAAGTTGCCGCTCTCTCCGGCTCCCGGAGACGAAGAAGCTGCTTCTTCGCGCAAAGACGATTCTGCCGCTCACAGTGCTCTGCGGTGTGCGCCTTCTGCCGAAAGAGGACCGGGAGCGGTGCTTAGCTCTGCAGAGCACCGTACCTTCGTCTTTAGCCTCTCTTCTCGTCTACATCTTAGCAAAAAGCTTTTCCACTCTGTCTGGCAAGGAGAAACTGTGCCAGCACAGAAAACATCTCCCATCGTCTTCTAGAGGCTGCACGGAGGTCTGCCGAGTGTTTTGCAAGAAGAGAAAGAAAGTTGTCCAAAACAGCTTGCAATCGAATGTTCAAGTGAATAGAAAAGGCAGGAGAGTGGTCAGGTACTGTTTTCTCTCAGTTGGCAAGCTGCGCACACAATCGCAGTGTTGTACAGCTTGTTTCACTCCTTTGCGAAGCTGCCGCTCTCTCCGGCTCCCGGAGACGAAGAAGCTGCTTCTTCGCGCAAAGACGATTCTGCCGCTCACAGTGCTCTGCGGTGTGCGCCTTCTGCCGAAAGAGGTCCGGGAGCGGTGCTTAGCTCTGCAGAGCACCGTACCTTCGTCTTTAGCCTCTCTTCTCGTCTACATCTTAGCAAAAAGCTTTTCCTCTCTGTCTGGCAAGGAGAAACTGTGCCAGCACAGAAAACATCTCCCATCGTGTTCTAGAGGCTGCACGCAGGTCTGCCGAGTGTTTTGCAAGAAGAGAAAGAAAGTTGTCCAAAACAGCTTGCAATCGAATGTTCATGTGAATAGAAAAGGCAGGAGAGTGGTCAGGTACTGTTTTCTCTCACTTGGCAAGCTGCGCACACAATCGCAGTGTTGTACAGCTTCTTTCATCACCTTTGCGAAGTTGCCGCTCTCTCCGGCTTCCGGAGACGAAGAAGCTGCTTCTTCGCGCAAAGGCGATTCTGCCGCTGACAGTGCTCTGCAGTGTGTGTCTTCTGCCGAAAGAGGCACGGGAGCTGTGCTTAGCTCTGCAGAGTACCATACCTGCTTCTTTAGCCTCTCTTCTCGTCTACATCTTAGCAAAAAGCTTTTCCACTCTGTCTGGCAAGGAGAAACTGTGCCAGCACAGAAAACATCTCCCATCGTGTTCTAGAGGCTGCACGGAGGTCTGCCGAGTGTTTTGCAAGAAGAGAAAGAAAGTTGTCCAAAACAGCTTCCAATCGAATGTTCATGTGAATAGAAAAGGCAGGAGAGTGGTCAGGTACTGTTTTCTCTCAGTTGGCAAGCTGCGCACACAATCGCAGTGTTGTACAGCTTGTTTCATCACCTTTGCGAAGTTGCCGCTCTCTCCGGCTTCCGGAGACGAAGAAGCTGCTTCTTCGCGCAAAGACGATTTTGCCGCTCACAGTGCTCTGCAGTGTGTGTCTTCTGCCGAAAGAGGCCCGGGAGCTGTGCTTAGCTCTGCAGAGCACCATACCTGCTTCTTTAGCCTCTCTTCTCGTCTACATCTTAGCAAAAAGCTTTTCCACTCTGTCTGGCAAGGAGAAACTGTGCCAGCACAAAAAACATCTCCCATCGTGTTCTAGAGGCTGCACGGAGGTCTGCCGAGTGTTTTGCAAAAAAGAAAGAAAGTTGTCCAAAACAGCTTCCAATCGAATGTTCATGTGAATAGAAAAGGCAGGAGAGTGGTCAGGTACTGTTTTCTCTCAGTTGGCAAGCTGCGCACACAATCGCAGTGTTGTACAGCTTCTTTAATCACATTTGCGAAGTTGCCGCTCTCTCCGGCTCCCGGAGACGAAGAAGCTGCTTCTTCGCGGAAAGACGATTCTGCCGCTCACAGTGCTCTGCGGTGTGCGCCTTCTGCCGAAAGAGGCCCGGGAGCGGTGCTTAGCTCTGCAGAGCACCGTACCTTCGTCTTTAGCCTCTCTTCTCGTCTACATCTTAGCAAAAAGCTTTTCCACTCTGTCTGGCAAGGAGAAACTGTGCCAGCACAGAAAACATCTCCCATCGTGTTCTAGAGGCTGCACGGAGGTCTGCCGAGTGTTTCGCAAGAAGAGAAAGAAAGTTGTCCAAAACAGCTTCCAATCGAATGTTCATGTGAATAGAAAAGGCAGGAGAGTGGTCAGGTACTGTTTTCTCTCAGTTGGCAAGCTGCGCACACAATCGCAGTGTTGTACAGCTTGTTTCATCACCTTTGCCAAGTTGTCGCTCTTTCCGGCTCCCGGAGACAAAGAAGCTGCTTCTTCGCGCAAAGACGATTCTGCCGCTCACAGTGCTCTGCGGTGTGCGCCTTCTGCCGAAAGAGGTCCGGGAGCGGTGCTTAGCTCTGCAGAGCACCGTACCTTCGTCTTTAGCCTCTCTTCTCGTCTACATCTTAGCAAAAAGCTTTTCCACTCTGTCTGGCAAGGAGAAACTTTGCCAGCACAGAAAACATCTCCCATCGTGTTCTAGAGGCTGCACGGAGGTCTGCCGAGTGTTTTGCAAGAAGAGAAAGAAAGTTGTCCAAAACAGCTTCCAATCGAATGTTCATGTGAATAGAAAAGGCAGGAGAGTGGTCAGGTACTGTTTTCTCTCAGTTGGCAAGCTGCGCACACAATCGCAGTGTTGTACAGCTTGTTTCATCACCTTTGCGAAGTTGCCGCTCTCTCCGGCTCCCGGAGACGAAGAAGCTGCTTCTTCGCGCAAAGACGATTCTGCCGCTCACAGTGCTCTGCGGTGTGCGCCTTCTGCCGAAAGAGGACCGGCAGCGGTGCTTAGCTCTGCAGAGCACTGTACCTTCGTCTTTAGCCTCTCTTCTCGTCTACATCTTAGCAAAAAGCTTTTCCACTCTGTCTGGCAAGGAGAAACTGTGCCAGCACAGAAAACATCTCCCATCGTCTTCTAGAGGCTGCACGGAGGTCTGCCGAGTGTTTTGCAAGAAGAGAAAGAAAGTTGTCCAAAACAGCTTGCAATCGAATGTTCAAGTGAATAGAAAAGGCAGGAGAGTGGTCAGGTACTGTTTTCTCTCAGTTGGCAAGCTGCGCACACAATCGCAGTGTTGTACAGCTTGTTTCACTCCTTTGCGAAGCTGCCGCTCTCTCCGGCTCCCGGAGACGAAGAAGCTGCTTCTTCGCGCAAAGACGATTCTGCCGCTCACAGTGCTCTGCGGTGTGCGCCTTCTGCCGAAAGAGGTCCGGGAGCGGTGCTTAGCTCTGCAGAGCACCGTACCTTCGTCTTTAGCCTCTCTTCTCGTCTACATCTTAGCAAAAAGCTTTTCCACTCTGTCTGGCAAGGAGAAACTGTGCCAGCACAGAAAACATCTCCCATCGTCTTCTAGAGGCTGCACGGAGGTCTGCCGAGTGTTTTGCAAAAAAGAAAGAAAGTTGTCCAAAACAGCTTCCAATCGAATGTTCATGTGAATAGAAAAGGCAGGAGAGTGGTCAGGTACTGTTTTCTCTCAGTTGGCAAGCTGCGCACACAATCGCAGTCTTGTACAGCTTGTTTCATCACCTTTGCGAAGTTGCCGCTCTCTCCGGCTCCCGGAGACGAAGAAGCTGCTTCTTCGCGCAAAGACGATTCTGCCGCTCACAGTGCTCTGCGGTGTGCGCCTTCTGCCGAAAGAGCCCCGGGAGCGATGCTTAGCTCTGCAGAGCACCGTACCTTCGTCTTTAGCCTCTCTTCTCGTCTACATCTTAGCAAAAAGCTTTTCCACTCTGTCTGGCAAGGAGAAACTGTGCCAGCACAGAAAACATCTCCCATCGTGTTCTAGAGGCTGCACGCAGGTCTGCCGAGTGTTTTGCAAGAAGAGAGAGAAAGTTGTCCAAAACAGCTGGAATCGAATGTTCAAGTGAATAGAAAAGGCAGGAGAGTGGTCAGGTACTGTTTTCTCTCAGTTGGCAAGCTGCGCACACAATCGCAGTGTTGTACATCTTGTTTCATCACCTTTGCGAAGTTGCCGCTCTCTCCGGCTCCTGGAGACGAAGAAGCTGCTTCTTCGCCCAAAGACGATTCTGCCGCTCACAGTGCTCTGCGGTGTGCGCCTTCTGCCGAAATAGCCCCGGGAGCTGTGCATAGCTCTGAGAAGCACCGTACCTGCTTCTTTAGCCTCTCTTCTCGTCTACATCTTAGCAAAAAGCTTTTCCACTCTGTCTGGCAAGGAGAAACTGTGCCAGCACAGAAAACATCTCCCATCGTGTTCTAGAGGCTGCACGGAGGTCTGCCGAGTGTTTTGCAAGAAGAGAAAGAAAGTTGTCCAAAACAGATTGCAATCGAATGTTCATGTGAATAGAAAAGGCAGGAGAGTGGTCAGGTACTGTTTTCTCTCACTTGGCAAGCTGCGCACACAATCGCAGTGTTGTACAGCTTGTTTCATCACCTTTGCAAAGTTGCCGCTCTCTCCGGCTCCCGGAGACGAAGAAGCTGCTTCTTCGCGGAAAGACGATTCTGCCGCTCACAGTGCTCTGCGGTGTGCGCCTTCTGCCGAAAGAGGCCCGGGAGCGGTGCTTAGCTCTGCAGAGCACCGTACCTTCGTCTTTAGCCTCTCTTCTCGTCTACATCTTAGCAAAAAGCTTTTCCACTCTGTCTGGCAAGGAGAAACTGTGCCAGCACAGAAAACATCTCCCATCGTGTTCTAGAGGCTGCACGGAGGTCTGCCGAGTGTTTCGCAAGAAGAGAAAGAAAGTTGTCCAAAACAGCTTGCAATCGAATGTTCATGTGAATAGAAAAGGCAGGAGAGTGGTCAGGTACTGTTTTCTCTCAGTTGGCAAGCTGCGCACACAATCGCAGTGTTGTACAGCTTGTTTCATCACCTTTGCGAAGTTGCCGCTCTCTCCGGCTCCCGGAGACAAAGAAGCTGCTTCTTCGCGCAAAGACGATTCTGCCGCTCACAGTGCTCTGCGGTGTGCGCCTTCTGCCGAAAGAGGTCCGGGAGCGGTGCTCAGCTCTGCAGAGCACCGTACCTTCGTCTTTAGCCTCTCTTCTCGTCTACATCTTAGCAAAAAGCTTTTCCACTCTGTCTGGCAAGGAGAAACTGTGCCAGCACAGAAAACATCTCCCATCGTCTTCTAGAGGCTGCACGGAGGTCTGCCGAGTGTTTTGCAAGAAGTGAAAGAAAGTTGTCCAAAACAGCTTCCAAACGAATGTTCATGTGAATAGAAAATGCAGGAGAGTGGTCAGGTACAGTTTTCTCTCAATTGGAAAGCTGCGCACACAATCGCAGTGTTGTACAGCTTGTTTCATCACCTTTGCGAAGTTGCCGCTCTCTCCGGCTCCCGGAGACGAAGAAGCTGCTTCTTCGCGCAAAGACGATTCTGCCGCTCACAGTGATCTGCGGTGTGCGCCTTCTGCCGAAAGACGCCCGGGAGCGGTGCTTAGCTCTGCAGAGCACCGTACCTTCGTCTTTAGCCTCTCTTCTCGTCTACATCTTAGCAAAAAGCTTTTCCACTCTGTCTGGCAAGGAGAAACTGTGCCAGCACAGAAAACATCTCCCATCGTGTTCTAGAGGCTGCACGGAGGTCTGCCGAGTGTTTTGCAAGAAGAGAAAGAAAGTTGTCCAAAACAGCTTGCAATCGAATGTTCATGTGAATAGAAAAGGCAGGAGAGTGGTCAGGTACTGTTTTCTCTCAGTTGGCAAGCTGCGCACACAATCGCAGTGTTGTACAGCTTGTTTCATCACCTTTGCGAAGTTGCCGCTCTCTCCGGCTCCCGGAGACGAAGAAGCTGCTTCTTCGCGCAAAGACGATTCTGCCGCTCACAGTGCTCTGCGGTGTGCGCCTTCTGCCGAAAGAGGACCGGGAGCGGTGCTTAGCTCTGCAGAGCACCGTACCTTCGTCTTTAGCCTCTCTTCTCGTCTACATCTTAGCAAAAAGCTTTTCCACTCTGTCTGGCAAGGAGAAACTGTGCCAGCACAGAAAACATCTCCCATCGTCTTCTAGAGGCTGCACGGAGGTCTGCCGAGTGTTTTGCAAGAAGAGAAAGAAAGTTGTCCAAAACAGCTTGCAATCGAATGTTCAAGTGAATAGAAAAGGCAGGAGAGTGGTCAGGTACTGTTTTCTCTCAGTTGGCAAGCTGCGCACACAATCGCAGTGTTGTACAGCTTGTTTCACTCCTTTGCGAAGCTGCCGCTCTCTCCGGCTCCCGGAGACGAAGAAGCTGCTTCTTCGCGCAAAGACGATTCTGCCGCTCACAGTGCTCTGCGGTGTGCGCCTTCTGCCGAAAGAGGTCCGGGAGCGGTGCTTAGCTCTGCAGAGCACCGTACCTTCGTCTTTAGCCTCTCTTCTCGTCTACATCTTAGCAAAAAGCTTTTCCTCTCTGTCTGGCAAGGAGAAACTGTGCCAGCACAGAAAACATCTCCCATCGTGTTCTAGAGGCTGCACGCAGGTCTGCCGAGTGTTTTGCAAGAAGAGAAAGAAAGTTGTCCAAAACAGCTTGCAATCGAATGTTCATGTGAATAGAAAAGGCAGGAGAGTGGTCAGGTACTGTTTTCTCTCACTTGGCAAGCTGCGCACACAATCGCAGTGTTGTACAGCTTCTTTCATCACCTTTGCGAAGTTGCCGCTCTCTCCGGCTTCCGGAGACGAAGAAGCTGCTTCTTCGCGCAAAGGCGATTCTGCCGCTGACAGTGCTCTGCAGTGTGTGTCTTCTGCCGAAAGAGGCACGGGAGCTGTGCTTAGCTCTGCAGAGTACCATACCTGCTTCTTTAGCCTCTCTTCTCGTCTACATCTTAGCAAAAAGCTTTTCCACTCTGTCTGGCAAGGAGAAACTGTGCCAGCACAGAAAACATCTCCCATCGTGTTCTAGAGGCTGCACGGAGGTCTGCCGAGTGTTTTGCAAGAAGAGAAAGAAAGTTGTCCAAAACAGCTTCCAATCGAATGTTCATGTGAATAGAAAAGGCAGGAGAGTGGTCAGGTACTGTTTTCTCTCAGTTGGCAAGCTGCGCACACAATCGCAGTGTTGTACAGCTTGTTTCATCACCTTTGCGAAGTTGCCGCTCTCTCCGGCTTCCGGAGACGAAGAAGCTGCTTCTTCGCGCAAAGACGATTTTGCCGCTCACAGTGCTCTGCAGTGTGTGTCTTCTGCCGAAAGAGGCCCGGGAGCTGTGCTTAGCTCTGCAGAGCACCATACCTGCTTCTTTAGCCTCTCTTCTCGTCTACATCTTAGCAAAAAGCTTTTCCACTCTGTCTGGCAAGGAGAAACTGTGCCAGCACAAAAAACATCTCCCATCGTGTTCTAGAGGCTGCACGGAGGTCTGCCGAGTGTTTTGCAAAAAAGAAAGAAAGTTGTCCAAAACAGCTTCCAATCGAATGTTCATGTGAATAGAAAAGGCAGGAGAGTGGTCAGGTACTGTTTTCTCTCAGTTGGCAAGCTGCGCACACAATCGCAGTGTTGTACAGCTTCTTTAATCACATTTGCGAAGTTGCCGCTCTCTCCGGCTCCCGGAGACGAAGAAGCTGCTTCTTCGCGGAAAGACGATTCTGCCGCTCACAGTGCTCTGCGGTGTGCGCCTTGTGCCGAAAGAGGCCCGGGAGCGGTGCTTAGCTCTGCAGAGCACCGTACCTTCGTCTTTAGCCTCTCTTCTCGTCTACATCTTAGCAAAAAGCTTTTCCACTCTGTCTGGCAAGGAGAAACTGTGCCAGCACAGAAAACATCTCCCATCGTGTTCTAGAGGCTGCACGGAGGTCTGCCGAGTGTTTCGCAAGAAGAGAAAGAAAGTTGTCCAAAACAGCTTCCAATCGAATGTTCATGTGAATAGAAAAGGCAGGAGAGTGGTCAGGTACTGTTTTCTCTCAGTTGGCAAGCTGCGCACACAATCGCAGTGTTGTACAGCTTGTTTCATCACCTTTGCCAAGTTGTCGCTCTTTCCGGCTCCCGGAGACAAAGAAGCTGCTTCTTCGCGCAAAGACGATTCTGCCGCTCACAGTGCTCTGCGGTGTGCGCCTTCTGCCGAAAGAGGTCCGGGAGCGGTGCTTAGCTCTGCAGAGCACCGTACCTTCGTCTTTAGCCTCTCTTCTCGTCTACATCTTAGCAAAAAGCTTTTCCACTCTGTCTGGCAAGGAGAAACTTTGCCAGCACAGAAAACATCTCCCATCGTGTTCTAGAGGCTGCACGGAGGTCTGCCGAGTGTTTTGCAAGAAGAGAAAGAAAGTTGTCCAAAACAGCTTCCAATCGAATGTTCATGTGAATAGAAAAGGCAGGAGAGTGGTCAGGTACTGTTTTCTCTCAGTTGGCAAGCTGCGCACACAATCGCAGTGTTGTACAGCTTGTTTCATCACCTTTGCGAAGTTGCCGCTCTCTCCGGCTCCCGGAGACGAAGAAGCTGCTTCTTCGCGCAAAGACGATTCTGCCGCTCACAGTGCTCTGCGGTGTGCGCCTTCTGCCGAAAGAGGACCGGCAGCGGTGCTTAGCTCTGCAGAGCACTGTACCTTCGTCTTTAGCCTCTCTTCTCGTCTACATCTTAGCAAAAAGCTTTTCCACTCTGTCTGGCAAGGAGAAACTGTGCCAGCACAGAAAACATCTCCCATCGTCTTCTAGAGGCTGCACGGAGGTCTGCCGAGTGTTTTGCAAGAAGAGAAAGAAAGTTGTCCAAAACAGCTTGCAATCGAATGTTCAAGTGAATAGAAAAGGCAGGAGAGTGGTCAGGTACTGTTTTCTCTCAGTTGGCAAGCTGCGCACACAATCGCAGTGTTGTACAGCTTGTTTCACTCCTTTGCGAAGCTGCCGCTCTCTCCGGCTCCCGGAGACGAAGAAGCTGCTTCTTCGCGCAAAGACGATTCTGCCGCTCACAGTGCTCTGCGGTGTGCGCCTTCTGCCGAAAGAGGTCCGGGAGCGGTGCTTAGCTCTGCAGAGCACCGTACCTTCGTCTTTAGCCTCTCTTCTCGTCTACATCTTAGCAAAAAGCTTTTCCACTCTGTCTGGCAAGGAGAAACTGTGCCAGCACAGAAAACATCTCCCGTCGTGTTCTAGAGGCTGCACGCAGGTCTGCCGAGTGTTTTGCAAGAAGAGAAAGAAAGTTGTCCAAAACAGCTTGCAATCGATGTTCATGTGAATAGAAAAGGCAGGAGAGTGGTCAGGTACTGTTTTCTCTCAGTTGGCAAGCTGCGCACACAATCGCAGTGTTGTACAGCTTGTTTCATCACCTTTGCGAAGTTGCCGCTCTCTCCGGCTTCCGGAGACGAAGAAGCTGCTTCTTCGCGCAAAGGCGATTCTGCCGCTGACAGTGCTCTGCAGTGTGTGTCTTCTGCCGAAAGAGGCCCGGGAGCTGTGCTTCGCTCTGCAGAGTACCATACCTGCTTCTTTAGCCTCTCTTCTCGTCTACATCTTAGCAAAAAGCTTTTCCACTCTGTCTGGCAAGGAGAAACTGTGCCAGCACAGAAAACATCTCCCATCGTGTTCTAGAGGCTGCACGGAGGTCTGCCGAGTGTTTTGCAAGAAGAGAAAGAAAGTTGTCCAAAACAGCTTCCAATCGAATGTTCATGTGAATAGAAAAGGCAGGAGAGTGGTCAGGTACTGTTTTCTCTCAGTTGGCAAGCTGCGCACACAATCGCAGTGTTGTACAGCTTGTTTCATCACCTTTGCGAAGTTGCCGCTCTCTCCGGCTCCCGGAGACGAAGAAGCTGCTTCTTCGCGCAAAGACGATTCTGCCGCTCACAGTGCTCTGCGGTGTGCGCCTTCTGCCGAAAGAGGACCGGCAGCGGTGCTTAGCTCTGCAGAGCACCGTACCTTCGTCTTTAGCCTCTCTTCTCGTCTACATCTTAGCAAAAAGCTTTTCCACTCTGTCTGGCAAGGAGAAACTGTGCCAGCACAGAAAACATCTCCCATCGTCTTCTAGAGGCTGCACGGAGGTCTGCCGAGTGTTTTGCAAGAAGAGAAAGAAAGTTGTCCAAAACAGCTTGCAATCGAATGTTCAAGTGAATAGAAAAGGCAGGAGAGTGGTCAGGTACTGTTTTCTCTCAGTTGGCAAGCTGCGCACACAATCGCAGTGTTGTACAGCTTGTTTCATCACCTTTGCGAAGTTGCCGCTCTCTCCGGCTCCCGGAGACGAAGAAGCTGCTTCTTCGCGCAAAGACGATTCTGCCGCTCACAGTGCTCTGCGGTGTGCGCCTTCTGCCGAAAGAGGACCGGCAGCGGTGCTTAGCTCTGCAGAGCACCGTACCTTCGTCTTTAGCCTCTCTTCTCGTCTACATCTTAGCAAAAAGCTTTTCCACTCTGTCTGGCAAGGAGAAACTGTGCCAGCACAGAAAACATCTCCCATCGTCTTCTAGAGGCTGCACGGAGGTCTGCCGAGTGTTTTGCAAGAAGAGAAAGAAAGTTGTCCAAAACAGCTTGCAATCGAATGTTCAAGTGAATAGAAAAGGCAGGAGAGTGGTCAGGTACTGTTTCCTCTCAGTTGGCAAGCTGCGCACACAATCGCAGTGTTGTACAGCTTGTTTCACTCCTTTGCGAAGCTGCCGCTCTCTCCGGCTCCCGGAGACGAAGAAGCTGCTTCTTCGCGCAAAGACGATTCTGCCGCTCACAGTGCTCTGCGGTGTGCGCCTTCTGCCGAAAGAGGTCCGGGAGCGGTGCTTAGCTCTGCAGAGCACCGTACCTTCGTCTTTAGCCTCTCTTCTCGTCTACATCTTAGCAAAAAGCTTTTCCACTCTGTCTGGCAAGGAGAAACTGTGCCAGCACAGAAAACATCTCCCGTCGTGTTCTAGAGGCTGCACGCAGGTCTGCCGAGTGTTTTGCAAGAAGAGAAAGAAAGTTGTCCAAAACAGCTTGCAATCGATGTTCATGTGAATAGAAAAGGCAGGAGAGTGGTCAGGTACTGTTTTCTCTCAGTTGGCAAGCTGCGCACACAATCGCAGTGTTGTACAGCTTGTTTCATCACCTTTGCGAAGTTGCCGCTCTCTCCGGCTTCCGGAGACGAAGAAGCTGCTTCTTCGCGCAAAGGCGATTCTGCCGCTGACAGTGCTCTGCAGTGTGTGTCTTCTGCCGAAAGAGGCCCGGAAGCTGTGCTTCGCTCTGCAGAGTACCATACCTGCTTCTTTAGCCTCTCTTCTCGTCTACATCTTAGCAAAAAGCTTTTCCACTCTGTCTGGCAAGGAGAAACTGTGCCAGCACAGAAAACATCTCCCATCGTGTTCTAGAGGCTGCACGGAGGTCTGCCGAGTGTTTTGCAAGAAGAGAAAGAAAGTTGTCCAAAACAGCTTGCAATCGAATGTTCATGTGAATAGAAAAGGCAGGAGAGTGGTCAGGTACTGTTTTCTCTCAGTTGGCAAGCTGCGCACACAATCGCAGTGTTGTACAGCTTGTTTCATCACCTTTGCGAAGTTGCCGCTCTCTCCGGCTTCCGGAGACGAAGAAGCTGCTTCTTCGCGCAAAGACGATTTTGCCGCTCACAGTGCTCTGCAGTGTGTGTCTTCTGCCGAAAGAGGCCCGGGAGCTGTGCTTAGCTCTGCAGAGCACCATACCTGCTTCTTTAGCCTCTATTCTCGTCTACATCTTAGCAAAAAGCTTTTCCACTCTGTCTGGCAAGGAGAAACTGTGCCAGCACAAAAAACATCTCCCATCGTGTTCTAGAGGCTGCACGGAGGTCTGCCGAGTGTTTTGCAAAAAAGAAAGAAAGTTGTCCAAAACAGCTTCCAATCGAATGTTCATGTGAATAGAAAAGGCAGGAGAGTGGTCAGGTACTGTTTTCTCTCAGTTGGCAAGCTGCGCACACAATCGCAGTGTTGTCCAGCTTGTTTCATCACCTTTGCGAAGTTGCCGCTCTCTGCGGCTCCCGGAGACGAAGAAGCTGCTTCTTCGCGCAAAGACGATTCTGCCGCTCACAGTGCTCTGCGGTGTGCGCCTTTTGCCGAAAGAGCCCCGGGAGCGGTGCTTAGCTCTGCAGAGCACCGTACTTTCGTCTTTAGCCTCTCTTCTCGTCTACATCTTAGCAAAAAGCTTTTCCACTCTGTCTGGCAAGGAGAAACTGTGCCAGCACAGAAAACATCTCCCATCGTCTTCTAGAGGCTGCACGGAGGTCTGCCGAGTGTTTTGCAAGAAGAGAGAGAAAGTTGTCCAAAACAGCTTGGAATCGAATGTTCAAGTGAATAGAAAAGGCAGGAGAGTGGTCAGGTACTGTTTTCTCTCAGTTGGCAAGCTGCGCACACAATCGCAGTGTTGTACATCTTGTTTCATCACCTTTGCGAAGTTGCCGCTCTCTCCGGCTCCCGGAGACGAAGAAGCTGCTTCTTCGCCCAAAGACGATTCTGCCGCTCACAGTGCTCTGCGGTGTGCGCCTTCTGCCGAAAGAGCCCCGGGAGCTGTGCTTAGCTCTGAGAAGCACCGTACCTTCGTCTTTAGCCTCTCTTCTCGTCTACATCTTAGCAAAAAGCTTTTCCACTCTGTCTGGCAAGGAGAAACTGTGCCAGCACAGAAAACATCTCCCATCGTGTTCTAGAGGCTGCACGCAGGTCTGCCGAGTGTTTTGCAAGAAGAGAAAGAAAGTTGTCCAAAACAGCTTGCAATCGAATGTTCATGTGAATAGAAAAGGCAGGAGAGTGGTCAGGTACTGTTTTCTCTCACTTGGCAAGCTGCGCACACAATCGCAGTGTTGTACAGCTTCTTTCATCACCTTTGCGAAGTTGCCGCTCTCTCCGGCTCCCGGAGACGAAGAAGCTGCTTCTTCGCGCAAAGGCGATTCTGCCGCTGACAGTGCTCTGCAGTGTGTGTCTTCTGCCGAAAGAGGCACGGGAGCTGTGCTTAGCTCTGCAGAGTACCATACCTGCTTCTTTAGCCTCTCTTCTCGTCTACATCTTAGCAAAAAGCTTTTCCACTCTGTCTGGCAAGGAGAAACTGTGCCAGCACAGAAAACATCTCCCATCGTGTTCTAGAGGCTGCACGGAGGTCTGCCGAGTGTTTTGCAAGAAGAGAAAGAAAGTTGTCCAAAACAGCTTCCAATCGAATGTTCATGTGAATAGAAAAGGCAGGAGAGTGGTCAGGTACTGTTTTCTCTCAGTTGGCAAGCTGCGCACACAATCGCAGTGTTGTACAGCTTGTTTCATCACCTTTGCGAAGTTGCCGCTCTCTCCGGCTTCCGGAGACGAAGAAGCTGCTTCTTCGCGCAAAGACGATTTTGCCGCTCACAGTGCTCTGCAGTGTGTGTCTTCTGCCGAAAGAGGCCCGGGAGCTGTGCTTAGCTCTGCAGAGCACCATACCTGCTTCTTTAGCCTCTCTTCTCGTCTACATCTTAGCAAAAAGCTTTTCCACTCTGTCTGGCAAGGAGAAACTGTGCCAGCACAAAAAACATCTCCCATCGTGTTCTAGAGGCTGCACGGAGGTCTGCCGAGTGTTTTGCAAAAAAGAAAGAAAGTTGTCCAAAACAGCTTCCAATCGAATGTTCATGTGAATAGAAAAGGCAGGAGAGTGGTCAGGTACTGTTTTCTCTCAGTTGGCAAGCTGCGCACACAATCGCAGTGTTGTACAGCTTCTTTCATCACATTTGCGAAGTTGCCGCTCTCTGCGGCTCCCGGAGACAAAGAAGCTGCTTCTTCGCGCAAAGACGATTCTGCCGCTCACAGTGCTCTGCGGTGTGCGCCTTCTGCCGAAAGAGCCCCGGGAGCGGTGCTTAGCTCTGCAGAGCACCGTACTTTCGTCTTTAGCCTCTCTTCTCGTCTACATCTTAGCAAAAAGCTTTTCCACTCTGTCTGGCAAGGAGAAACTGTGCCAGCACAGAAAACATCTCCCATCGTGTTCTAGAGGCTGCACGGAGGTCTGCCGAGTGTTTTGCAAGAAGAGAGAGAAAGTTGTCCAAAACAGCTTGGAATCGAATGTTCAAGTGAATAGAAAAGGCAGGAGAGTGGTCAGGTACTGTTTTCTCTCAGTTGGCAAGCTGCGCACACAATCGCAGTGTTGTACATCTTGTTTCATCACCTTTGCGAAGTTGCCGCTCTCTCCGGCTCCCGGAGACGAAGAAGCTGCTTCTTCGCGCAAAGACGATTCTGCCGCTCACAGTGCTCTGCGGTGTGCGCCTTCTGCCGAAAGAGCCCCGGGAGCTGTGCTTAGCTCTGAGAAGCACCGTACCTTCGTCTTTAGCCTCTCTTCTCGTCTACATCTTAGCAAAAAGCTTTTCCACTCTGTCTGGCAAGGAGAAACTGTGCCAGCACAGAAAACATCTCCCATCGTGTTCTAGAGGCTGCACGGAGGTCTGTCGAGTGTTTTGCAAGAAGAGAAAGAAAGTTGTCCAAAACAGCTTGCAATCGAATGTTCAAGTGAATAGAAAAGGCAGGAGAGTGGTCAGGTACTGTTTTCTCTCAGTTGGCAAGCTGCGCACACAATCGCAGTGTTGTACAGCTTGTTTCATCACCTTTGCGAAGTTGCCGCTCTCTCCGGCTCCCGGAGACGAAGAAGCTGCTTCTTCGCGCAAAGACGATTCTGCCGCTCACAGTGCTCTGCTGTGTGCGCCTTCTGCCGAAAGTGGCCCGGGAGCTGTGCTTAGCTCTGCAGAGCACCGTACCTTCGTCTTTAGCCTCTCTTCTCGTCTACATCTTAGCAAAAAGCTTTTCCACTCTGTCTGGCAAGGAGAAACTGTGCCAGCACAGAAAACATCTCCCATCGTGTTCTAGAGGCTGCACGGAGGTCTGCCGAGTGTTTTGCAAGAAGAGAAAGAAAGTTGTCCAAAACAGCTTGCAATCGAATGTTCATGTGAATAGAAAAGGCAGGAGAGTGGTCAGGTACTGTTTTCTCTCAGTTGGCACGCTGCGCACACAATCGCAGTGTTGTACAGCTTGTTTCATCACCTTTGCCAAGTTGCCGCTCTCTCCGGCTCCCGGAGACGAAGAAGCTGCTTCTTCGCCCAAAGACGATTCTGCCGCTCACAGTGCTCTGCGGTGTGCGCCTTCTGCAGAAAGAGCCCCGGGAGCTGTGCTTAGCTCTGAGAAGCACCATACGAGCTTCTTTAGCCTCTCTTCTCGTCTACATCTTAGCAAAAAGCTTTTCCACTCTGTCTGGCAAGGAGAAACTGTGCCAGCACAGAAAACATCTCCCATCGTGTTCTAGAGGCTGCACGCAGGTCTGCCGAGTGTTTTGCAAGAAGAGAAAGAAAGTTGTCCAAAACAGCTTGCAATCGAATGTTCATGTGAATAGAAAAGGCAGGAGAGTGGTCAGGTACTGTTTTCTCTCAGTTGGCAAGCTGCGCACACAATGGCAGTGTTGTACAGCTTGTTTCATCACCTTTGCCAAGTTGCCGCTCTCTCCGGCTCCCGGAGACGAAGAAGCTGCTTCTTCGCGCAAAGACGATTCTGCCGCTCTCAGTGCTCTGCGGTGTGCGCCTTCTGCCGAAAGAGGTCCGGGAGTGGTGCTTAGCTCTGCAGAGCACCGTACCTTCGTCTTTAGCCTCTCTTCTCGTCTACATCTTAGCAAAAAGCTTTTCCACTCTGTCTGGCAAGGAGAAACTGTGCCAGCACAGAAAACATCTCCCATCGTGTTCTAGAGGCTGCACGCAGGTCTGCCGAGTGTTTTGCAAGAAGAGAAAGAAAGTTGTCCAAAACAGCTTGCAATCAAATGTTCATGTGAATAGAAAAGGCAGGAGAGTGGTCAGGTACTGTTTTCTCTCAGTTGGCAAGCTGCGCACACAATCGCAGTGTTGTACAGCTTGTTTCATCACCTTTGCGAAGTTGCCGCTCTCTCCGGCTCCCGGAGACGAAGAAGCTGCTTCTTCGCGCAAAGACGATTCTGCCGCTCACAGTGCTCTGCGGTGTGCGCCTTCTGCCGAAAGAGCCCCGGGAGCGGTGCTTAGCTCTGCAGAGCACCGTACCTTCGTCTTTAGCCTCTCTTCTCGTCTACATCTTAGCAAAAAGCTTTTCCACTCTGTCTGGCAAGGAGAAACTGTGCCAGCACAGAAAACATCTCCCATCGTGTTCTAGAGGCTGCACGGAGGTCTGCCGAGTGTTTTGCAAGAAGAGAGAGAAAGTTGTCCAAAACAGCTTGGAATCGAATGTTCAAGTGAATAGAAAAGGCAGGAGAGTGGTCAGGTACTGTTTTCTCTCAGTTGGCAAGCTGCGCACACAATCGCAGTGTTGTACATCTTGTTTCATC
The DNA here is from genome assembly GCF_028551555.1 of Melozone crissalis. Classification (NCBI taxonomy): domain Eukaryota; kingdom Metazoa; phylum Chordata; class Aves; order Passeriformes; family Passerellidae; genus Melozone; species Melozone crissalis. Next base: position 365,143 of record NW_026536125.1, read on the forward strand.
ACCTTTGCGAAGTTGCCGCTCTCTCCGGCTCCCGGAGACGAAGAAGCTGCTTCTTCGCCCAAAGACGATTCTGCCGCTCACAGTGCTCTGCGGTGTGCGCCTTCTGCCGAAATAGCCCCGGGAGCTGTGCTTAGCTCTGAGAAGCACCGTACCTGCTTCTTTAGCCTCTCTTCTCGTCTACATCTTAGCAAAAAGCTTTTCCACTCTGTCTGGCAAGGAGAAACTGTGCCAGCACAGAAAACATCTCCCATCGTGTTCTAGAGGCTGCACGGAGGTCTGCCGAGTGTTTTGCAACAAGAGAAAGAAAGTTGTCCAAAACAGCTTGCAATCGAATGTTCATGTGAATAGAAAAGGCAGGAGAGTGGTCAGGTACTGTTTTCTCTCACTTGGCAAGCTGCGCACACAATCGCAGTGTTGTACAGCTTGTTTCATCACCTTTGCAAAGTTGCCGCTCTCTCCGGCTCCCGGAGACGAAGAAGCTGCTTCTTCGCGGAAAGACGATTCTGCCGCTCACAGTGCTCTGCGGTGTGCGCCTTCTGCCGAAAGAGGCCCGGGAGCGGTGCTTAGCTCTGCAGAGCACCGTACCTTCGTCTTTAGCCTCTCTTCTCGTCTACATCTTAGCAAAAAGCTTTTCCACTCTGTCTGGCAAGGAGAAACTTTGCCAGCACAGAAAACATCTCCCATCGTGTTCTAGAGGCTGCACGGAGGTCTGCCGAGTGTTTTGCAAGAGAAAGAAAGTTGTCCAAAACAGCTTGCAATCGAATGTTCATGTGAATAGAAAAGGCAGGAGAGTGGTCAGGTACTGTTTTCTCTCAGTTGGCAAGCTGCGCACACAATCGCAGTGTTGTACAGCTTGTTTCATCACCTTTGCGAAGTTGCCGCTCTCTCCGGCTCCCGGAGACGAAGAAGCTGCTTCTTCGCGCAAAGACGATTCTGCCGCTCACAGTGCTCTGCGGTGTGCGCCTTGTGCCGAAAGAGGACCGGGAGCGGTGCTTAGCTCTGCAGAGCACCGTACCTTCGTCTTTAGCCTCTCTTCTCGTCTACATCTTAGCAAAAAGCTTTTCCACTCTGTCTGGCAAGGAGAAACTGTGCCAGCACAGAAAACATCTCCCATCGTCTTCTAGAGGCTGCACGGAGGTCTGCCGAGTGTTTTGCAAGAAGAGAAAGAAAGTTGTCCAAAACAGCTTGCAATCGAATGTTCAAGTGAATAGAAAAGGCAGGAGAGTGGTCAGGTACTGTTTTCTCTCAGTTGGCAAGCTGCGCACACAATCGCAGTGTTGTAAATCTTGTTTCACTCCTTTGCGAAGCTGCCGCTCTCTCCGGCTCCCGGAGACGAAGAAGCTGCTTCTTCGCGCAAAGACGATTCTGCCGCTCACAGTGCTCTGCGGTGTGCGCCTTCTGCCGAAAGAGGTCCGGGAGCGGTGCTTAGCTCTGCAGAGCACCGTACCTTCGTCTTTAGCCTCTCTTCTCGTCTACATCTTAGCAAAAAGCTTTTCCTCTCTGTCTGGCAAGGAGAAACTGTGCCAGCACAGAAAACATCTCCCATCGTGTTCTAGAGGCTGCACGCAGGTCTGCCGAGTGTTTTGCAAGAAGAGAAAGAAAGTTGTCCAAAACAGCTTGCAATCGAATGTTCATGTGAATAGAAAAGGCAGGAGAGTGGTCAGGTACTGTTTTCTCTCACTTGGCAAGCTGCGCACACAATCGCAGTGTTGTACAGCTTCTTTCATCACCTTTGCGAAGTTGCCGCTCTCTCCGGCTTCCGGAGACGAAGAAGCTGCTTCTTCGCCCAAAGGCGATTCTGCCGCTGACAGTGCTCTGCAGTGTGTGTCTTCTGCCGAAAGAGGCCCGGGAGCTGTGCTTAGCTCTGCAGAGTACCATACCTGCTTCTTTAGCCTCTCTTCTCGTCTACATCTTAGCAAAAAGCTTTTCCACTCTGTCTGGCAAGGAGAAACTGTGCCAGCACAGAAAACATCTCCCATCGTGTTCTAGAGGCTGCACGGAGGTCTGCCGAGTGTTTTGCAAGAAGAGAAAGAAAGTTGTCCAAAACAGCTTCCAATCGAATGTTCATGTGAATAGAAAAGGCAGGAGAGTGGTCAGGTACTGTTTTCTCTCACTTGGCAAGCTGCGCACACAATCGCAGTGTTGTACAGCTTGTTTCATCACCTTTGCGAAGTTGCCGCTCTCTCCGGCTTCCGGAGACGAAGAAGCTGCTTCTTCGCGCAAAGACGATTTTGCCGCTCACAGTGCTCTGCGGTGTGTGTCTTCTGCCGAAAGAGGCCCGGGAGCTGTGCTTAGCTCTGCAGAGCACCATACCTGCTTCTTTAGCCTCTATTCTCGTCTACATCTTAGCAAAAAGCTTTTCCACTCTGTCTGGCAAGGAGAAACTGTGCCAGCACAAAAAACATCTCCCATCGTGTTCTAGAGGCTGCACGGAGGTCTGCCGAGTGTTTTGCAAAAAAGAAAGAAAGTTGTCCAAAACAGCTTCCAATCGAATGTTCATGTGAATAGAAAAGGCAGGAGAGTGGTCAGGTACTGTTTTCTCTCAGTTGGCAAGCTGCGCACACAATCGCAGTGTTGTACAGCTTCTTTCATCACATTTGCGAAGTTGCCGCTCTCTGCGGCTCCCGGAGACGAAGAAGCTGCTTCTTCGCGCAAAGACGATTCTGCCGCTCACAGTGCTCTGCGGTGTGCGCCTTCTGCCGAAAGAGCCCCGGGAGCGGTGCTTAGCTCTGCAGAGCACCGTACTTTCGTCTTTAGCCTCTCTTCTCGTCTACATCTTAGCAAAAAGCTTTTCCACTCTGTCTGGCAAGGAGAAACTGTGCCAGCACAGAAAACATCTCCCGTCGTGTTCTAGAGGCTGCACGCAGGTCTGCCGAGTGTTTTGCAAGAAGAGAAAGAAAGTTGTCCAAAACAGCTTGCAATCGAATGTTCATGTGAATAGAAAAGGCAGGAGAGTGGTCAGGTACTGTTTTCTCTCACTTGGCAAGCTGCGCACACAATCGCAGTGTTGTACAGCTTCTTTCATCACCTTTGCGAAGTTGCCGCTCTCTCCGGCTTCCGGAGACGAAGAAGCTGCTTCTTCGCGCAAAGGCGATTCTGCCGCTGACAGTGCTCTGCAGTGTGTGTCTTCTGCCGAAAGAGGCCCGGGAGCTGTGCTTCGCTCTGCAGAGTACCATACCTGCTTCTTTAGCCTCTCTTCTCGTCTACATCTTAGCAAAAAGCTTTTCCACTCTGTCTGGCAAGGAGAAACTGTGCCAGCACAGAAAACATCTCCCATCGTGTTCTAGAGGCTGCACGGAGGTCTGCCGAGTGTTTTGCAAGAAGAGAAAGAAAGTTGTCCAAAACAGCTTCCAATCGAATGTTCATGTGAATAGAAAAGGCAGGAGAGTGGTCAGGTACTGTTTTCTCTCAGTTGGCAAGCTGCGCACACAATCGCAGTGTTGTACAGCTTGTTTCATCACCTTTGCGAAGTTGCCGCTCTCTCCGGCTTCCGGAGACGAAGAAGCTGCTTCTTCGCGCAAAGACGATTTTGCCGCTCACAGTGCTCTGCAGTGTGTGTCTTCTGCCGAAAGAGGCCCGGGAGCTGTGCTTAGCTCTGCAGAGCACCATACCTGCTTCTTTAGCCTCTCTTCTCGTCTACATCTTAGCAAAAAGCTTTTCCACTCTGTCTGGCAAGGAGAAACTGTGCCAGCACAAAAAACATCTCCCATCGTGTTCTAGAGGCTGCACGGAGGTCTGCCGAGTGTTTTGCAAAAAAGAAAGAAAGTTGTCCAAAACAGCTTCCAATCGAATGTTCATGTGAATAGAAAAGGCAGGAGAGTGGTCAGGTACTGTTTTCTCTCAGTTGGCAAGCTGCGCACACAATCGCAGTGTTGTACAGCTTCTTTCATCACATTTGCGAAGTTGCCGCTCTCTGCGGCTCCCGGAGACGAAGAAGCTGCTTCTTCGCGCAAAGACGATTCTGCCGCTCACAGTGCTCTGCGGTGTGCGCCTTCTGCCGAAAGAGCCCCGGGAGCGGTGCTTAGCTCTGCAGAGCACCGTACTTTCGTCTTTAGCCTCTCTTCTCGTCTACATCTTAGCAAAAAGCTTTTCCACTCTGTCTGGCAAGGAGAAACTGTGCCAGCACAGAAAACATCTCCCATCGTGTTCTAGAGGCTGCACGGAGGTCTGCCGAGTGTTTTGCAAGAAGAGAGAGAAAGTTGTCCAAAACAGCTTGGAATCGAATGTTCAAGTGAATAGAAAAGGCAGGAGAGTGGTCAGGTACTGTTTTCTCTCAGTTGGCAAGCTGCGCACACAATCGCAGTGTTGTACATCTTGTTTCATCACCTTTGCGAAGTTGCCGCTCTCTCCGGCTCCCGGAGACGAAGAAGCTGCTTCTTCGCGCAAAGACGATTCTGCCGCTCACAGTGCTCTGCGGTGTGCGCCTTCTGCCGAAAGAGCCCCGGGAGCTGTGCTTAGCTCTGAGAAGCACCATACGTGCTTCTTTAGCCTCTCTTCTCGTCTACATCTTAGCAAAAAGGTTTTCCACTCTGTCTGGCAAGGAGAAACTGTGCCAGCACAGAAAACATCTCCCATCGTGTTCTAGAGGCTGCACGCAGGTCTGCCGAGTGTTTTGCAAGAAGAGAAAGAAAGTTGTCCAAAACAGCTTGCAATCGAATGTTCATGTGAATAGAAAAGGCAGGAGAGTGGTCAGGTACTGTTTTCTCTCAGTTGGCAAGCTGCGCACACAATCGCAGTGTTGTACAGCTTGTTTCATCACCTTTGCCAAGTTGCCGCTCTCTCCGGCTCCCGGAGACGAAGAAGCTGCTTCTTCGCGCAAAGACGATTCTGCCGCTCTCAGTGCTCTGCGGTGTGCGCCTTCTGCCGAAAGAGGTCCGGGAGTGGTGCTTAGCTCTGCAGAGCACCGTACCTTCGTCTTTAGCCTCTCTTCTCGTCTACATCTTAGCAAAAAGCTTTTCCACTCTGTCTGGCAAGGAGAAACTGTGCCAGCACAGAAAACATCTCCCATCGTGTTCTAGAGGCTGCACGCAGGTCTGCCGAGTGTTTTGCAAGAAGAGAAAGAAAGTTGTCCAAAACAGCTTGCAATCAAATGTTCATGTGAATAGAAAAGGCAGGAGAGTGGTCAGGTACTGTTTTCTCTCAGTTGGCAAGCTGCGCACACAATCGCAGTGTTGTACAGCTTGTTTCATCACCTTTGCCAAGTTGCCGCTCTCTCCGGCTCCCGGAGACGAAGAAGCTGCTTCTTCGCGCAAAGACGATTCTGCCGCTCACAGTGCTCTGCGGTGTGCGCCTTCTGCCGAAAGAGCCCCGGGAGCGGTGCTTAGCTCTGCAGAGCACCGTACCTTCGTCTTTAGCCTCTCTTCTCGTCTACATCTTAGCAAAAAGCTTTTCCACTCTGTCTGGCAAGGAGAAACTGTGCCAGCACAGAAAACATCTCCCATCGTGTTCTAGAGGCTGCACGGAGGTCTGCCGAGTGTTTTGCCAGAAGAGAGAGAAAGTTGTCCAAAACAGCTTGCAATCGAATGTTCAAGTGAATAGAAAAGGCAGGAGAGTGGTCAGGTACTGTTTTCTCTCAGTTGGCAAGCTGCGCACACAATCGCAGTGTTGTACATCTTGTTTCATCACCTTTGCGAAGTTGCCGCTCTCTCCGGCTCCCGGAGACGAAGAAGCTGCTTCTTCGCCCAAAGACGATTCTGCCGCTCACAGTGCTCTGCGGTGTGCGCCTTCTGCCGAAATAGCCCCGGGAGCTGTGCTTAGCTCTGAGAAGCACCGTACCTGCTTCTTTAGCCTCTCTTCTCGTCTACATCTTAGCAAAAAGCTTTTCCACTCTGTCTGGCAAGGAGAAACTGTGCCAGCACAGAAAACATCTCCCATCGTGTTCTAGAGGCTGCACGGAGGTCTGCCGAGTGTTTTGCAAGAAGAGAAAGAAAGTTGTCCAAAACAGCTTGCAATCGAATGTTCATGTGAATAGAAAAGGCAGGAGAGTGGTCAGGTACTGTTTTCTCTCACTTGGCAAGCTGCGCACACAATCGCAGTGTTGTACAGCTTGTTTCATCACCTTTGCAAAGTTGCCGCTCTCTCCGGCTCCCGGAGACGAAGAAGCTGCTTCTTCGCGGAAAGACGATTCTGCCGCTCACAGTGCTCTGCGGTGTGCGCCTTCTGCCGAAAGAGGCCCGGGAGCGGTGCTTAGCTCTGCAGAGCACCGTACCTTCGTCTTTAGCCTCTCTTCTCGTCTACATCTTAGCAAAAAGCTTTTCCACTCTGTCTGGCAAGGAGAAACTGTGCCAGCACAGAAAACATCTCCCATCGTGTTCTAGAGGCTGCACGCAGGTCTGCCGAGTGTTTCGCAAGAAGAGAAAGAAAGTTGTCCAAAACAGCTTGCAATCGAATGTTCATGTGAATAGAAAAGGCAGGAGAGTGGTCAGGTACTGTTTTCTCTCAGTTGGCAAGCTGCGCACACAATCGCAGTGTTGTACAGCTTGTTTCATCACCTTTGCGAAGTTGCCGCTCTCTCCGGCTCCCGGAGACAAAGAAGCTGCTTCTTCGCGCAAAGACGATTCTGCCGCTCACAGTGCTCTGCGGTGTGCGCCTTCTGCCGAAAGAGGTCCGGGAGCGGTGCTTAGCTCTGCAGAGCACCGTACCTTCGTCTTTAGCCTCTCTTCTCGTCTACATCTTAGCAAAAAGCTTTTCCACTCTGTCTGGCAAGGAGAAACTGTGCCAGCACAGAAAACATCTCCCATCGTCTTCTAGAGGCTGCACGGAGGTCTGCCGAGTGTTTTGCAAGAAGTGAAAGAAAGTTGTCCAAAACAGCTTCCAAACGAATGTTCATGTGAATAGAAAATGCAGGAGAGTGGTCAGGTACAGTTTTCTCTCAATTGGAAAGCTGCGCACACAATCGCAGTGTTGTACAGCTTGTTTCATCACCTTTGCGAAGTTGCCGCTCTCTCCGGCTCCCGGAGACGAAGAAGCTGCTTCTTCGCGCAAAGACGATTCTGCCGCTCACAGTGCTCTGCGGTGTGCGCCTTGTGCCGAAAGAGGACCGGGAGCGGTGCTTAGCTCTGCAGAGCACCGTACCTTCGTCTTTAGCCTCTCTTCTCGTCTACATCTTAGCAAAAAGCTTTTCCACTCTGTCTGGCAAGGAGAAACTGTGCCAGCACAGAAAACATCTCCCATCGTGTTCTAGAGGCTGCACGGAGGTCTGCCGAGTGTTTTGCAAGAAGAGAAAGAAAGTTGTCCAAAACAGCTTGCACTCGAATGTTCATGTGAATAGAAAAGGCAGGAGAGTGGTCAGGTACTGTTTTCTCTCAGTTGGCAAGCGGCGCACACAATCGCAGTGTTGTACAGCTTGTTTCATCACCTTTGCGAAGTTGCCGCTCTCTCCGGCTCCTGGAGACGAAGAAGCTGCTTTTTCGCCCAAAGACGATTCTGCCGCTCACAGTGCTCTGCGGTGTGCGCCTTCTGCCGAAAGAGGTCTGGGTGAGGTGCTTAGCTCTGCAGAGCACCGTACCTTCGTCTTTAGCCTCTCTTCTCGTCTACATCTTAGCAAAAAGCTTTTCCACTCTGTCTGGCAAGGAGAAACTCTGCCAGCACAGAAAACATCTCCCTGCGTGTTCTAGAGGCTGCACGGAGGTCTGCCGAGTGTTTTGCAAGAGAGAAAGAAAGTTGTCCAAAACAGCTTGCAATCGAATGTTCATGTGATTACAAAAGGCAGGAGAGCGGTCAGGTAATGTTTTCTCTCAGTTGGCAAGCTGCGCACACAATCGCAGTGTTGTACAGCTTGTTTCATCACCTTTGCCAAGTTGGCGCTCTCTCCGGCTCCCGGAGACGAAGAAGCTGCTTCTTCGCGCAAAGACGATTCTGCCGCTCACAGTGCTCTGCGGTGTGCGCCTTCTGCCGAAAGACGCCCGGGAGCGGTGCTTCGCTCTGCAGAGCACCGTACCTTCGTCTTTAGCCTCTCTTCTCGTCTACATCTTAGCAAAAAGCTTTTCCACTCTGTCTGGCAAGGAGAAACTGTGCCAGCACAGAAAACATCTCCCATCGTGTTCTAGAGGCTCCACGGAGGTCCGCCGAGTATTTTGCAAGAAGAGAAAGAAAGTTGTCCAAAACAGCTTGCAATCGAATGTTCATGTGAATAGAAAAGGCAGGAGAGTGGTCAGGTACTGTTTTCTCTCAGTTGGCAAGCTGCGCACACAATCGCAGTGTTGTACAGCTTGTTTCATCACCTTTGCGAAGTTGCCGCTCTCTCCGGCGCCCGGAGACGAAGAAGCTGCTTCTTCGCGCAAAGACGATTCTGCCGCTCACAGTGCTCTGCGGTGTGCGCCTTCTGCCGAAAGAGGTCCGGGAGCGGTGCTTAGCTCTGCAGAGCACCGTACCTTCGTCTTTAGCCTCTCTTCTCGTCTACATCTTAGCAAAAAGCTTTTCAACTCTGTCTGGCAAGGAGAAACTGTGCCAGCACAAAAAACATCTCCCATCGTGTTCTAAACATCTCCCATCGTGTTCTAGAGGCTCCACAAAGGTCTGCCGAGTGTTTTGCAAGAAGAGAAAGAAAGTTGTCCAAAACAGCTTGCACTCGAATGTTCATGTGAATAGAAAAGGCAGGAGAGTGGTCAGGTACTGTTTTCTCTCAGTTGGCAAGCGGCGCACACAATCGCAGTGTTGTACAGCTTGTTTCATCACCTTTGCGAAGTTGCCGCTCTCTCCGGCTCCTGGAGACGAAGAAGCTGCTTTTTCGCCCAAAGACGATTCTGCCGCTCACAGTGCTCTGCGGTGTGCGCCTTCTGCCGAAAGAGGTCCGGGTGAGGTGCTTAGCTCTGCAGAGCACCGTACCTTCGTCTTTAGCCTCTCTTCTCGTCTACATCTTAGCAAAAAGCTTTTCCACTCTGTCTGGCAAGGAGAAACTCTGCCAGCACAGAAAACATCTCCCATCGTGTTCTAGAGGCTGCACGGAGGTCTGCCGAGTGTTTTGCAAGAGAGAAAGAAAGTTGTCCAAAACAGCTTGCAATCGAATGTTCATGTGATTACAAAAGGCAGGAGAGTGGTCAGGTAATGTTTTCTCTCAGTTGGCAAGCTGCGCACACAATCGCAGTGTTGTACAGCTTGTTTCATCACCTTTGCCAAGTTGTCGCTCTCTCCGGCTCCCGGAGACGAAGAAGCTGCTTCTTCGCGCAAAGACGATTCTGCCGCTCACAGTGCTCTGCTGTGTGCGCCTTCTGCCGAAAGACGCCCGGGAGCGGTGCTTAGCTCTGCAGAGCACCGTACCTTCGTCTTTAGCCTCTCTTCTCGTCTACATCTTAGCAAAAAGCTTTTCCACTCTGTCTGGCAAGGAGAAACTGTGCCAGCACAGAAAACATCTCCCATCGTGTTCTAGAGGCTCCACGGAGGTCTGCCGAGTATTTTGCAAGAAGAGAAAGAAAGTTGCACAAAAGAGCTTGCAATCGAATGTTCATGTGAATAGAAAAGGCAGGAGAGTGGTCAGGTACTGTTTTCTCTCAGTTGGCAAGCTGCGCACACAATCGCAGTGTTGTACAGCTTGTTTCATCACCTTTGCGAAGTTGCCGCTCTCTCCGGCTCCCGGAGACGAAGAATCTGCTTCTTCGCGCAAAGACGATTCTGCCGCTCACAGTGCTCTGCGGTGTGCGCCTTCTGCCGAAAGAGGCCCGGGAGCGGTGCTTAGCTCTGCAGAGCACCGTACCTTCGTCTTTAGCCTCTCTTCTCGTCTACATCTTAGCAAAAAGCTTTTCCACTCTGTCTGGCAAGGAGAAACTGTGCCAGCACAGAAAACATCTCCCATCGTGTTCTAGAGGCTGCACGGAGGTCTGCCGAGTGTTTTGCAACAAGAGAAAGAAAGTTGTCCAAAACAGCTTGCAATCGAATGTTCATGTGAATAGAAAAGGCAGGAGAGTGGTCAGGTACTGTTTTCTCTCAGTTGGCAAGCGGCGCACACAATCGCAGTGTTGTACAGCTTGTTGCATCACCTTTGCGAAGTTGCCGCTCTCTCCGGCTCCCGGAGACGAAGAAGCTGCTTCTTCGCGCAAAGACGATTCTGCCGCTCACTGTGCTCTGCAGTGTGTGTCTTCTGCCGAAAGAGGCCCGTGAGCTGTGCTTAGCTCTGCAGAGCACCATACCTGCTTCTTTAGCCTCTCTTCTCGTCTACATCTTAGCAAAAAGCTTTTCCACTCTGTCTGGCAAGGAGAAACTGTGCCAGCACAGAAAATATCTCCCATCGTGTTCTAGAGGCTGCACGGAGGTCTGCCGAGTGTTTTGCAAGAAGAGAAAGAAAGTTGTCCAAAACAGCTTGCACTCGAATGTTCATGTGAATAGAAAAGGCAGGAGAGTGGTCAGGTACTGTTTTCTCTCAGTTGGCAAGCGGCGCACACAATCGCAGTGTTGTAAAGCTTGTTTCATCACCTTTGCGAAGTTGCCGCTCTCTCCGGCTCCTGGAGACGAAGAAGCTGCTTTTTCGCCCAAAGACGATTCTGCCGCTCACAGTGCTCTGCGGTGTGCGCCTTCTGCCGAAAGAGGTCTGGGTGAGGTGCTTAGCTCTGCAGAGCACCGTACCTTCGTCTTTAGCCTCTCTTCTCGTCTACATCTTAGCAAAAAGCTTTTCCACTCTGTCTGGCAAGGAGAAACTCTGCCAGCACAGAAAACATCTCCCATCGTGTTCTAGAGGCTGCACGGAGGTCTGCCGAGTGTTTTGCAAGAGAGAAAGAAAGTTGTCCAAAACAGCTTGCAATCGAATGTTCATGTGATTACAAAAGGCAGGAGAGTGGTCAGGTAATGTTTTCTCTCAGTTGGCAAGCTGCGCACACAATCGCAGTGTTGTACAGCTTGTTTCATCACCTTTGCCAAGTTGGCGCTCTCTCCGGCTCCCGGAGACGAAGAAGCTGCTTCTTCGCGCAAAGACGATTCTGCCGCTCACTGTGCTCTGCAGTGTGTGTCTTCTGCCGAAAGAGGCCCGTGAGCTGTGCTTAGCTCTGCAGAGCACCATACCTGCTTCTTTAGCCTCTCTTCTCGTCTACATCTTAGCAAAAAGCTTTTCCACTCTGTCTGGCAAGGAGAAACTGTGCCAGCACAAAAAACATCTCCCATCGTGTTCTAGAGGCTGCACGGAGGTCTGCCGAGTGTTTTGCAAGAAGAGAAAGAAAGTTGTCCAAAACAGCTTGCAATCGAATGTTCATGTGAATAGAAAAGGCAGGAGAGTGGTCAGGTACTGTTTTCTCTCAGTTGGCAAACTGCGCACACAATCGCAGTGTTGTACAGCTTGTTTCATCACCTTTGCAAAGTTGCCGCTCTCTCCGGCTCCCGGAGACGAAGAAGCTGCTTCTTCGCGCAAAGACGATTCTGCCGCTCACAGTGCTCTGCGGTGAGCGCCTTCTGCCGAAAGAGGTCCGGGAGCGGTGCTTAGCTCTGCAGAGCACCGTACCTTCGTCTTTAGCCTCTCTTCTCGTCTACATCTTAGCAAAAAGCTTTTCCACTCTGTCTGGCAAGGAGAACCTGTGCCAGCACAGAAAACATCTCCCATCGTGTTCTAGAGGCTGCACGGAGGTCTGCCGAGTGTTTTGCAAGAAGAGAAAGAAAGTTGTCCAAAACAGCTTGCAATCGAATGTTCATGTGAATAGAAAAGGCAGGAGAGTGGTCAGGTACTGTTTTCTCTCAGTTGGCAAGCTGCGCACACAATCGCAGTGTTGTACAGCTTGTTTCATCACCTTTGCGAAGCTGCCGCTCTCTCCGGCTCCCGGAGACGAAGAAGCTGCTTCTTCGCGCAAAGACGATTCTGCCGCTCACAGTGCTCTGCGGTGTGCGCCTTCTGCCGAAAGAGGCCCGGGAGCGGTGCTTAGCTCTGCAGAGCACCGTACCTTCGTCTTTAGCCTCTCTTCTCGTCTACATCTTAGCAAAAAGCTTTTCCACTCTGTCTGGCAAGGAGAACCTGTGCCAGCACAGAAAACATCTCCCATCGTGTTCTAGAGGCTGCACGGAGGTCTGCCGAGTGTTTTGCAAGAAGAGAAAGAAAGTTGTCCAAAACAGCTTGCAATCGAATGTTCATGTGAATAGAAAAGGCAGGAGAGTGGTCAGGTACTGTTTTCTCTCAGTTGGCAAGCTGCGCACACAATCGCAGTGTTGTACAGCTTGTTTCATCACCTTTGCGAAGTTGCCGCTCTCTCCGGCTCCCGGAGACGAAGAAGCTGCTTTTTCGCGCAAAGACGATTCTGCCGCTCACAGTGCTCTGCGGTGTGCGCCTTCTGCCGAAAGAGGCCCGGGAGCGGTGCTTCGCTCTGCAGAGCACCGTACCTTCGTCTTTAGCCTCTCTTCTCGTCTACATCTTAGCAAAAAGCTTTTCCACTCTGTCTGGCAAGGAGAAACTGTGCCAGCACAGAAAACATCTCCCATCGTGTTCTAGAGGCTCCACGGAGGTCTGCCGAGTATTTTGCAAGAAGAGAAAGAAAGTTGTCCAAAACAGCTTGCAATCGAATGTTCATGTGAATAGAAAAGGCAGGAGAGTGGTCAGGTACTGTTTTCTCTCAGTTGGCAAGCTGCGCACACAATCGCAGTGTTGTACAGCTTGTTTCATCACCTTTGCGAAGTTGCCGCTCTCTCCGGCGCCCGGAGACGAAGAAGCTGCTTCTTCGCGCAAAGACGATTCTGCCGCTCACAGTGCTCTGCGGTGTGCGCCTTCTGCCGAAAGAGGTCCGGGAGCGGTGCTTAGCTCTGCAGAGCACCGTACCTTCGTCTTTAGCCTCTCTTCTCGTCTACATCTTAGCAAAAAGCTTTTCAACTCTGTCTGGCAAGGAGAAACTGTGCCAGCACAAAAAACATCTCCCATCGTGTTCTAAACATCTCCCATCGTGTTCTAGAGGCTCCACAAAGGTCTGCCGAGTGTTTTGCAAGAAGAGAAAGAAAGTTGTCCAAAACAGCTTGCACTCGAATGTTCATGTGAATAGAAAAGGCAGGAGAGTGGTCAGGTACTGTTTTCTCTCAGTTGGCAAGCGGCGCACACAATCGCAGTGTTGTACAGCTTGTTTCATCACCTTTGCGAAGTTGCCGCTCTCTCCGGCTCCTGGAGACGAAGAAGCTGCTTTTTCGCCCAAAGACGATTCTGCCGCTCACAGTGCTCTGCGGTGTGCGCCTTCTGCCGAAAGAGGTCCGGGTGAGGTGCTTAGCTCTGCAGAGCACCGTACCTTCGTCTTTAGCCTCTCTTCTCGTCTACATCTTAGCAAAAAGCTTTTCCACTCTGTCTGGCAAGGAGAAACTCTGCCAGCACAGAAAACATCTCCCATCGTGTTCTAGAGGCTGCACGGAGGTCTGCCGAGTGTTTTGCAAGAGAGAAAGAAAGTTGTCCAAAACAGCTTGCAATCGAATGTTCATGTGATTACAAAAGGCAGGAGAGTGGTCAGGTAATGTTTTCTCTCAGTTGGCAAGCTGCGCACACAATCGCAGTGTTGTACAGCTTGTTTCATCACCTTTGCCAAGTTGTCGCTCTCTCCGGCTCCCGGAGACGAAGAAGCTGCTTCTTCGCGCAAAGACGATTCTGCCGCTCACAGTGCTCTGCGGTGTGCGCCTTCTGCCGAAAGACGCCCGGGAGCGGTGCTTAGCTCTGCAGAGCACCGTACCTTCGTCTTTAGCCTCTCTTCTCGTCTACATCTTAGCAAAAAGCTTTTCCACTCTGTCTGGCAAGGAGAAACTGTGCCAGCACAGAAAACATCTCCCATCGTGTTCTAGAGGCTCCACGGAGGTCTGCCGAGTATTTTGCAAGAAGAGAAAGAAAGTTGCACAAAACAGCTTGCAATCGAATGTTCATGTGAATAGAAAAGGCAGGAGAGTGGTCAGGTACTGTTTTCTCTCAGTTGGCAAGCTGCGCACACAATCGCAGTGTTGTACAGCTTGTTTCATCACCTTTGCGAAGTTGCCGCTCTCTCCGGCTCCCGGAGACGAAGAATCTGCTTCTTCGCGCAAAGACGATTCTGCCGCTCACAGTGCTCTGCGGTGTGCGCCTTCTGCCGAAAGAGGCCCGGGAGCGGTGCTTAGCTCTGCAGAGCACCGTACCTTCGTCTTTAGCCTCTCTTCTCGTCTACATCTTAGCAAAAAGCTTTTCCACTCTGTCTGGCAAGGAGAAACTGTGCCAGCACAGAAAACATCTCCCATCGTGTTCTAGAGGCTGCACGGAGGTCTGCCGAGTGTTTTGCAACAAGAGAAAGAAAGTTGTCCAAAACAGCTTGCAATCGAATGTTCATGTGAATAGAAAAGGCAGGAGAGTGGTCAGGTACTGTTTTCTCTCAGTTGGCAAGCGGCGCACACAATCGCAGTGTTGTACAGCTTGTTGCATCACCTTTGCGAAGTTGCCGCTCTCTCCGGCTCCCGGAGACGAAGAAGCTGCTTCTTCGCGCAAAGACGATTCTGCCGCTCACTGTGCTCTGCAGTGTGTGTCTTCTGCCGAAAGAGGCCCGTGAGCTGTGCTTAGCTCTGCAGAGCACCATACCTGCTTCTTTAGCCTCTCTTCTCGTCTACATCTTAGCAAAAAGCTTTTCCACTCTGTCTGGCAAGGAGAAACTGTGCCAGCACAGAAAATATCTCCCATCGTGTTCTAGAGGCTGCACGGAGGTCTGCCGAGTGTTTTGCAAGAAGAGAAAGAAAGTTGTCCAAAACAGCTTGCACTCGAATGTTCATGTGAATAGAAAAGGCAGGAGAGTGGTCAGGTACTGTTTTCTCTCAGTTGGCAAGCGGCGCACACAATCGCAGTGTTGTACAGCTTGTTTCATCACCTTTGCGAAGTTGCCGCTCTCTCCGGCTCCTGGAGACGAAGAAGCTGCTTTTTCGCCCAAAGACGATTCTGCCGCTCACAGTGCTCTGCGGTGTGCGCCTTCTGCCGAAAGAGGTCTGGGTGAGGTGCTTAGCTCTGCAGAGCACCGTACCTTCGTCTTTAGCCTCTCTTCTCGTCTACATCTTAGCAAAAAGCTTTTCCACTCTGTCTGGCAAGGAGAAACTCTGCCAGCACAGAAAACATCTCCCATCGTGTTCTAGAGGCTGCACGGAGGTCTGCCGAGTGTTTTGCAAGAGAGAAAGAAAGTTGTCCAAAACAGCTTGCAATCGAATGTTCATGTGATTACAAAAGGCAGGAGAGTGGTCAGGTAATGTTTTCTCTCAGTTGGCAAGCTGCGCACACAATCGCAGTGTTGTACAGCTTGTTTCATCACCTTTGCCAAGTTGGCGCTCTCTCCGGCTCCCGGAGACGAAGAAGCTGCTTCTTCGCGCAAAGACGATTCTGCCGCTCACAGTGCTCTGCGGTGTGCGCCTTCTGCCGAAAGACGCCCGGGAGCGGTGCTTAGCTCTGCAGAGCACCGTACCTTCGTCTTTAGCCTCTCTTCTCGTCTACATCTTAGCAAAAAGCTTTTCCACTCTGTCTGGCAAGGAGAAACTGTGCCAGCACAGAAAACATCTCCCATCGTCTTCTAGAGGCTCCACGGAGGTCTGCCGAGTATTTTGCAAGAAGAGAAAGAAAGTTGTCCAAAACAGCTTGCAATCGAATGTTCATGTGAATAGAAAAGGCAGGAGAGTGGTCAGGTACTGTTTTCTCTCAGTTGGCAAGCTGCGCACACAATCGCAGTGTTGTACAGCTTGTTTCATCACCTTTGCGAAGTTGCCGCTCTCTCCGGCTCCCGGAGACGAAGAATCTGCTTCTTCGCGCAAAGACGATTCTGCCGCTCACAGTGCTCTGCGGTGTGCGCCTTCTGCCGAAAGAGGCCCGGGAGCGGTGCTTAGCTCTGCAGAGCACCGTACCTTCGTCTTTAGCCTCTCTTCTCGTCTACATCTTAGCAAAAAGCTTTTCCACTCTGTCTGGCAAGGAGAAACTGTGCCAGCACAGAAAACATCTCCCATCGTGTTCTAGAGGCTGCACGGAGGTCTGCCGAGTGTTTTGCAACAAGAGAAAGAAAGTTGTCCAAAACAGCTTGCAATCGAATGTTCATGTGAATAGAAAAGGCAGGAGAGTGGTCAGGTACTGTTTTCTCTCAGTTGGCAAGCGGCGCACACAATCGCAGTGTTGTACAGCTTGTTGCATCACCTTTGCGAAGTCGCCGCTCTCTCCGGCTCCCGGAGACGAAGAAGCTGCTTCTTCGCGCAAAGACGATTCTGCCGCTCACTGTGCTCTGCAGTGTGTGTCTTCTGCCGAAAGAGGCCCGTGAGCTGTGCTTAGCTCTGCAGAGCACCATACCTGCTTCTTTAGCCTCTCTTCTCGTCTACATCTTAGCAAAAAGCTTTTCCACTCTGTCTGGCAAGGAGAAACTGTGCCAGCACAAAAAACATCTCCCATCGTGTTCTAGAGGCTGCACGGAGGTCTGCCGAGTGTTTTGCAAGAAGAGAAAGAAAGTTGTCCAAAACAGCTTGCAATCGAATGTTCATGTGAATAGAAAAGGCAGGAGAGTGGTCAGGTACTGTTTTCTCTCAGTTGGCAAACTGCGCACACAATCGCAGTGTTGTACAGCTTGTTTCATCACCTTTGCGAAGTTGCCGCTCTCTCCGGCTCCCGGAGACGAAGAAGCTGCTTCTTCGCGCAAAGACGATTCTGCCGCTCACAGTGCTCTGCGGTGAGCGCCTTCTGCCGAAAGAGGTCCGGGAGCGGTGCTTAGCTCTGCAGAGCACCGTACCTTCGTCTTTAGCCTCTCTTCTCGTCTACATCTTAGCAAAAAGCTTTTCCACTCTGTCTGGCAACGAGAACCTGTGCCAGCACAGAAAACATCTCCCATCGTGTTCTAGAGGCTGCACGGAGGTCTGCCGAGTGTTTTGCAAGAAGAGAAAGAAAGTTGTCCAAAACAGCTTGCAATCGAATGTTCATGTGAATAGAAAAGGCAGGAGAGTGGTCAGGTACTGTTTTCTCTCAGTTGGCAAGCTGCGCACACAATCGCAGTGTTGTACAGCTTGTTTCATCACCTTTGCGAAGCTGCCGCTCTCTCCGGCTCCCGGAGACGAAGAAGCTGCTTCTTCGCGCAAAGACGATTCTGCCGCTCACAGTGCTCTGCGGTGTGCGCCTTCTGCCGAAAGAGGCCCCGGGAGCGGTGCTTAGCTCTGCAGAGCACCGTACCTTCGTCTTTAGCCTCTCTTCTCGTCTACATCTTAGCAAAAAGCTTTTCCACTCTGTCTGGCAAGGAGAACCTGTGCCAGCACAGAAAACATCTCCCATCGTGTTCTAGAGGCTGCACGGAGGTCTGCCGAGTGTTTTGCAAGAAGAGAAAGAAAGTTGTCCAAAACAGCTTGCAATCGAATGTTCATGTGAATAGAAAAGGCAGGAGAGTGGTCAGGTACTGTTTTCTCTCAGTTGGCAAGCTGCGCACACAATCGCAGTGTTGTACAGCTTGTTTCATCACCTTTGCGAAGTTGCCGCTCTCTCCGGCTCCCGGAGACGAAGAAGCTGCTTTTTCGCGCAAAGACGATTCTGCCGCTCACAGTGCTCTGCGGTGTGCGCCTTCTGCCGAAAGAGGCCCGGGAGCGGTGCTTCGCTCTGCAGAGCACCGTACCTTCGTCTTTAGCCTCTCTTCTCGTCTACATCTTAGCAAAAAGCTTTTCCACTCTGTCTGGCAAGGAGAAACTGTGCCAGCACAGAAAACATCTCCCATCGTGTTCTAGAGGCTCCACGGAGGTCTGCCGAGTATTTTGCAAGAAGAGAAAGAAAGTTGTCCAAAACAGCTTGCAATCGAATGTTCATGTGAATAGAAAAGGCAGGAGAGTGGTCAGGTACTGTTTTCTCTCAGTTGGCAAGCTGCGCACACAATCGCAGTGTTGTACAGCTTGTTTCATCACCTTTGCGAAGTTGCCGCTCTCTCCGGCGCCCGGAGACGAAGAAGCTGCTTCTTCGCGCAAAGACGATTCTGCCGCTCACAGTGCTCTGCGGTGTGCGCCTTCTGCCGAAAGAGGTCCGGGAGCGGTGCTTAGCTCTGCAGAGCACCGTACCTTCGTCTTTAGCCTCTCTTCTCGTCTACATCTTAGCAAAAAGCTTTTCCACTCTGTCTGGCAAGGGAGAAACTGTGCCAGCACAAAAAACATCTCCCATCGTGTTCTAAACATCTCCCATCGTGTTCTAGAGGCTCCACAAAGGTCTGCCGAGTGTTTTGCAAGAAGAGAAAGAAAGTTGTCCAAAACAGCTTGCACTCGAATGTTCATGTGAATAGAAAAGGCAGGAGAGTGGTCAGGTACTGTTTTCTCTCAGTTGGCAAGCGGCGCACACAATCGCAGTGTTGTACAGCTTGTTTCATCACCTTTGCGAAGTTGCCGCTCTCTCCGGCTCCTGGGAGACGAAGAAGCTGCTTTTTCGCCCAAAGACGATTCTGCCGCTCACAGTGCTCTGCGGTGTGCGCCTTCTGCCGAAAGAGGTCCGGGTGAGGTGCTTAGCTCTGCAGAGCACCGTACCTTCGTCTTTAGCCCTCTCTTCTCGTCTACATCTTAGCAAAAAGCTTTTCCACTCTGTCTGGCAAGGAGAAAGAACTCTGCCAGCACAGAAAACATCTCCCATCGTGTTCTAGAGGCTGCACGGAGGTCTGCCGAGGTGTTTTGCAAGAGAGAAAGAAAGTTGTCCAAAACAGCTTGCAATCGAATGTTCATGTGATTACAAAAGACAGGAGGAGTGGTCAGGTAATGTTTTCTCTCAGTTGGCAAGCTGCGCACACAATCGCAGTGTTGTACAGCTTGTTTCATCACCTTTGCCAAGTTGTCGCTCTCTCCGGCTCCCGAGACGAAGAAGCTGCTTCTCTGCGCAAAGACGATTCTGCCGCTCACAGTGCTCTGCGGTGCGGTGTGCGCCTTCTGCCGAAAGACGCCCGGGAGCGGTGCTTAGCTCTGCAGAGCACCGTACCTTCGTCTTTAGCCTCTCTTCTCGTCTACATCTTAGCAAAAAGCTTTTCCCACTCTGTCTGGCAAGGAGAAACCTGTGCCAGCACAGAAAACATCTCCCATCGTGTTCTAGAGGCTCCACGGAGGTCTGCCGAGTATTTTGCAAGAAGAGAAAGAAAGTTGCACAAAACAGCTTGCAATCGAATGTTCATGTGAATAGAAAAGGCAGGAGAGTGGTCAGGTACTGTTTTCTCTCAGGTTGGCAAGCTGCGCACACAATCGCAGTGTTGTACAGCTTGTTTCATCACCTTTGCGAAGTTGCCGCTCTCTCGGCTCCCGGAGACGAAGAATCTGCTTCTTCGCGCAAAGACGATTCTGCCGCTCACAGTGCTCTGCGGTGTGCGCCTTCTGCCGAAAGAGGCCCGGGAGCGGTGCTTAGCTCTGCAGAGCACCGTACCTTCGTCTTTAGCCTCTCTTCTCGTCTACATCTTAGCAAAAAGCTTTTCCACTCTGTCTGGCAAGGAGAAACTGTGCCAGCACAGAAAACATCTCCCATCGTGTTCTAGAGGCTGCACGGAGGTCTGCCGAGTGTTTTGCAACAAGAGAAAGAAAGTTGTCCAAAACAGCTTGCAATCGAATGTTCATGTGAATAGAAAAGGCAGGAGAGTGGTCAGGTACTGTTTTCTCTCAGTTGGCAAGCGCGCGCACACAATCGCAGTGTTGTACAGCTTGTTGCATCACCTTTGCGAAGTTGCCGCTCTCTCCGGCTCCCGGAGACGAAGAAGCTGCTTCTTCGCGCAAAGACGATTCTGCCGCTCACTGTGCTCTGCAGTGTGGTGTCTTCTGCCGAAAGAGGCCCGTGAGCTGTGCTTAGCTCTGCAGAGCACCATACCTGCTTCTTTAGCCTCTCTTCTCGTCTACATCTTAGCAAAAAGCTTTTCCACTCTGTCTGGCAAGGAGAAACTGTGCCAGCACAGAAAATATCTCCCATCGTGTTCCTAGAGGCTGCACGCAGGTCTGCCGAGTGTTTTGCAAGAAGAGAAAGAAAGTTGTCCAAAACAGCTTGCAATCGAATGTTCATGTGAATAGAAAGGCAGGAGAGTGGTCAGGTACTGTTTTCTCTCAGTTGGCAAGCTGCGCACACAATCGCAGTGTTGTACAGCTTGTTTCATCACCTTTGCGAAGTTGTCGCTCTCTCCGGCTCCCGGAGACGAAGAAGCTGCTTCTTCGCGCAAAGACGATTCTGCCGCTCACTGTGCTCTGCAGTGTGTGTCTTCTGCCGAAAGAGGCCCGTGAGCTGTGCTTAGCTCTGCAGAGCACCATACCTGCTTCTTTAGCCTCTCTTCTCGTCTACATCTTAGCAAAAAGCTTTTCCACTCTGTCTGGCAAGGAGAAACTGTGCCAGCACAAAAACATCTCCCATCGTGTTCTAGAGGCTGCACGCAGGTCTGCCGAGTGTTTTGCAAGAAGAGAAAGAAAGTTGTCCAAACAGCTTGCAATCGAATGTTCATGTAATAGAAAAGGCAGGAGAGTGGTCAGGTACTGTTTTCTCTCAGTTGGCAAACTGCGCACACAATCGCAGTGTTGTTACAGCTTGTTTCATCACCTTTGCAAAGTTGCCGCTCTCTCCGGCTCCCGGAGACGAAGAAGCTGCTTCTTCGCGCAAAGACGATTCCTGCCGCTCACAGTGCTCTGCGGTGAGCGCCTTCTGCCGAAAGAGGTCCGGGAGCGGTGCTTAGCTCTGCCAGAGCACCGTACCTTCGTCTTTTAGTCCTCTCTTCTCGTCTACATCTTAGCAAAAAGCTTTTTCCACTCTGTCTGGCAAGGAGAACCTGTGCCAGCACAGAAAACATCTCCCATCGTGTTTCTAGAGGCTGCACGGAGGTCTTGCCGAGTGTTTTGCAAGAAGAGAAAGAAAGTTGTCCAAAACAGCTTGCAATC